>NW_022196915.1:64338640-64349541 GCF_008632895.1 Mastomys coucha
CGAGACAGGGTTTCTCTGTATAGCCCTGGCTGTCCTGGATCTCATTCTGTAGACCAGGCGCAACATTTTGTTAATGCAAGAATTAAAAAAATATATGAGACAAATAGTTGCTGACAAAAAGGGACTATTGTAAAAAGGGTCTCCCATGAGATTACAGATGACCTTGCTCAGCCTTATCAGCTGAGAGAATCAGCTGAAAGAAACACAGAAATGTCTGTTGAGCAAACAGATAGACTGAAGGAGAGACACAGAGGCCCCTACAGCTGCAACTCATTCTCAAGCCCCTCATTCTACCAACTTTTCCCATGGCAGACCCCTCAATTTCCTTAGGGAGGGAGGCTGCCCCTTACTGTGTGTGCTAATAAACAGTTCCATCTAGTGAGGTCAGACTCTGTTCTCTTTATCCATGTCTTCAGAAATCTAACAGTTGCGTCTACAATTACAGAGATTTTATTTCAGTACTAAAGGTATTTTACTAGGAAATATTAACCTCCTAGGCAATCACTTTATTCTAATAATTTGGATAACTACATTGTATTTAAAAGTAACAAACCAATTTAATTCAATTAAGCATCAAGTACTCTAATTATTTCCCTACTTGCTTCCCCAGGCCCATTCTCTACCCGCCTTTGTCTATATATTTTTCCCGTTTCCCTTATCTCTAAAACTCTCCCTCGCAGTACTCTCGCCCTCTGGCCTGTGGCTGACATAGGATGAAGGTGACACAGCATACGACTCCCCAGTTCCTTTTCTGCCTTAATCCTGGGCTGCAGGTCTGATGAATAAGTGTTTCTTCATGCCTGAACTCTCACTGATTTTTGGTCACAGTTTAGAGCCTTGCCTCCTCACCTGAGAACATTCCCCAGCTCTTGTTTCTCTTGGTGATTTATTGTCTCTTTTTGATTAACTTCCCCTGCCCATACCTTAGCAAATACTTCCTTTATCAAAATATCTTCAAGAAAACCATCCATTTACCACAGCTAGAATTTTCACTCATGTGCATCTTATTACCTACCACTTTATTGCATACATACATATATGTAGGGTCTCTGTCAAATGTGTCCTATTAAGGCCCCTGCACATAGTAGGCCTCTAATATCATCTCCATGTCAATCTCCAAAGAGCTTTACTGCTATTCTTGTTACAATATTTATAATACTCTGTTTATTAAACACAATGTATTTATTACTTTAAGTTGTATATAGATACTGCTTTTGTCTCTTGCAGCTTTCTAGGTATCAAGAATTTTTCTAAAGGGAAAAGTGAAAAAGTCCTTAGGACTTTTAAATACAGTAACAAACAAACACAAGTTAGATAGATCAAGTTAAATAAGTTCAGTAAGTAAATGACCCAAACTGTGCAATCATATCTTATTTATACACGAAAGGACAAAGACTACTCAAAAACCCATTTTATTTGCTGTAATTAAAATGCCCTATTGGAAAGGAATAATATCTGAATTATCTCCTTAAGTATATTAATTAATTTCTATAGTTTATATATAGCATAAACAACTGATAGCACATCCACAGTAGAGGGATAGTTTTGTTGAAGATAATTTGATGAAGGAATATTTCCTAGGGGGGACATGGAAACTGAAGTCAATCTGACAAATGTATATACCCTATACAACTAGCTTTCTGTTCTAAAGTTAGAGGAAGTCCTTTTAATCAAGTTAAACATGGAAATGTTAAGTAAAATGCTAGACACAAACAGAATTAAATCAAAGCTTAGTTGATACAGGATATTATGTCTTTTTCATTCACTAAAATGCTCCTGGAGATGGGAGGTGAGCACAGTTGGCATGGGGTTGTTATCCTAGCATTTGGGAGGCCACGCTGTAGCTAGATTAGAACCCAGCCTGGCCTAAAGAGGGAATTTGGAGTCAGCTTATACTACATAAGAAATTTCCATCTTGATATTTTTAAGTCCATCAGCCCTTTTATTTTATTTTTTTTAATTATCCGTATATGTGCAAAGAGGCTGAGCATATGAGTGCAGGTACCCAGGGAATCCAGAAGAGGAGAGTCAATCTCCTGGAGCTAGAGTTGCAGGCAGCTATCAGGTACTCAACACAGGGGCTAGGCACTGACCTCAGGTCTCAGCAGGAAGAGCATGTACTCGGCACCATCTATATAGCACCTGGTCTTTCTTCTAAAGCACAGATTGTGAGTTATAAATTACCAATAGTTCTTTCTAATCCTCTACATCTGGGAATGACTCATATGGAGAGGAAGCCACATTTCTAAGTCCACATGGAGAAAACAGGAAATATAAGAGAGTCAATCTTTAGCCTGACAAATAGTTCACACAGAACAGATTAATTTGACCTTAATTTGTGTGTGTATATGTGTTATGTATGTGTGTGTATATATATATGTATATATATACATATATATATATTCACATGTGGATGTGTGTATGTATGTATTCACATGTGGATATGTGTATATATATGTGTATGTATGTATGTATTCACATGTGGATGTGTATATATATGTATGTATATATATATATTCACATGTGGATATGTGTGTATATGTATGTATATATTCACATATGGATGTGGATATGTGTGTATATGTATGTATGTATATATTCACATGTGGATATGGATATGTGTGTATATGTATGTATATATATATTCACATATGGATGTGAATATGTGTGTATATGTATGTATGTATATATATTCACATGTGGATATGTGTGTATATGTATGTATATATTCACATATGGATGTGGATATGTGTGTATATGTATGTATGTATATATTCACATGTGGATATGGATATGTGTGTATATGTATGTATATATATATTCACATATGGATGTGGATGTATATGTATGTATATATATTCACATATGGATGTGGATGTGTGTACATGTATGTATATATATATTCACATGTGGATGTGGATATGTGTGTATATGTATGTATATATATATTCACATGTGGATGTGGATATGTGTGTATATGTATGTATGTATATATATTCACATGTGGACATGGATATGTGTGTATATGTATATATATATTCACATATGGATGTGGATATGTGTGTATATATATGTATGTATATATTCACATATGGATGTGGATGTGTGTGTATGTATGTATTATATATATATATGTATGTATATATTCACATATGGATGTGGATATGTGTATATATGTATGTATATATATATATATTCACATATGGATGTGGATATGTGTGTATATGTATGTATACATATATTCACATATGGATGTGGATATGTGTGTGTATGTAAGTAGAAGCAGAGTTGCATCCTTGGGTAGTGTTCCTTAGATAACAACCATTTTTTTTTCTTTTTTTGAGAAAGGGTCTCTTACTGGCCTGGAACACACCTAGTACTACTTGTGAAACCCAGAGATCTGCCAATGTCTAACTCTCCAGTGTTAGATTTCCAAGTGTGCACTGTTATACTTGGCTTTTCTTAATGTGGGCTCTAGGATACAGCTCAGGTCCTCATGCTTTGCCAATAAAATATAATGACATTAAGAGTATAATGGAGCCAGGAATGGTGGATTGTGCTTTCAATTCCAGCACTGGAAGAGGAAGAAAGAGGTGGGAGGATCTCTATGAGTTTGAGACCAACCTAGTCTACATAGCAAGTTCCAGGCCAGTCAAGGCTATATATTGAGATCCTGAGTCAAACAAAAGAAATGAAAAAAAAATCCATAAACCACACACACACACACGCGCACACACACACACACACACACACACACACACACACATACACACACACACACACACACACAGAGCAAACAAGCAAGCAAAACCCATAGAGCTTTTGAACACCCACTGTTTACCGAACAGAACTGTATTAAGTTGTTCTCTGTATTACTCTGCTGAAATAAGCAAATTCTTGCTTACTAAAATGTAAGTTCTAACCTTCAGGCTGAAGGGCTCTATTTTGGCTTTTTGTTTATATGTTTGTTGTTGTTTGAGCCATGGTCTCCCATAAGCACTTGACTCCAGAACTTCATGACTCCATGTCCAAAATGCTGGGCCTGCAATCCAGTGCCACCAGGATTGACTGCTTTTTCTTGTGGTGCTGAGGACCAAGCCTGGGCTTACACATGTTAGTAAACAATCTCAACTCAGTTACATGCCTAGTCCTGTTCCAGGTAAGCAAACCCTACTTTGATCTTTGAATATTTTGTCTTTGCCTGTGTTTGGATGCTGATGTGCACATGTGTGCATGCAGAGGCTAGAGTCTGTCTTCTTCAGTTCCTTCATCTTAGTTTTCAAGCTAGGTCCCTCAGTGAACTTGGAGTTCACTGAGTTGACTAGGTCGGCTGGCCTGAGAGCTGCCGGGGGTGTGCCTAGTTCAGTTTTGCAGGCCCTGATATTGGTGTTTTGTGTGAGAGTTTAGGTTCTGAACTCAGGTCCTCATGCTTGCACAGCAGTACTTTCCCAACTCAACCATCCCCAACATCTTGTACTACTTGTTTTTCTTTTCTTTTATTGGATATTTTATTTATTTACATTTCAAATGTTATCCCCTTTCCCAGTCCCCCCCCCTTCCTGAAACCCTCTATCTACCCTCCTCCCCCTGCTTCTATGAGGGTGCTCCCTACCCACCTACCCACTCCAGCTTCCCTGCCCTAGCATTCCCCTACACTGGGGCATCCAGCCTTTACAGGACCAAGGGCCTCCCCTCTCATTGACACCTGAAAAGGCCATCCTCTGCTACATATGCAGCTGCAGCCATGGGTCCCTCCATGTGTACTCCTTAATTGGTGGTTTAGTCCCTGGGAGCTCTGGTGGGTTTGGTTGGTTGATATTGTTGTTCTTCCTATAGGGTTGCAAACCTCTTCAACTCCTTAAGTCCTTTCTCTAACTCCTCCATAGGGAACCCTTTTACTACTTTTTAAACAATTAGATTTTAAAACTAAACTGCCAGTGACAAGATGAGAAAAATCAGATAGGAAAGCAACACTACCCACTTCCCACAGACTCCCTGTCACAGGGGTTCACAAAATGCCCCCTTTTACTACTTCTCACGGGGTATTAATTAAACTTCAAAATGAATCTTAGAGAGTGAACAAGCTACATTTAAGTCATACCAAGCAAGTTTTAGTTGTGAAACATTTTCTTTGAAGGTTTAGATATGTATGATTTAAAATCCCAGGGGTCTTTTAAGTATAGTACTACCTGTCCTGTGGAAACAATAAACAACCAAACTGTAGTCATGGTGGTACATGCCTTTAATTCCAGCACTTGGAAGGCAAAGCCAGGCAGATATCTGTGAGTTCAAGGACGGCCTGGTCTACAAAGTGAGTTCTGGACTGATCAGGGCTGCAAAGTGGGGGGGGGGGGGGGGGGGGGGGGGGGGTGTAGAGAAAGAGAGAGAGAGAGAGAGAGAGAGACAGACAGACAGAGAAAACCAAAAGAACAAAACTAAAAATGAATACATAAGAAACAATAGTTTACAGTGATACGCACCACAGGGGGAAAGAAAGCAGGTGTGTGTGTACAAAGTAGACACAGAAAGCTTCACTGAGAAAGTGACTTCTCAAAAATAAAAGGTATAGAAAGTGAAGAAGCCATGATTCCATCTAAGAAAGCTCACCACAGACAAAAGGAAGAAGTGTGAAGCTGGTGTGAGGGATAAGCAGGCCAGAGGGCACAGAACAGAGAGGAAAGGAATAAGGAATTATGTAGAGAGGTCAAGTGTCACACACAAGTTCCAACCTATTGACATTACAACATGGTTGTGTTACCAAAGTTCACATTCAAGCACCATGCAATCAAGTTACAAACATAAAACAAAACAAAACTCTTAAGATTTTAGGTAAGTTCATAATTTTGTGTTGGGCCAAACTGCATGAAGCCCACAGGTTGGACACCCCACTGTCGGGGCTTTCAGGGAACCTCAGGACTTCAGCTGTACTGCTGTTTCCAGCAGAAGCCTAACACTATCACAGAACTCTAAGGATCTCTAGCTGTCATGTTGAAAAAACAAACAAAAAACAACAATACAGTCTAAAACATAGACACAGAAATGAATTATAAGTATATTAAAATAATCTAAGAAAAAATAATTGGTGATTAGTGATGAAAAGAGTAAGCTTCAAGATTTCTATATTTTGAAGGCAAAAAGACTTTCTGATACTGTATATGAGTGAAAAATCTAGAATCTCAAAGTTAGTGTCTTGAACAACTAAAAAATGAAATTGCCTTTTGCTGAGGGGTCAGACTAAACGTGTTGGAGTGGAAGTAGGAAATCTGAGGAACTATCTTGGGGCTTACTTTAAAATACATGCTATGATGAAGAAGATAAATTGTATAGGAATTCATTAGGACTGGGTTGAGAGGGAAGGAAAAGAAGAATGAGCAGGATTAAGCAAAATCATTCTTTCTTTGTTTCCTGGCAGGATCTCAATTCTCAAGGGTTAATTGCAAGCAAATCACTTTTGCTGAACTCAGTGTTTTATATTGTCTTATTATTTGGTTCAATTTCCACAAAGAAAGCTCTCTGAATTTAAACAACATCAAGTAAAAGGGGAAATATGAAGAGGGAATAACAAAGGCTACTGATGACTCAGCAGGATTTGGGGGAGAGACATTAGAGTAGTGTGCTGAGCTAACCTGGAAGTAGAAAGCAGGCACAGTGTGACACCACAGTGTGGGTCCCAAAGATGAAAAGATTCAAAAAAAAAAAAGAAAAGAAAAGATTCACACACAAGAAACATCAGCCCTTAAAATGACAGTGGGAAGAGAAATTTTACAATTGTTTTCCCTGAAAATTTCAAGCTGCATGAATATCTCATCTCTACTGCCAGTCCATGTTCACCTACTCCGCCCACAGCAACGCTGTATGTCTCAGAATAATCCCATGAAAGAACAGAGGCACAGCTAACAATGTTCTACTTACTCTGCTTTTAGGGCACTTTATTTCCTCTAAACCAAAGGCAAGCATTAAATTCTATAGCAATACTAATGAATAAATGCGGCATAGGGGAAGGCATGACGACAATGTAACAAAATCAAAAGTCAAGCACAGGAAACAATTCTTAGGCTCACCTCAGGTCCACTCAACACTATAATAAATGAAATTTTCCCAAACTCAAAGCTCTGCTACATAATGATTTTTTTGGGACTAATCTTTTAAATACTGCTTTGGCTTTATTCAAAATAATGTTATGCGTCTTACCTGCACTTTCTCCTAATAACATAAAAAGCTCTTTGCTCACATTAAACTATAACGTGAACAAACGTACTTACAAACTAGTCATGGTAGCCAGAGAGAGATAGACTGTGGCAAATCTCCAACTAAGTTACAAATTTGCTTCAGGTTCTTTCTTAACCCAAATACACAGTGAGGGTGAATTTCATGTGTTGACTTGGCTAGACTAAAATACTAGGGCAGTCTTAGAGATGCTGTGGGGTATTCTGTAGATGTGGTTAACACTTAGTATCAGTTAAAGACTACAGATAATTTATGGTCTCAAGCACACCACAATCACACTGACCAGGACAAAAGGACAAGGATGACAGCAAGGGGTCTGGAGGACAGAGAAGAGTTCCCCCCACTCTAAAGCTGGTTTACATCTCTTTGACATAAACCTAAAGGATTCTGACCAGCAGACCAAACAGCCCTAAAAACTGTGCACAGAGCCTCCCAGGGACCACACTCCTCTCTTTTTTCTGAGAGACATTACAGGTCAGCTCACTCAGAATGCTAAAGAGCCAGTCTTTGGTTTACATTGTATTTTTTGACCTCCTTCCTTATATGACATCTGTAAAATAATAATTTCTCAGATTTTTTTTACTTTAGATTCATATTCTTTTAAATTTGACGGCACTTGCTGTGTACTTGATCTGTACACATTCTGAAGACAAATTATAGGCCGGTGCCTACTAATGAGATCACCAGAAGAGAGCACCTTTTCTACCTTCACCACTAGTCTGTCTGATCACCTTCACAGGGTGGGTTGGGTACTCTCTGGAGCCAAGGACTTTGTCTATCTCTGGTATTAGCAGCAGGATCAAATAAGCATCTAAACAATAAAAAGGCCACTGCCACTCCCAGATCCTCCCCTATTTATACAGCTCCGCTTTCTAATTCCTTTTGCCTTTGACCTCCATTATGATCATAGACCACATTGCAACATCAGTCTCCCTCACAACACCATGAGGTTCTAGAGAGCAAGAAGCAGGCTCTGAACTAAGAGTAACTACCTAAATGGATACACAAATAGTGAGGCAATGATGTTTTGTCTCTGAGTCAGATTCCTTCTGAGAAAAGTAGAAATAAAAATGAAGAATAGTGGGGACACAGTTAGGACAAAGGGCTCTGGACAAAAGAAAGCATGGGGAGAGGACAAGATTATGTTGGTAAACATCAATTCTGACTTGGGTTTTATTCTCAATTTGCTATTATCTTACATCATTATAATTTGAAGAAAGGGGCCTTTATACCCAACCAATTCCTTTGTAATGACAAAGGAATTATTAGTTTGACATTATTATTATTATTATTATTATTATTATTATTATTATTATCCAATGACTTCCTGAACTAATAGATCTAAATTATTTATGATCAAGTACCAAACTATTTTGCTACGGCGATGGTGTGGTTTGAATCTGCAATGTTCCTGATGGGCTCATGTTCTCAATACTGGTCCCTTAGACTGTGGGAACTATGGAATGAGGCTGAGCTGAAAGGAAAGGTCACAGGGAGGAGGTCCTTGGAAGTATGCTATCCTTGCCACTTCCTGTCTTGATCTCTGCATCCCTGTTGGCCAACAAGTGAACATCTCTCCACCACATGTTCTTGCCATCAACTTGCTCTGCCAAGCACCCAGGACCAAGTGCCCATGGATAAGCCCTGAGAACTCTTAAACCAACATGGATTCTTTCTCCTTATGTATTTTATCATGAACCAATCACAGCAATGCAGTAGTCATTCATACAGTCAGGCATGGTGACCCGTAACTCTTAATCCAACCCCTCTCAAGGCAAAGGCAGCTAGATCTCTGAGGTTGAGACCAGCCTGGTCTACATAAGAGTCTCAAGCCAGCCAAGGGCTACATAGTGAGACCCTGCCTCAAAACAAACAAACAAACAAACAAGCAAAATCAGTTTACAATTTACTAATGCACCTACATTCAAATCAGCCTTGCCATCTCACAAAATCCCATCTCCATAATACTGGATTACAAATCCCTCACACATCAGTAAGTGTATTTGTTGTCTTTTGGGGAAGTTTTTCATTTCTATTTATTTTGAGAAGTATAAGAAGTATATGCAGAATTTTTAGTACAGAAAGGTCATTTTATTTAAAAACAAAACAAAACAAAACAAAAAAACAGTTTCGATAGCCTTGATAGGCAGTCCAGTGTTTTGTTGACATTCTGACTATACTAAGCCCGAGCCACAAAAGGAAAGCCTAGATTAAACCACATCTCAGAGAAAGACACTGAGGCTCAAAAGTCACGTGTCTTACAAACTGCTGCTCTGTCTGCACTAGAATTAGAACTCAGACTAATTTGCACGGGCACCCAGTACCTCCGAATTTCTTAAAAGGAAAAATATATTCAATAGATTATAAAAAATAAATAATCACTACTTTCCAAGGTGAGCTCACAATGAAACATCTGACTCTAATGCCCACACACTAAAATCTTATAAACTGTCTTAAACACTCTTTACTGGGTCATTTTAAAATGCAGCCTAGAGTACAGCATCGTCTACCTAGCTAAACTAAAACTAGAGACTAGCACTGGCCCTTGATGCCCCTAACATGTTACAATTCTCTACACTGTTATCCTCCTCTCCTTCATCCACAGTACACTGTAATACCCTATAATACCCTACATTAGACAGAATCACAGTTTGGTACACTTAGAAGTGGCATTACTAGTCCTTCCTTGACATGTTCTTTCAGCTGGCACCATGTGGCAATATGTCATAGTGCTAGTTCAGAACCTCTTAGTAATGAAAGGCATACTGCCCCCCAAGTCCCCTGAGTAGTTTCCTTTAATGGCACGTACCCCAACATCCAGCAAAAGAAATACATTTAAACCAGCAGCTCACAGTCTGAAAAGCCAGGAAAGCAGTCCAATGAATAATCTCTTGATGCAGGAGAATTAAAAGTAGAACTCCATATCTTGAGGGTAATTTCATAAGACTGAAACACATTAAGTATCTTATCTACAACATTTTGTAGGTTTTATTATTTCTTACTTGGGAAATTATCTCCTTTCCAGAAGCTACTCTTCCTCCCTTCCCAGAACCTACTTTACTATAAGACAGAAATTGCTTAGACAGACTGTATTCACAGCTTATAATTCTCACAATATATTATTCATCCCTTCCTCTTTCCAATCAATCTGCTTTGAACCTTAAGAATTTATAAACATATCTAGGTTTATCTGAAGACCCTGAAAATTATCATAAAAGCCAAGGCTACAAATCATTTCTTAGAACTGAAATCCATCCATTTCCTTTATCTAAATGACGGAATGGTAATGTTCTATACCAAAAAGGACTGGTTTCCTTTTCCAGTGCTGCCACTTACTATCAGTGTAACCTTGAGAGACTTAATTAACCTCTTTAAGTCTCAACTTTCTTATGTGTAAAATAAAGCAAAATCACATGAAACCCCACGCAGGCTTATATGAAGAGAAAGTACCACCACCGTGCCTGGTACACAGCAGGTAGTTACTACATGTTAGCTTACTTCTTCCTTAACTATTTACACACACTGAAAAGAACAGAAACACCAGGGCTCAAGAGATGCCTTAGTGGTTAAGACTGCCCACTGGATGCTGGGCAGTGGTGGCGCACGCCTTTAGTCCCAGCACTTGGGAGGCAGAGGAGGTGGATTTCTGAGTTCAAGGCCAGCCTGGTCTACAG
>NW_022196915.1:64349575-64351976 GCF_008632895.1 Mastomys coucha
AAAAAAAAAAAAAAAAAAAAAAAAAAAAAAAAACCTCTTAGCCAAAAATACTTACCATACTGAGAAAATATAAACAATAACTTTACTGTTAGAAATAGAAGAGTAGTTTCTATTGAAACTTAAGAATAATTCTAAATCACATGACATTCTAACTGCAAATTGCCAAAGATTGCAAGGCTTCTCTAATTTCAGGCAAGGCTAAAGAATTCAGAGTTAACTCACTCTCTTCTTCTTTCTCAAAGTTTGGCTCATTCACTCACTTTTCTATGACTCTGTTGATTTCCCAAACTAGAAACAATGGGTCTGAACTCAAAGAAAGTGTCTGCTGTGACACCTGGCTCAGCTCCTCACTAACTTGTCCTTGGCCCCAGGGGAGGCTGTGGAAGGGCCTCAGACAGGATCACTAGAAGCAAATCTCCTAAGGACAAAGTTCATACTTGCTTTGACTTTGTCCTCACTAAAGCATTTAGGCACCTTACACACCAAATAAAGACGCCATAAATATGCACTGAGAATGGAAAGATGACAACATTAACACATCTATCCTTAAGTGGTAACTATAAACAATAACTACTTATAACAAAGTTGCAGAGCCTAAAGCACTTAGTTCCTGCTTGTGAAAGAGGTTAGCTGGCCTCTGGCCTCGGAGGTGAAAAGCTTGGTTTATTCACACTCTGCATACACAATCCCATCTATCATTTATATATATGGTGTTTCCCAAACAATCTATACACAAAAGTAATCAAACTTGGGGGTTCTGTTTGGTGGGAGCGGTAGGCACATCACTGTACACATGTGGGAGTCAGTGGCCAACTCATGGGGACTGGTCCTCTACTTCCCCTATGTGAGTCTTGAAGATGGGAAATTACTCAAATGTTCCACTACCATGAATTTAAAAAAAAAAAAAAAAAAAAAATCAGAAAACTAGAAAAGCAGTCCACCCCACCCACAGCTGCCACTGCTGATTTTTTTTTAAATGACATAAAAATTGTTTAAAAATTCTCTGTGGCATTTTATTCTCCTTAACAGTATAAGTAGTAAATAACTATCATCTAGATAGACAGAAATTGCCTCAGTATTATAAAATGCTGAAACATCTGTCTTGAGACTGCATCACTTGAGTTCAAGATAGATAATAATTGTTGTGCCAGAGGGAAACAAAGACAGAAAAAAATTTTTCTTCTCAAGGAGTGATAGTTGGGATAGAAAAAGGAAGGACGGAGCATACACTAAATAATTATAACTGGCATTTACCACATAAACATGCTACGCCTTGTGCGAAGCTCTGGAGAAAGAATACTGAGCAAGACAGATACTTATTCTTACTTCTTGTCCTTCTTTACAACCTAGAGGAAAAAATATGTACCAATACGATATTAGACTCAAATACCCACATAGTATTAGCCATGTAGTAACAGAAGACAAAAACTGGTTTTGTTTGTTTTTCGAGACAGGGTTTCTATGTAGCCCTGGCTGTTCTGGAACTCACCAGGCTGGCCTTGAACTCACTGAGATGCCCCTGCCTCCTGAGTGCTGGGATTTAAGGAGTGCACAGCTATGCCTAGAGATAATAACTATTTTTAGTAATTACAGGAATACCATCTTCTAGTTACAACACCCTAGAAAACATACATTTTAGGTGCTTACATAAATATGGATATAAATAATTTTGATAATGTATTTGCTACTTTTCTTGTTGCTATGATAAAACATCTGAGGATAACAACTTAAGCATGTATGTGATATAGTGGTACATGTCTGCAATCCTAGCACTCTGGAGTTGGAAGCAAGAGGTTCAATAGAAATATATTCAGTGGTGGAAGGGTTCATGGCTCATGTTTTGAGGGTGTACAGTCCATCCTGACAGGAAAGGTATGGTGGCACAGGGAACAGGAGGCAGCTGATCACAAGGCATCTACAGTCAGGAAGTGGGAAGATGAAAGCTGCCACTTGGGACACCTTCTCCTTATTTGGCTCAGGACTCATCTCACGAGCTGTCCACAGCAGAGTAGGTTTCCCTCCTCAGTTAAGAGTCTCTGAAAACTACCTCACAGACACCCCCCAGGTGTGCTTCCTCACAGACACCCCCCCCAGGTGTGCCTCCTTACAGACACCCTCAGGTGTGCTTCCTCACAGACACCCACCAGGTGTGCTTCCTGGGAGACCTAAATCTAGGGAAGCCAAAAGTGGAGATTAGTCATCAAAGACATAATAATAAACTATAATAAAAATCTGTATAATTTTCTAAGCAATAAATAAGATACAAATTTTCCTACTACAAGAGACACTGGGTTCGGGGAAGGCTCTGGACCTGGGTCTTCAGAAAGGAAGGAGAAGCTGGGCGGTGGTGGTGCACGCCTTTAATCCCAGCACTTGGGAGGCAGAGGCAGGTGGATTTCTG
>NW_022196915.1:64352179-64355876 GCF_008632895.1 Mastomys coucha
AAAAAAAAAAAAGGGAAGGAGGAGTTTATTCAGCAAAGAATACTAGTCAAAAGAGAAAGCTTTTAAAGTGTCATAGAAGTAGGAGAAACGGAAGCCCACATTAACCACAGTATGGGGGTAATATGTACTCCAAAGGACGGAAACATGTCTGGGCAAGCCACTGAGGACCAGGACATGAACTGAAGTTTAGAGCTGGGTTGAGAGCAGGAGTGGCCTCGTGACTAATGTGTGCTGTAATGAGTAGCTGGTGGCAGGGTGATGTTTGCAGAGTGTGAGCTATCAAGACAAAGAGGCCACTGTTACAGCGTGTTAAAGTGTGTGACAACAGGTAATCCTCTGCTACAGAGGAGCAATGATAAAGACTAAGAGATTAACAATGAAGAGTCAGAAATAAATCAGAGACCTAAACCTAGGTGGTTCAAGGTCAGAATTAAAGGAGAAAGTAGCCTTGATGGCTTTATCAAGACGCGGAAACAGCAGGAGAACTGGCATGTTTGGGGACAAATCAGATTAACAGTCATAGTTCAGAGAAGTTAAATTTTTGTGGTTTTGTTTGTAGGACTCGTTGATAGGTAACAAGAAATTCTTACTCTCTATCCCTTGAGAAAATCACTCTTCTCATCCCTTCCTATTCCAAAATAACACTTCTGTTCCTAATACTTACTGCATATCAAGTACTAACATAGATACTGGCCAGTCACACCAAAATGTAAATATAACTTGTAGCATGGTAAAGCAAGAACAGAATCAAGGTTAAAATATGAATGCACAATAGAGAATCCATGTGAGTCCCAGGACAAGTGTCCAAGTATGTTAAGATATGTTTTAGATGTGAATGGAAAGATTGGAGTGTTCCATTATTTGGGAGGAACAAATGCTTGCTAATTCATAGAGTTTTAGCTAATACATTGATAGGTTTTAGCCTTTAGGTGGCTAATTGTCTTACATGTAATAAATTATGCTTTCTGGGAAAGTAATAGAATTCAAAGGCTACCAGTTCAAATTGGGTTTTATCTAAACATTTAAATATTGGTAATATTCTCTTCCTAACTGAAGTTTCTTTTCTCCTTTTCCACTAGAAGCAATTTTGCTAGAAACACATTTGACAACACCCTCTGTAGAATACTATTTTATCAAAGGTCACTACATACATATTTTACCTGATCTAGTCTTGCATAAAGGTGAATGAACATCACAACTTAGTCTACTAACATAAACCTCACAAGGAAAGGAGAACTATTTGGTAAGTACAGAAGTGGAGGTATATTCTACAATTTACATAAAAGTAGATTTCAGTAAATTTAGTAAAATAAAAAGGTTTCTGTCTTAGTCAGGGTTTCTATTCCTGCACAGACATCATGACCATGAAGTAAGTTGGAGAGGAAAGGGTTTTATTCAGCTTACTTCCACATGGCTGTTGATCACCAGAGGAAGTCAGGACTGGAACTCAAGCAGGTCAGGAAGCAGGAGCTGATGCAGAGGCCATGGAGAGATGTTCCTTGCTGGCTTGCTTCTCCTGGCTTGCTCAGCCTGCTCTCTTATAGAGGAGCCCAAGACCTGATTTCAGAGGTCCTAACATGAGCAAAGGCCAGCCGACCCAAAAATAAAGAACCATTCCTAACTCTTAGCGTTTTACAAGATTCCAGTGACATTAAGTGGTGAATGGCCAGTTTACAGTCATCTTTGTTTTGTTAGAAACTTTCAACCATTTATACCACTTCTACTCTGTTTTAGTACAGACTGACTTAAGTTTCCATAAACGAATTTACCCTGTAAACCAAGGAGACATTATTAACAATTTACCTCAGAGTGTTCACCTTTTGGGAAAAAAAATTAAAAATAACAACTGGATGCCAATATTTGATAGGCCAGGAAGTAAGAAGGCTGAGGCAGGAGGATCATAAGCTCCAGGCCAGCCTAGGATATACAGAGAGTCCTTTAAAAAAAAAAAAAATCCTGATGGCTTGTATTTGTAGCTGTCACACATAAAACTGCTGCAATGAAGAGCAATGTGATCACTTCATTGCAGCCTCTAACACAATAACGGAACGCATTTACAAACTCAAACAGCTACTCGTTACTAAGAAGATATTTACTTCACCTTTATGTTTCAATTTGACTATTATATTGATTTTTAAAAACTTTAATTTCATGTCAAAATACCATAGGGAAGTTGTTTTTTTAAAAAAAAAAGTTGTTTAAAAGTTCCTGTTATAGAAAGGACAGTGGCGTGGACTGGTGAACACACACACACACACACACACACACACACAAAATTTAGCATTCCTGAGGCACACACACACACACACACACACACACACAAAATTTAGCATTCCTGAGGCTGGCTGTTAGAGAGACCTCCTAACGTACATCCTGAATTCTACACACTCCTACAGATGTGACCCAACGGGGTGATGCAGCCGGTGGACCTGCTGGCTGACTTGAGTTCGATCTCCAGGACCCACAGGGTTGAAGGAAAGAACCCGCCTGAATAAACCGCATGCACCTTCTGCCTGGACCCAGGCTGAGTTGCTCCAGACTTTGGGGGTGCTAGAGATGCCGCCTCCCTTCGCTGGGTCCTAACTTTTTCACGCATCTTCACGCCAAGGACGACCCCTGGCCCCACCGGGTCCCCTCTGCCCGGGGATTGGGGGGCATGGGCCTCTTCACTGGATAATCGTGGGCCTGTTCTGTGGTCCGTGTCACTTTGAGGAGACAGCCCGTGTACCACGCCGGGCACAGGCAGCCTCTGGCCTGAGCAGAGGCGCCGGGCGAGCGGGTGGGAGCGGGAGGTCTTGGGGTCTAGGGGTGCGGGTCAGTGGCGGCCCGCAGACTCACCGCTGTGTGGTCGATATCGGCGTCCGGCCTTTGGGCAGAAGGAGGCAGGTATTCGGCGTAGCGCAGCCCCTCTCGGGAGGTCACGCCGCCACCGGTAGCCATAGCGCTGCAGGATTCCGAGGACGCACTGAGTTGACTACGAGGCGTCCGCGGGGACAAACTAGTGCGGACGGGTTAAGTTCGCGCTCTGAATACCTGTTTAGTTTTATTAGTGGAGACCTGGCTGCCGAGAGTCTAGTCCTCACTCCATCTCCTATAAACTTTACTGTGTCAAAGCCCAGGGCCTAGCTTGTTTGGTTTTTTGTTTGTTTGTGCCACCCTCCACTACAACCACCAAGCCTGAAGAGGCGGGGCTTTCTCAGTTCTACCTTGAGTTTCCTCTAAAACCAGGCAGAGAGAGATTGCAAAGTTCTGCGATGCTGTCTGGGAGTAGAAATAGAGAAGCTGGGGCTTCCTAACTTGACCTTCCCAGCTAAAAATAACTATGATTTCACATGTTAGTAAAATCACTGGGAAGAAACTAGTGGTCAAGTAACTTGCGCTCACCGCAGATTATTTTGATTTACTTTGAATACATAAAGACTTACTTCATTATTTTTGTTTTTGTTTTGTTTTGCTTTGTTTTTTATAAAAGACAACATTTAGTTGGGACTAGCTTACACATTCAGAAGTTCAATCCATTATCATCAAGGCAGGAAGCATGGAAGCATCCAGGCAGGCATGGCAATCCAGCCGGGCAAACTCCAGACTCTGCATTTCCATGTCTGCTGTCAAAGTGTTCTTCAGATCTCCAACTCCTTTCATCCTTGTTGACTGCTGTTGGCAGACCTGGCATTCAGCATCAACAAACTTCATTCTC
>NW_022196915.1:64356570-64377401 GCF_008632895.1 Mastomys coucha
TTTCACCTCCCATGCTGATCTCTTCTTAATCACTGCAAATTTCTTAGCTCCAGCTAACTAACATCAATGGTCCCAGTAGTCCCTTCTATTCTTAACTAGAAATCCAGTGTCATGTGGCTGAAGCTGCTGAGTCCTGTTGCTTGCTGGGGCTGAAACATGGCCCCCTTGTTCTATTACATTTCTGTTTCCCAACTCCTTTACTTGCTCTATAGATTAATCTTGAACTCAGAGATCTGCATGGCTCTGTCTCCTGAATGCTGGGTTTAAGGATGTGTATCACCATGCCTGAACCATGCTCTGTTCATTATTAGTTTTTAAGTCAAGCTTTTTCGAACAGATATTAGGCAGTAACTGAAGCTAATACTCTTTCTAACCCCTGTGCCAACTTGGCTGCTGTTGCCCTTTATACACTTTGCAACCCAGCCTGCAAGAAGGTTATTTTGTTTTTTCATTTTTACATTAAAAGTTATAAAAACCTATTAATTTATCCATATATTAATATTATTCTCATGCTTAGGGCCTGAAGGAATTTAGAATCAGGAAGGAAAGATTACACAAAACACCATGCTAGTACCATATGCCAACGTACAAACAAGCATGCTAGATTGGCTACAGATGAAGGCAGAAGCAGTGTCCGAGTTTACTGAGTTCAGCCACCGATTAGGCTCTGTAAAGGAGCATGGGTTTTGCTTTAGTTAGAAGAAGAAAGGGGTCAGAAATTCCACATGGAAATAAACATCAAGAATTGAAATGGTGATATGTAATAATGTGTTAAAAGTACTTCGGAACTCTTCAGAAACACAGTCTATGACATAAATTATTTTTATTAAGCCAATCTACAATTATTTGTGATCAAACCAAATGAACTGGAATGAAACCTACATATCATTAATTCATCATCCATTTGTTCAATGTATTCAACTTATTGAGCATATGTCAAATTTTAGGCATAGTGCTGGGGCACTGTGCCTTGAGCATCAAGTAAACAAATAAGGTCTCCGAGTCCTTGGAGTTACAGTCTAAGGGAGGCTAATGATGTATCCTAGCAGCTGGACCCGAACAGTCATAGGCTGCTAGCCTGGAGCAAACAAGCAATTAGAGCAAGACAGGAGTGAGCCAGCTCTTTTTTTTGAACAGTGCACCTGTTCAAGAGCTGGGAAAAAGCTTTCAGAGCAGAAGTCAGGAGAAAAAATGGGGTTGGGGTGGAAAACACAGCAGAAGAGAGGACAGCAAGGGGGGGTAGTCAGCCTGCTGTGTTTCAGGTCTATGGAGAGTACATTATTAGCTGCTTACAGACTTTACTGAACTTCCTTCCACTGCTCCTTCTACAGAAGTGGACAGTGTTAGAGGGGAATCTCATCCCCAGTGACTACTCTGCTTTTGGTTCTTTAGTAGGCTCAACCTTACCAGCAAGAAAGATAAAAACAAAAGCAGTGGAATCCTTTCCTCTCCATGCAAGGATCTCTTCTGGGTTTAGTTCAACTCATTTTTCTGGCTTCCTTAAGAAAGAAGATAATTAGCTGGGTATGGTGATGTATACAGAAGCAGGAGGATCTCTGTGAGTTCCAGCCCAGTCTGGTATACCGAGAGAGTTCCAGGAGAGCAAGGGCTACACAGAGAAACCCTGTCTCTAACAAACAAACAAACAAACAAACAATAAAGATAAATGTTTTGTGAAAAATAAAAGAGAAGCGTGAGCCGGGCGGTGATGGCGCATGCCTTTAATCCCAGCACTTGGGAGGCAGAGGCAGGCCAATTTCTGAGTTCGAGGCCAGCCTGGTCTACAGAGTGAGTTCCAGGACATCCAGGACTACACAGAGAAACCCTGTCTTGGAAAAACAAAACAAAACAAAACAAAACAAAAAACAAAAGAGAGAGAGAGAGAGAGAGCGAGAGAGAAATGTGTTAAATATTGATTTTTTTCTTAATTAATTTTACCTTCTCAAAGACAGATTATAATATGTTCTATGGACCTTACAAAACAAAAGCAGATACTGGTAATAGATTTTGGAAACCTCTCAGTAAAAAGTTCAACATTTTGTTAGGATTTTCAGGAAAAGACACACACATCTTAACCTCCCTGTGCCTGCTTCCTCATCAATAAAGTGATTAGCAGTATCACCTCCACTGTATGCATAAAATGAGTTGGCTTTGTAGCTATCTTAGAATGATGACTATTATGGGTTGGAATGTAAGTGCCCCCCAGAAAGGCTTTGGTTCCAGTGAGTGGATCCAATCATTGAGAGGCCAGTGGATCATGAAGGCACTAAAGGAATCAATTGTTCAATCCACTGATGGATTCACAATTTGACACTATTGTGGGAAACTCTGAGGTAGGGTCTAGTTGGACGAAGAGTGTCACTGGACTGGGCTGGGCTTACGTCTTACGAAGGGCTGTCTGGCTCTCTCTCTTGTTTTTGTCTACGGTGAGATGAGCAACCCCTTCCAACACAAGCTTACACTTGGTCTCGCTGCAGGCCTATAGTAATGGGTCTAGCCAACCAGAAAAGAAGTCCCCAGAGCCATCTATTCCTCTTTGCTGTTTGTCACAAGAACAAAAAAAAAAAAAAAAAGGACCTTAACTAAATGCCTGGATTTTAGTAAGTTCTTCAAACATGTTCCTTACTATTTCTTACTTTAAAGTTTCATATATAAGTATACTATATTTACATCATTTCTACTCCTCCAACTACTCCATGCCCCCAGACATCCTCAAATCTATGACCTCTTCTTCTAGAATTAACATTGTTTTGCACACACACACACATCATCATCATCATCATCCAGTTAGTGTTGTCAGTGTGTAGACGTGTTTATGACTGACCATTTTATCATCTTTCAGGAAGCTTGTCCCTAGGGACAGCTGATTCTCCTACTCTCACAATTCATGAACTCCCTCTGGCTTTGTAATCCGTGGGTAGCCTTATTAAATTTCCCCCACCCACATTGGCAGGTTGATTGGTGTGGTCTTTTGCAGGCACCTCTATTGATGAGAGTTCATGGGTGCTGCATCACTGTCATTCCCAGAAGACACTATCTTGCAGCAATTACCCTAGTCCTCTGGCTCTTACGATCTTGCTGCTCCAACTTCCAGAATATTCCCTGAGCCTTAGGTACCAGAATTTTATTGGTGAAGATGTCTCAATTATGGCTAGGCACCACAGAGTTACTTATTCTCTGCTTTTTGATATGCTGTGGATCTCTATAGTGTCCCCTGATAAACTAGGATCTGTCTTTAATGAGGGCTGAGAGCTACACTAATCTATGGTGTAAGAATAAGTACTCAGAGGGCAGTTAGATACTATAACTTTGATAGTAGGTTCTCCTCTAGATTCTACATCTTTAGTCATGGGTTCTGGGCTAAGTTTACAGTCCTAGGCACGAGCACCCTCCTATTGAGCAGACTATAAGTTAGATAGCTGATAGTTACCCTGAAGATATAAATGACACTATTGGTTTTCTGGGCTAGTCATTGTCGTGGCTCACAGGCTGTAGAGCTGAGTAAGACTTGCATAGCACCTTCCAAGAATATGAAAGCTAGACCTCGGACAGGAGGCTTCCAGGTCAGTACCAGCTTGACTCCTCTTGAAAGGACCAAGCTAACTCCATTTTGTCTTAAACTCCTCCAATTGCCCTCTGCTCTACTTAGCTTGTGCCAACCCCCCCAACCCCCTTTCTGGGTAAACTGCAAGAACTAGCCATGGCCAATCAGGTCCTTGCTGACCCAGACACAGCCAATCCCTATAAAGGACAAGTTGCCAGTGTTGTCCCCCTTTTCTTGCTTGTGTAGTTTTTGTTCTTATTGTTTGTTTTGTTTGTGTTTTTGTTTTTGTTTTTGTTTTTCTTTAAAAAGACCTTCAAGAGCTGCTTGCTATGGGTCATGGTTCCAGTTCCTGAGTCTGGCTACATACCTAATCAATTAGCTTTAGAAATCCATAATAAACAAACTGTTCCTGCTTGACTTATAATGCATGGTCCTCATCATTTGCGTGATCCCAGACCCAACCCTCTTAAGACCCGTGACCTTCTCAGCAACAGGGTCTTACCTTCAAGTTCCGGCAGGTAACCAAGGGGGATGGCAGTAACCTATATCGTTGGGAGCATGTGTCCAGTTACTTGGAGAGAAAAAGACCCCACATCCTGTGTGTCTTAGTTTCTTTTCTATTGCTGGGGCAAAAAACCATGATCAAGATAATTTGCAAAAAGAAAGCATTTAATTGTGCTCACAGTTTCAGAGGGATAGGCATGGCTAAAGAAACAGCCAAGAGCTCACATGTTGAACTGCAAACAGGAAGCAGAGAGGCACACTGGAAACTGGAAACCGCAAAGCCCACCTACAGCAGCACAGCTCTTACAAAACCACGCCTCCTAATCCTTCTCAAACAGTTCTACCAACTACAGACCAAATATTCAGATTTTTGGGTCTATAAGAGCCATTCTCATTCAAACTACTATGCTGTAATAATAATAATAAGAATGAGAAGGAGAAGAAGAAGAAGAAGAACAACAACAACAATAATAATAATAACAATAATAATAATGTAAAACAAAAAAAAAAACATTGAAAGCAATAGAGGAAAACATTCAACATGCAACACCAACCTCTAGCCTCCATATGAGGATGATAAGTTCAAGATCATCCTCAGCTACATAGCAAGTTTAAGGTCATTCCTGGGTTACATGAGACCCTGTGTCTAAAGGAAAAGAAATGTCTAAATGTGTTCCTTGGTGCTGACACAGAAACGAAAAATAATGTACCTGGAATTTTGGCTACTCTGTAGGTCCTTTTTCCTTCCACCCTTCTCCATCCCTTTTCTACCCTTTCAACCTCCTAACACTAAATGGGAAAGAAAAAAGGATAGAGGGGGAAAGGGGTGATGTCATTGTTAGACTACTTCCAGCTGATCAGGGACATCAAGTTCATTGGGCAAGTTTGATCTTTGCTGTCAGGATATCCAGTTTCTTCTTATTGATGTTTCTTCTTTGCTCATGACTACTTAACAAACCACAACCAAAACGACCAACAGTGACCAATCAACTCTCAGGGCTCTATCATTTATATACCCTCTGAAAAGCCCCTAAAATTCCAAATGTCACACACTCACAGAAACTATCAGCAGCTGGCAAAGTCAAGCCCTGCTAGAGCATGAGGCAAATCATAGTCAGCTGCTGTGGACAGTCTGAAGCAGCCCCATATCCCATACATACCTGGATTAAAATGAAAATATATTCTTTTTTTTTTTTTCAAGACAGGGTTTTTCTGTGTAGCCTTGGCTGTCCCTGGAACTCACTCTGTAGGCCAGGCTGACCTCGAACTCAGAAATCGCCTGCCTCTGCCTCCCAAGTGCTAGGATTAAAGGCATGTGCCACCACCGCCTGGAAGATATATTCTTATAATACTTCTGTGTTTTTTAAGAAACCAAAATTCTCACTACAAGTTTGTTAATATGTGATATTAAAAAATAATGTTCGCCTGGTGGTGGTGGCGCACTCCCTTAATCCCAGCACTTGGGAGGCCGAGGCAGGCAGATTTCTGAGTTTGAGACAAGTCTGGTCTACAGAGTGAGTACCAGGACAGCCAAGGCTACACAGAGAAATCCTGTCTTGAAAAACCAAATAATAATAATAATAATAATAATAATAATAATAATAATAATAATAATGTTCAAAGTGTGTATCATTAATATTGTAATCCCAGATGTAACTGATTTTCTCAATTTACCTACCAACCATTGTCTTGGTCAGCAAAGAGGCTGTACTATAGGACAAAATGTAGGGGGAAGACTGTTCAAGGAGTGAGAAAAACCAGAACTGAGGGTGACTATGAAGGGCTACAATCAAATGTGCTTCATTATAGGATGAGGCAGACTTGAGGCACAGAGCATATGAAAGCTTTGTATGTGGTTAGTACCACAAGTACCACTTGATCAGTTTTTCCGAAGCTTAAATCATAAGGAAGACAGTAAAGATAGACGAGATGGGCAAAGTGCCAGCATCTAGTTATCAATTATCTTTATGTAATAAGCAAAGGCATTTAGTGTTTATTTTAAACATCAAAGAATATTGAATCTAGTTGTAACTCGATATGTCAGCTAGCATTTTGCCCCTAACATAAAATACCTGAGAAAAACAACTTAAAAGAGGAAGGGTCAATTTTGCCTCACAATTTCCAAGGTTTCAGTCCTTGGTCCCTTACCTTTCCTGTTCCTGGACTATGGTGGCATACAAAAGGAAGCCAGTAAGCAAGTGGAAGACTTGCTCACTCTGTGGTGTCCAGAAAGGAGAGAGAGAGAGAGAGAGAAAGAGAGAGAGAGAGAGAGAGAGAGAGAGAGAGAGAGAGACAGAGACAGAGACAGAGACAGAGAGACAGAGATAGAGAGACAGAGACAGAGAGAGACAGACACAAAGAGAGACAGACACAGAGAGAGACACAAAGAGACAGAGACAGGGAAAGAGACAGGAACAGGGACAGGGACAGAGACAGAAACAGATAAGATTGGTAGGGACAGAGAAAGAGAAAACAGATCAAGAGATAAGTTCCATCTTTCAATGGCTCCCCCTCAATAACTTACTTCCTTCAAATAGGATCAACTGCCTAACATAAATCCACCCATTGATGAATTAAGAGCTTTTGAGATCCAAACAACTGGTAAAGTTCTGTCAGCTGGCAAGCAACACAGGAGCTTCCTATCTGTCTTAGTCAGGGTTTCTATTCCTGTACAAACATCATGACCAAGAAGCAAATTGGGGAGGAAAGGGTTTATTCAGCTTATTTCCATCTTGCTGTTGATCACCAGAGGAAGTCAGGACTGGAACTCAAGCAGGTCAGGAAGCAGGAGCTGACGCAGAGGCCATGGAGAGATGTTCCTTACTGGCTTGCTTCTCCTGGCTTGCTCAGCCTGCTCTCTTATAGAGCCCAAGACCTCCAGCCCAGGGATAGCACCACCCACAAGTGGCCCTACCCCCTTGATCACTAACTGAGAAAATGCCCCACAGCTGGGTCTCATGGAGGCACTTCCCCAACTGAAGCTCCCTTCTGTGATAACTCCAGCCTGTGTCAAGTTGACACACAAAACCAGTCAGTATACTATCCAAACCACAGCACATATTGATGCACAGTCATTCTTTGTGCCTTGATACCACACCACTTACCTAGAAAAATATATAAAAATAAATGAAGTTAGCTAACTGAACTGGATTTAGTTTAAAAATGAATACTCCTCTTATTGCTTGGCTACTTGCTAAAATATTTATCTCCTGAACACTACTGATTCCACATTAAAGTAGGAAAACAGTGACACTCCTGGCCTTTGTCTCTTACTGTTTTGGGGGACCAGACACAACAAGGAAATATAGCTATGGGATGGTTTCAGGACTCATCTCACATAGAAATTTTTTAAAATGTAAGAAATAAACCCAAAGGAAGCCAGTAGGGGATAAACCAGACAAAAATACATGTTCTTTTTTTTTTTTTTTTTTTAACTTCACCATTTTTTTGCAGTTAATGAGAGCAGATAATTGGCAAACCAGTTTGGGCCTATGTCAAGAACGGTAAAGTAAGTGCCCTTTGTGGAGATGGCTACTGTCTAATGGGAGAAAATGGGTATCTGTGCCTCGTGGGTTTGTCTAATGGTCACCAGGAGCAGCATCAGCTGCTTGGGCGCCAGCTACAGATAATCCTTTGGAAGAGCTGGCAGGGGTGCACACGTTGTTTTCTGGAGCCAATTTGCATTTTGGGCTTTGTCTGTTTGCGCCAAAACAGCATACACTATGCCAAACCTGGCTTTCTGATTATTTTCAGGCTGATTGAAACTGGCACATGACATGGTTTTATCTAATTAACCCACATGTGGTACAAAACAAAACAAATTTGAAATGGAAAGCTCTCTCTGTCTTCATTGAAAGGCAGAGGTGAATATATAATTATTTTGTCCTTGTCTCTCATCCAAATTTATAGTTGTGGGAGGAGATATTTTCCTAATAGATAGCAAAACAAGTTCTATGTATTCTGTGTCTATAATTAAAAGTGATTATGTTTTACGTTTTCCTAAATCGAGGATTTTCCTTTACAACATCTGGCCAAAAAAGAAATATGTAGGAGCTGTGTTCTTAAATAAACACGGGGTATTCTCTCTACATAGACACTTCTGACATCACAAGTGTAAGAGTTCATTTGTCTCATACCAATTTTCCAATTCTCTGGACATCCAAAGTGTTCTACAATCCAATTCCGACATTAATTATCCCAGAATTAGCAGAATTAGTGCAAGCTCACAGGTTAAGAATTTAGTCCCACAAGACTGTCCCCACTTCAGATGCCAATTTCAGGTTCCAGAGAATTGAAATTCTGCACTTGTGACTGACTGGCTACACATAGGGAGGGGTGGGTCCTATGACCTCCTCCTCAAGTTTGATAATTTACTATAAAGACTCATCCACCTCAGTGAGGCTTTTTGCTTACTGTCCCTAGTTTATTATTAAAAACATACCTTAAGCACATCCAAATGGAAGAGACTCAAAGAGCAAGGGGTAGGGTGGTGGCAAGGGGAAGCAGTTTCTAAGCTGACTCAGCTCTTTGACGTGTTCATGAGTCTATACATTCCTCAAACCCCACTGTTTAGGGTGTGTATGGAGGGTTCATTACATAAGTGAATCATTAGTCCTTGGTGACTGAACTCAGGCCTTTAGGACCTCTCCCCTTCTGGACGGTTTAATGGGTGGGGCTACAAATTCCAATTCCCAAATCTTGTGGTTGGTTCCTCTGCCAATCGCCCCAACCTCTTTCCTTATGCCACCTCACTATCACAAAGTCAAACATGGTTGAAAGAAGCTTGTATTGTTGTATTAGTTACTTATTCCTGTTACAAATGACCTGACAGTTTAAGAAAGAGTTTATCTTAGCTCACAATTTAAGGGTATGCATCATTCCCGTGGGGAGGTCATGGGGGAAAAAGCCTGGGGCAGCTGGTCACATTGAATCCCAAGACAGGGGGCAGAAAGAGGCAAATACTTCTTTTGGTTTGATTTACTCCTTTTTATTCAATCTGAGACTCAAGCCTATGAAATAGAACTAGCCCTGAGGGCAGGTTTTCCCACCTCGATTAAGATCATCTCTTACCTAAGACAATCCCTAGCAAACATACCTACAAACTGTCTCCTAGGAGATTCAAGATTCTGTCAGGCTGATGATAATAGTCGCTATCACAGGGCTCATTATGCATAACATATGTCTATCAGGGAAATTTTAGATTATTATATTTGCGTTGGTATCTGCATGTATTTGTGTTTTACTGCTGCTGTAACAAGCTGCGTAACACTCATTTATATTAGCTTATACTTCCTCAGCCTCCAAAGGAGCTCAGCTCTGTGTACATACAGTTTACCCTAAGGCTGAAGTCAAGGTGTCCAGAACATGGCCTTCCTATCGGGCAGCCCTGGTAAACAATCTTCCAAGCTCATGTTGAATGTTGGCAGCATTCAGTCCCCTCAGAGGTGAGACTGAGTCTTAGATTTTCCTTCTGGCTGTGAGTTGGACCATCCCAAGCTCTTTAAGCCCCTTCTCTGGCCAGCAACAACCTGTTGTACTGCTTGTGTTTCTTCACTTCCCTGCTGCTCGCTGATGATGAAGATTGTTTTTAAAGAACTTAAGTAGCCTGAGCCCATCTGAATAATTTCACTAGGGGTCAAATGAAGCCAGGCATGGGAGCACTAGGAATGCTTGTTCTAGAGCTGCTGGGGCTACAAAGCAAGACCTTGTCTCAAAGATATATACATACGTACATACATACATACATAGGTTTAGGAGTTTAATTATACTTTCAAAAATCCCCTTGTAGTGGTACCTACATTAAGGTTTTATTAAATAACTTGAAACAAGAATCTTAGGGAAGGCAATCTTTAGAATTCTGCCTACTATATTATTTATGTTCCTATTTATAGATCAACAGATATCTATTGGGTAGCTAAGTACAGAAAAGGCTATATATATATATATATATATATATATATATATATATATAGCATATTCATATATCCACATATGTGCTTACTTGTATCTGTATATGCACACACAAATTTCCGGTGTATGTCTTCTGGGAAAGGTCCAGAGACAATGACACTCTGGGAAAGAAATGTGTATGCTTAGCACCTAAATCACAATTGCCGAATATTGTTCCTCAATTTGATAAAACGTGGCATGGTGGAGAAATGGTTAATTCTATTGCCTTAGGCAGAGAAAACATAAGTCTGGGACATTTTACTGAATCATAAAGTAAGGGAGTGCTCAAAGAATAGTAGAAGGATATAAAGGGCAGATGAAAGGGGCTCTCACTGGACAAATACGACAGGGAACACCAGAATAGTATTTGGTACCCAGTCAGATATTAGTAAGCTTAAATGTTGAGGATGGACTCCACTACCATCAGCCTGCCTTCAATTGAACGAGCTATATCTTTGGTTTTTGGTGGAGACATGGTGTTCTAAACTGCCCAAGAGTTCATAAACTACTATCTACTAAAGAACAATACCATACTATCTCCTCTCCCTCAAGAGCTAACCCAAATGAGGGGTTGGGGGTGATGCCTCAATGGTCAAGGGCACTGCAGAGGACCTGGATTTGATTCCCTGCATCCCCACTGGGTGGCTCAAGATCACTTGTAATTCCTGCTCTAGGACATTTGATGCCTTAGCCTGGTAATCTCAGGCATCTACATTCACATACACACACAAAATAAATAAATAACTGTAAGCCTGAGCTGGGCAGTGGTGGTGCATGCCTTTAATCCCAGCACCTGGGAGGCAGAGGCAGCCTGGTCTACAGAGTGAGTTCCAGGACACCCAGGGCTATACAGACAAATCCTGTCTCGAAAAACAAAACCAAAAACAACAACACCAAAAAAAGTAAGCCTGAAATATAGTTACTAAAAATAGGACTGTCAATCACTTGGGCAACAAAACTCACTACAGAAATATAAAACCTACCTAAAATTCTTAGGTTGGCACAATAGTCTCTTTAGCCACTGACCATGTTCTCCCTTAAGAATTCCTTGCTTTAGTAAGCTCTGAGTTATAAATGCTGCCTGCCTCCTACTCTGTTCTTTGGGTGTCTTGTATGAATTAATTCAACAGAGATGAAGAGTGACCAGGGAACTAAGGGCAGTCCAGAATGAAATCCCAGAAACAACAGTAACATATTATAACCCATTGAATAAAGTAAAGATCCATGACAATTGAAAGGGTTATTCTCCAATGCAAGGAGAATACTGGTTAATTTAAAAGGAATGACAAAGTCTGAAATTACTATTTTATATTCATAAATGATTCAGGCAAAAAAAACATCCAAGGATGCTAAAACCAGTGGGTAAAAGTTTGATGAGGAGCCGGATGTTTACATAGCCTCAAAGAATCTCCCCACAAATTGCTTATCAACTGCTTATTAATTATTTAAAAGACCCACAGTGGAGAAACCCAGCGTGTGTCATCTTAAACCAAGTGATTATAGTCTACAGTGCCAATAACAGGACAGGCCATCACCATGCATTTCCCAACATGATACACTGAGAAAAACACACCACCCTTCTGTGGGATTCCTGCCCCAAGACGTACAACTTCGTGTGAGTGTCGATGAAACGTCAGACAAATAACTCTGCAAAGTTACTGGCCTGTGCTCTTCAAAACAAAAAGCAAAAACAAAAAACGAACAAACCAAAAAAAACCATCAAAATCATTAGAAGTGTGGTGGTGGCACATGCCTTTAATCCAGGCACTTGGGAGGCAGAGGCAGGTGGATTTCTGAGTTTGAGGTCA
The DNA here is from genome assembly GCF_008632895.1 of Mastomys coucha. Taxonomy (NCBI): domain Eukaryota; kingdom Metazoa; phylum Chordata; class Mammalia; order Rodentia; family Muridae; genus Mastomys; species Mastomys coucha. Next base: position 64,368,376 of record NW_022196915.1, read on the forward strand.
GCCTGGTCTACAGAGTGAGTTCCAGGACAGCCAGGGCTACACAGAGAAACCCTGTCTCGAAAAAATACAAACAAACAAACAAACAAAAAACCAAACCAAACAAAACAAAAACAACAACAACAACAACAAAAAAGAGATCAGAGAAATACAATGATTAAATGGTCCAGCATTGAATCCCAGGTCATGAAGGTGGGGGAAGGGGAGGATTTTACTTTTTGTTTATGACTCTTTTATCAGAACAACTTGAAAAAGTTGAATAGAGGGCTGATGAGATGACTCAGTGGGTAAGAGCACCGACTGCTCTTCCAAAGGTCCTGAGTTCAAATCCCAGTAACTACGTGGTGGCTTACAACCACCCGTAGTGAGATCTGATGCTCTCTTCTGGTGCATCTGAAGACAGCTACAGTGTACTTATGTATAATAATAAATAAATCTTAAAAAAAGAAAAGAAAAAGTTGAATAGTTTCATGTATTAGATGGGAAAGTGTGTCAGTGTTAAATTCTTGATTTTCATGGGTATGCTCTGGTTGCTGAAGAGGGTGCCCTCATTATTAAGAAATGTACACCAAATATTTAGGAGCTGTAGGACAACGGCACTGACATGATTCAAGCAAAGAATACTTTGGAAACCCTCCTTGGGCTCAGGTTGGACTCCCTGGAGTGTAGGGTTCATGACTGTGGTGTCTCTGAAGGTCTGTGTTTGGGGAAGAGAAGCCTTTGCATGTGCAACCATTAAGTTAGTCACACTTACCGAATTTGAGCTTTTGTAAGAAGTGAGAGGTGAAACAGACACAGAGAAGTGTTGTGACAGCAGGGGATGAGGCTGCTGTGATATAGCTGCAAGCCAAAGATACTGAGGATTTTTGGCCAATATCAGAAGCTATCCCAGGAAGACACAATCCTGCCAACACCTTGATCTTTGAACTTGTAGCCTCCAGAACCGAGAGAATGAATGTCTGTTATCTTAAACTACCCAGCTTGTGGAATTTGGCCATGGCAGCCCTAGAAGTAAATAGGTGCTTTTTGATTGCTTTCTGGGAATATGTTCTTCTGAGTTGAAAATTCTAAAAGGCCTAGTGAAACAGATTTATTTTATATTTTAAAAGGTTTACCTTTATGATTTTGTTATGTGTGTGGGTCTGTGCATGTGAGTGTGGGCACCCATGAATGACAGAGGTGTTACGCTCTCTGGGGCGGTGGTAAGTTGCCTGGCATGGGTGCTGGACACTGAACTTGAGCCTCTGCAAGAGCAGTATGTGATCTGAAAACTCCTGAGCTGACGCTCCAGACCCTTAGTGAAACATTTAAGAGATGCTAGCTCCCTTTTTTATCTTCACACTTTCATATGATGTTGCTATGTATTTTACCCCTTCCCCTCCTCCCCGATGTTGTCTTTAAAGACTCTAAGTAGATATAACAAAAATACTGACTGAATTATACTTGAAGCTCTTTGGAATTAACATAACACAGTAAAAATGCCTCAAAATATCTGACCCAGAGATAAATCCCAGTCACTATGAATATAAATGCATGTATAAAAGTCAAGTAACAGTTCTGAATTGTGTGCACTACTGTGAAAATTGAGTAACAAACATTATTTTCAAAAGTTGTAATTTTATTTGTGTGTGTGTGTGTGTGTGTGTGTGTCTGTCTGTCTGTCTGTCTGTCTGTCTGTCTGTCTGTCTGTCTGTCTAGCAAGCCCCAGGGGTTCTTCTGTCTTTGTTTCCTAGCACTGGGGTGCTAGATATCCGAACTCAAGCCTTCATGCTTACATTGCAAGCACTTTACGTCCTGAGCCATCTCTCCTTCCCCCAATAAGGAGGACTTGTTGAAAATTTTTGAAATTCTGGTTTCAGTCATCTCTTTAGAACATAGCTCAGAACTTCAGACAGAATTAAACATCTAGCTTGAAGAAAGGATTGTTGACAGAGCTCAAGCTCAAACCCACCCATTACTGTTTGTAACAGGATACCTTGAATCGATGTTTGCTTCTCACCACGTTTAAAAGTCCACATTGACATCCCGTGCCCAGAAACACATTTGGTTAAAATGTGCCCCCAACAGGGACAGGAGCATGACAATCCAAGGAGATCTTTTTGCCAAGAAAAAAAAAAGGGGGGTGGGGCTACTTTAGCTAAATACAGCTAGGAAAGTGAAAATCCTGTCTTTGTGTTTTTGTTTTGGTCTCAACTGGGTTTCGGTGGCCAGACTATGTGAGCATTGGAGAAAAGTCTGCTAGATTGTCTAAGTCTAAAATAAATACACAGAGCTCTAGTGCCGCCATCTGCTAACTATCCTGCGTTCCTAGGTTTGTTTTCTTGTCTCTCCTACATGATCACCATGCTAAATTACTGTAACCACAGGGGATTCAGGGTGACACAGGTCCATTTTCACTTTTCATGATATTATGCCACAAAAACCACCTAGCCAGTGCAATCTCCCCACACTCCAGCCACAAGCACAGGGTGACCTTTGCAGGATCAGCTGCAGAAGGTAAGTAACCAGAGACACCTTTGGAAGGAGATGTGAAAATGCTAAACAGTGATAATTTCTGGCCTGAGTGATCTTTATACTTTTACTTTTGCTATATTGTACTGAAAAGATGCCAGGTATTAAGTCCACTGCCAAAGCCGATGTTTTAGGACAAGGTATAAACATATTTCATTAGTACTGCCTTGTATGGTGTTGATGTCACCTCAGCTATACTATATACAACCTGCCCTATATCTACCAACAAGGAAGCAGCCCCAACTGATGTGTGAGCATACATACCCCAGGTCCTTAACCAGATGTTGTTCTAAGAAAAGGCAACAAGCTCCCCAGTTGTTGCTTTCTTTCTGCATCAAGACAGAAAATTACAGAGCACCACAGCCCAACCCACTGCTGGGCTTTCCCAAGCCAGGGCCTGAGCATTCCCTCTGCCGGATCCCTCGGACCCTCATACAAATTCCATATCCTGCCCACCTTGCTGTGGGCACTCAAGTCAAGAATGTCTTTTTTCTCTGTGTCTGTTTGAAGGGTGCACTGCATCCCTCTGTACATCCCTTGGATACACGGTTTATACTGGTTGCCCCAACATTACATTCCTGGATTCCAGTTGGCTCTCAGTCTGGGTAGACTGAGGCCATCCCTTGTGGGGATTCCCACTGCTGCTGTAACTCCAGCCTGGGGATTTTGGTGAGATGAAACAAAGTGAGTTTCTAGAAGCAAGCTTCTAGTTATTCAATACTTCTACCTACTCTTTGGTTTTTTTTTAACCTCCTGAGCTGCCTTATTCAGGACAATAAGCAAAGAACTGCTGTTCAAGTGTTGGTGTGGTGAGTCAGCAATGGTAATGCTCTCTAGCAGCAGAGGTGCAGTGTGCAGCAGGAACCACCAGAGGCGCTGGTGAGCACGCTATACACACTATGCACATTATATACACCATACACAATACATACACTATGCACACTATATACACCATACACACTATACATAATATACATACCATACACACCACACACACTATACAAACCATACACACCATACACACCATACATACTATACATACTACACACACTACATACACCATATACACTATACACACTATATACACTATACACACCATACATGCCATACACACTATACACACTATATACGCCATACATACCAGATATACCGCACATACCATATACATCATACACAACAACACACCATACACATCTAACACATCATATACATTACATATACTATATACACTATATGAACTATACACACTCTACACACCATACATGCCATACACACCTTACACACTATATACAATATATATACCATACACACTATATATACCATAGATACCATACACACTATACAAACTATACATGCTGTACACACTGTATACACCATACACACTATATACTATACAATGTATACTATGGAGTTCTGGCTTGCATATGCATAGACTGGTAACAAGAAGCACACTTCCGGGTCATGCCACTCACATCTGTTTTATGTGTCTAGTACTGTAGTTGAGCCTATGGTTTAGCCACTATAAGGTCCATAGATGAAAGGAGTTAGGGCTGAAAGATTATGGCCAATTATTAGTACTGAAAGACAAATAACACTGATGCATGTCTGTAGTCCCAGGTCTTGGAAGGGTGAGGCAGGAGAATTGTGAATTTCAGGTGAGTCTGCACTACAGAGTAGGTTACATGGGGTTAGTCTGTTGTAAAAGTAAGTAAAAATGACAATACAGGACTTCCTTACATACAACGTTAAGTTTAGAATCTGCCATACCTCTTTACTCATCTGTTATTGATCATTTTAAAATCTTATTTTTTAAAATTTAATGCATGTATATAGTGTGTCTCGATCATATTCACTCCTTCCCCCCATTTACCCTTGATATCCCTTAAATACACCTTTTTCAAAATATTATGTTCTGTTAACAATTAAAAAGAAATAATCCACTAAGTCAAATTAGTGCTATCCATATACTCATGGATGCAGGGGCCATCCACTGGAGCATGCAGGGGCCATCCGCTGGAGCATGGAGGGGCCATCCGCTGGAGCATGCAGGGGCCATCTGCTGAAGCATGGAGGGGCCATCTGCTGGAGCATTCAGGGTCCATCCACTGGAGCATGCAGGGTCCATCCACTGGAGCATGCAGGGGCCATTCGCTGGAGCATGCAGGGGCCATTCGCTGGAGCATGGAAGGGCCATCCGCTGGAGCATGCAGGGGCCATCCGCTGGAGCATGCAGGGGCCATCCGCTGGAGCATGCAGGGGCCATCCGCTGGAGCATGCAGGGGCCATCCGCTGGAGCATGCAGGGGCCATTCGCTGGAGCATGGAAGGGCCATCCACTGGAGCATGCAGGGTCGGTCCATCCGCTGCAGCATGCAGGGGCCATCCGCTGGAGCATGCAGGGGCCATCCACTGGAGCATGCAGGGACCATTCGCTGGAGCATGGAGGGGCCATCCACTGGAGCATGCAGGGGCCATTCGCTGGAGCATGCAGGGGCCATCTGCTGGAGCATGCAGGGGCCATCCGCTGGAGCATGGGTGATCTTTCAGTGAATATCCCCTTCTTCTTCCCTCAATGGCCAACAATGATGAATCATTCCTCAGTGAGGGCAGGACTAGGTTCATCTCGTGCAGGTCTTAGGCAAATATCCACAGTTCTGTGAGTTCATTCATAAGTTCAGTGACCGTGTCATATCCAGAGGTCAGCATTTCAAAGCCTTCCTCCTCATCCTTCAATTCAGACACTCTCTTGTCCCCCTACCTTCATTATTGTTCTATCATTGTAAAGAGACACTGTAGCCAAGAGAACTTGAACAAGAGAGCATTTAATTGGAAGCTTACTTAGGGTTTCAAAATCCATGGCCATCGTGGCAGAAAGTATGGCCACAGGTAGGGCAGTGCTACTGCTAGGGCAGTAGCTGAAAGCTTACATTTAATCCACAAGCAGCAGACAGAGGGAAATGGAGGAGAGGGAGGTAGAGGAGGAAGAGGAGGAGAAAGAGAGGGAGAAGGAGGAGAAGAGGGAGGGAGACAGAGACAGAGGGAGAGGAAGGAGAGGGAGGGGGAGGGGTCAGAGAGACAGAAAGACTGGCCTGGGTTTTTGAAATTCAAAGCCCACCCCCAGTGACACACCTTCCCCAACAAGGCCATACCTCTTAATCTTTCCTAAATTATTCTACTAACTGGAGATCAAACATTCAAATATGTAAGCCTATGGAGAACATTTTCATTCAAACCACCACCTCTCTTCTTCAATGTTCCTTGAGAGTTGAGTTGGAGGGGGCTCTTAAATAGATTTCCCATCTATAGTTGAGCACTCCCAGTCACTTTTATAGATGTCCCATCTGTAGCTGAGCACTCCTAGTGACCTCTATAGATGTCCCATCTATAGCTGAGTACTTTCAGTCACTTTTATAGATGTCCCATCTATAGCTGAGCACTTTCAGTCACTTTTATAGATGTCCCATCTATAGCTGAGCGCTTCCAGTCACTTGTTCTCAGCCTTTTAGACAATTACAAGTCTCAGCATTCACCACTGCCATCTGCAGTTATCAATAGATGCCTTTGAGTAGTTTCTGGTTTATATTCTAGTGCATAATACCAATCTGAACGTTTCACATGTGATTTTAATGAATTACAGGCACACGGTTGTGCTGTACATCTAACAGTGGAATGACTAGCTGTGAAAATGTTCAGCCATACGTATTCTTTCAGGTTTTCCTAAGAAGATATGATAATTTTCAAGCCCACTAGCACAGTGAAAAAATGTAGGTGTTTATAGGCTTTTCTGTAATCTTTCAAGCCACAGTGTAGATATTTATTCTCTTTAGCCACATTGTTGAATATGTAGCAATAACTCATTCTAATTTTAATTCGTTTTTTCTTTTTTCATGTCAAATGGAGTCAAATATGTTTATTATCCATTTGGGTGCCTTTCTGTGTAAAGGACTTTTTTATTATTCATTTTATTTATTATTTAACCCAGGAAAGTGTTCTTCCTATGAGCTGTTCCCAAGTCTTTTTTGGTTTTTGGTTTTTTTTGTTTGTTTGTTGTTGTTTTTTTTTTTTGAGACAGGGTTTCTCTATGTAACCCTGGCTGTCCTGGAACTCACTTTGTAGACCAGGCTGGCCTCGAACTCAGAAATCCATCTGCCTCTGCCTCCCAAGTGCTGGGATTAAAGGTGTGCGCCACCACCACCCAGCTGTTCCCAAGTCTTTAACTCATTTTTAAAAAGGCAGAGTCTCCCTTCTCCCTAAGTTGCTGACGTTAGCCTTAAACTGGGGCTCTAGCTGAGGCTAGACTTCAACTTGAGATCCTAGTTTCTCAACTTCCAGTGTAACTGGGATTGTCAGTCTGTGCCACCATACCTGAGTCATTTTAGTTTCTGAAGGCTTATATTATAACAATCACTACATTCATTGACTATAACCTTGGGCAAGTATTAGGAAGAACTTTGTACTTAGGGATACATAGCACAGTTGAATGAGGCTGTAACTATGGCAGGTGCTAATCAAATTAAGATGGGGCCACATAGATCCAAATAAATATACCATTCATTAATAATATCCTAACTTGAAGCCGCATACTCCTAACCTACCAGGCATCACAGCACACTGTTGGATCTCCATTGTTATTCCTTGTGATCACGTGGCTGACTGCAAACTGCTGCTCAGTATCGGAAAACACTATATTTTCATGCCCTGTGAGAGGAGCAAAGCTCATCACCATGCCAACCTCCACAAACACAAGTCTATATACTAGTGTCCACTGTTTCAAGGTCCAATCTTAGGACCACCATATACTCATGACTTATTTTTCTGAATTAAGTCATCACATTCATATACCACAGTTGATGTGAGACAGATTTATTATTTACAAGTAGATAGCGAAGACGGAAGTCTTCAGCTCTGTCAGGAGCTTTTCTGTAAAGCTCAGGGAAGCTGCCTGAAGCAGGAGTCTTGACTGGCCATGCATCACAGTTAAGTGACCCCCAGAAAGCAGCCTGCTTTCCAAGACGGCTTTGAAGAACACCCTACTTTTAGAAGAGAGAGGATGAAATTTTGGGTTGTTTCAGGTAGCACTTCTGTAAATTGAAAAGGGGGACAAGAAGAAAGGTTAGGTTATTTAGGGATGTGCCTAAATATTATATCCCTGCACACCCTAAAAGCACTTTTGAAAACCACAAAACAGAAAGGTGAGAGAGCTGGTTCTGGCCACCCAGAGAATGGCCCTGGACTCCCACACTTCCTGCAGACTGCATGTAACCTCAACCTAACCCTGGTCTTCTCACTTATAATACCAGGAATATTCTCATTGGTAACTTGGGGCAATGGGACACATGGTGGGTTGGTTGCTATGAAGCATCAAGAAGAATCATGAATACTAAGTCATGTGAGGAACCTGTAACCATGCCGGCCTTAGGAAAAAAAAATATATTTTACAATGTTGTATGCATGTGTATGTATGTGCTCATGCATGTGTGCATGTAAACATGGAGGCTAGAGGCTGATGTCAGGTGTCTTCCTCAATTGCTTCTCCAACTATTTTTTTTTTTTTGAGGCAGGACCTCTTACTGGCCTGGAGCTTGCTCACCAAGCTGCCATCATGCCATCAGGCCCCAGGGATTCTCCTATCCTTACTTTCATGGTGCTGGGATTTGCAGACTGCGCCTGGCTTTTTGTAGGGGTGCTAGGGATTGGAACTCAGGTCTATTTACAAGTTATTTACTAGTCATCTTTCAAACCCCCAAAGAAGCAAAGATATTATAAGATATTTGTGTCCCTCCCTATGGCTAGTAGTATACAGAAATGGGGCCCAGAGAATTGGAATTCCCCAGAAATCTCATGCTGAGGAAGCAAAAACCTAGAACTCTTGTATCAGCTGGAAGGAAATGCCTTCTAGAAAGATTTCACACAGTGCTGACATCCAAGAGCAGAGACAATGATGTGGGAGTGATGGGGAGGACAGTACTTTACCAGCTTGATCATGCATTCTTACTGCTCTCTACTTAAACCTTATATCAGGACAGGGGGATGGCGCTGGGGAAGGCAATCTTTGGTTACAATGTAGCCTCTCAAGGTGGCTACATTGAATGAATCTCCTGTCTTTGCTTTTCACTATTAATTGTTAACGTTGGGCCATGGAGGAAGGGTGACTGAGCCTAGCTTGTTAATGCTGTCAGAACCTAGGTCTGAACCCTAAAAACTCTAGTAACAATCTTGTGGGGGAATCCCATCCCCAGCCTTCAAATGTGGGGATTCCTAAGATGATGACTTCTCTATGTGAATCTAACAGAAGCCTAGGGACTATCCACAGTAATGGAATTTCCATCTTCTTCCAGAAGTTGCCAGGCTAGCACCATGTCACAAAATGTCTGTGCCGTTCTTAGTGCCACCCGACAATGAATGACAACACAGTCTCAGCTTCATTGCAAAGCGTGCTCCTGTGGTGGCGGCGGTGGCTGGCTTCTTCTTTTCTCTTCTTCCTCCTCCTCCTCCTCCTCCTGCTCCTCCTCCTCCTCC
>NW_022196915.1:64377513-64395109 GCF_008632895.1 Mastomys coucha
TTCTCCTCCTGCTTCTCCTCCTCCTCCTCCTCCTCCTCCTCCTCCTGCTCCTCCTCCTCCTCCTTCTGCCAAGGTTTTACTATATAGCCCAGGGTGACCTCAAATTCACCATTCTCTTACATCAGCCCCATGCCAGGCAGTTCTATACCAGTCTGTAAAAGTACACATTCTATATAGTTTTTTTCCTCTTGAGGGGGTTTAAATTTAAAGCACACTGTGGATATAGTTCTATGATGGCTTAGAAATTGAAAACCAAAAGCCTTGGGAATTAAAATTAAAAATCTTGGCTGGGCAGTGGTGGCACACGCCTTTAATCCCAGCACTTGGGAGGCAGAGGCAGACAGATTTCTGAGTTCTGAGTTCAAGGCCAGCCTGGTCTATACAGTGAGTTCCAGGACAGCCAAGGCTACACAGAGAAACCCTGTCTCAGAAAAAAACAAACAAACAAAAAATTAAAAATCTTTTAGGACAAATTTGGATTTTAATAGAAAGAAAAATGTTTGGTTTTTGTTTTTGTTTTGTTTTTTTGCATTGTTAGCTTAAAGGTGCATGATCATTTATGCTGCAGCAGGGTGTGACACACGAACCACTTTCCCATCATTGTCTCAGCCAGTCCCCACAGACCTTGACAAGGTTGGTGGGACAGGTGAGGTGGCTCAGAGTCATACTGCTGCCCTACAGATGCAGCAACTGAATTCAGGTTAGTGCCTGAGGTCAGGCATGCCTTAACTGGTTTCACCAAGTCCCAATTTAGGTTATCTGCATTTCTGTCTCCCACTGTAGTGGCTATTCCTGGCTGTCAACTTGACCATATCTGGAATGAACTACAATCCAGAATTGGAAAGTTCACCTGTGATCCTAATCTGGAAGCCAAGAGATAACAAGTTTCTGACCTGGATCTTGGCAAGGAGATCTCGAGGCATAGTGGCTGTGAATCCCAAAAGATTAAGACAGGGAGATTTCTGAGTTTAAGGACATCTGGGATTAAAGGTGTGGTGGCACACACCTTTAATCTGGGCCACACCTTTTGCTGGAGACCTATATAAGGACACTGGAAGAAGAAAGACTCTCTTCTTCGCCTGCTTGCCTTGTGGGACTGAGCAACTGCTAGATCCTTGGACTTCATTCGCAGCTGCTGATGACCATTGTTGGGAGTTGGACTACAGACTGTAAGTCATCAATAAATTCCTTTGCTACATAGACTACCATAAGTTCTGTGGCTCTAGAGAACCCTGACTAATACACCCACTCTCTCCCATATGGTTGATTGTTTTCTGACATACTTGGAAATACTCACAAAGGATTTTGAACTTTGCCATACTATTAGCTTAGAATTAGAACATCAGACTGATGGGTAGTTCCCTTAAAAGTATTTTTTTTCCCTTGAGGCACAGATGCTTGGTGAAATCTGAACAGTCTTCACATAGTTTCTGTTTGAATCACTTATCCTCCCCCAGCCCCCAAAAAACCCACCAGGGAATCTCCCGACTGAGCGAGCTGACAGAGTCCACAGAAGATTCCTAAGGGAAATTCTTTCAAACTCCGTAGCCTACAGAGATCTTGTGACAGCTAGCACACAGCATGAAAATCCAAGATGGCAGCTGCTATCTTTCCCTCAGGTCTGAATTTCCAAACAAGGAAATCAGCCAGCTGCCAGATGAAAATCACTAAAAGTGGATTTCTAGTCCCTCATTTGCCAAGAGACAGTGTTTGTTATCACTGGAAGTTCAGGGAGCAAATGCGCAGTTCTCCACTGCTAATGTGATCTTTTGTCCTCCATAGCAGAGCTCACTGATTTAAGTAAGCCCCATCCACTGCATTCGCTATGAGTGAAAGTTTGACAAGTTGTTCACAAGTCTATCACCATAGCATTCACTCCGTCAAAATCATAGATGTGCACGGTAGAGTGAGTGGGTTTTAATTGTTAGTGTTGTCTGTGATGGGTCTAGAGACTTTGTCCTATGTGTTTTGACTTTGGGAAATAATGCATAGCTAATTATTGGGGACTTAATACCTAGTCAATATTATTTGAAATGATGGATTTTTCTCAAGAAATGTATTTTGTGGTACTCATCTTACAAAAATGTAAAAAGCCAGACTTCAATTTGAGAGGCCTAAATTCAAGTTCCACTTCTGCTACAAACTGTACACTACCTGGAAAGTCACGGGGCTTCGAGAGTTTGTTTCCTCGTACTAAAAATGAAACAGTTGGGTTTTGAACATGGAGACAGAATAATAATGTCTATTCACCACAGTGGCTCTCATGCCCAAGAAAGCAAGTGGAGCGCACTTATCTCTCTTGCAGCACTTACATTTCTTGCAGGAGCCTGAGGTGATTTGACATTCAATAATACAATGATTGAAGAGTGTCACAGTGTAAATGTGTACATGCGTACATGTACTATAAACGCTGAGATGCTCAGGCACATGTGATGAGATGCTCAGGGACATGTGATATTTACAGACCTCCATTGTTCAAAGTGGGGAAATGGCTTTAACTTTATCACTGTTCTTTTCTGGATTTGTTAGCTTAATTAAAAAAAATTATTTCGTATTATGTATGAGTGTTTTTTAAAAAGTTTTTAAACCTCCAATTTTATTGAATGTAGATGGGTGTTTTGCCTGCATGGAAATCTGTGTACCACTTCTGTGCAGTGCCTACACAGGACAGATAAGGGCGTCTTCTGAGACTAGAGTTAAAAAAGACTCTTGTGAGAGGCCGTGTTGGGTGCTGGGAATCCCACCCGGATCCTCTGGGAAAGCAACTAGTGCTCTTAACTGATTGAGCCAAATCTTCAGCCCTGTGTATGAGTACTGTGCCTTCATGTACGCACACTGCCTGCATGCCTGGCACAAAGGGAGAGGGGTGCCAGATCTCCTGCAACTGGAGCTGGAGCCGCCATGTGGGTGCTGGGAACTAAGCTCGGGTCCTCTACAGGGTCAGCAAGCGATCTTAACAGCTACCCATCTCTCTGGTTTCAACTATCATTCTAATTTCCCAGTGAAACAAAAAATTTGATGAAGCAAGACTAGAGAGGTGTCTTTAAAAAAAATATATATTCATTCACTTTACAACCCAATATCAGTCCTTTTTCTCCTCCCAGTACCCCCTCATGAAAGTCTTTTCCCATTCTCCCTAGAAGGGGAAGCCTTCCTCTGGGTGCCAACCTCCTATATCCCCATTTTACTCCCCACTCTGCTGCAGGACTAGCCACATCCTCTCCCACTGAGGCCAGACAAAGCTGTGCATTTAGGGGTGCAGGAGCCAAAGGCAGGCAGGTAGACAACAGGCTCAGGGATAGCCCCTGTTCCAGTTATTTGGGGGGACCCACATGAAGATCAAGCTATACATCTGCTACAAATGTACAGGGGGGCTAGGTCCAGCCCATGCTAGCTCTTTGGTTGATGATTCAGTCTCTGGGAGCTTCCTAGAGTCCAGGTTGATTGCCTCTTGATCTTCCTCTAGAGTCCCTGCCCTCTTTGGGTCCCTCAATCTTTCTCCCAACTTTTCTGCAAGACTTCCTGAGCACCATCTACTGTTTAGGTATGAATCTCTGCATCTCCTTCCATTGGATCTTAGGTGGAGCTTCTCAGAGGGACAGTTATGCTCGGTTCCTGCCTGTAAGAATAGTAGACTATCATTAAGTGTCTAAGATTGGCTCTTACCCATGGGATGGGTCTCAGTTTGGCAGTCATTGGTTGGCCATGCTCCCAGACTCTGCTCTGTCTTAGTCTCAGACATCTTGTGGGCGGGGCTGAAGGCTTTGTGGGTGGGTCGCTGTCCTTATCCTTTCACTGGGAGTCCCTCTGGGGCCTCTCCTCATCCCAGGTTTCTGGCATGTCAAAGGTGCTTTCTGCCATGCCAGATCACCTAAGTCCAATTCCTTCAGAACCCAGATGATGGAAAGAAAGAAGAGATTCCCACAAGTTGTTCTTAGTCCTCCACATAAGTGCTGTAGCATGGTAGTACATGCACACACACATAAACAAACAAATAAATGAATAAATGTAAATAATGTTAAGAAAGCCTTCTTCCTTTCTTTTCCTTCCTTCCTTTCCTTCTTTCCTTCTTCCCCTCCCCTCTCTTCCTCCCTCCCTCCCTTCTTTTTTTAATTTTCATTAAGACATTACACACCAGGAGAGGGGTTCAGAGCTTAAGCACCTTACAGTCTCATACACCATGAAAGGATAATCCAAGGTAACTTAAAAAATCAAATCCCTTCATTTCCTTGGAAGAGAAAGGCATGTGTGGATCTGTTACCCACGCAAGCCAGACTGAGGGAGGTTCTTTTGGGTTTGATCCTGTCTTTTAAAGCTTGGTGGGCCAGCTAAAATTGCTCACTTTACTCCTGAATTTTCCATCATTTTAGAACATTTTTCTTTGCATAATTTTTTGAATTCTCCTTTTTCCTCTGCTTTCCTCTTCCCAACCCCAAAAGTCTTTTGCTCATATTAGACTCATTTACCCAAAGGAATAAGTAAATGAGTGTTTCCTGAGGAGAGCAATACCTTAAAATAGAGCCATTTCCTAAATGAATATCTAATTGGTAAAATTTTAAGCAATGTAACAGTTTCACTAGATTTATGGGTCAGTCTCCTGTCCCCTAAAATATGTTCCTTCACCATTATGTGGTATGGTGATTTTGAAAAGAGTAAAAGCCATAGAATTCTTTCATGAAAAAATACTAGGCATCCATCATCTCAGTATGTAGGAGAGAAGTACTCGGTTGGAACAGGGATTGGACCCCAAGTTTTCTGAAAGTCCCCAAGCCCTGCTTTTCTTCAGCTGTTTCTGCAGAGGTATATACCCTAAAACCCTGGTAAAAAGCCAGACTGACAGACACACACATATGTGGACAGTGAGAGTAAGTCACATACAAGTGGATAATCCAGCCGGGCAGTGGTGGTGCACGCCTTTAATCCCAGCACTTGAGAAGCAGAGGCAGGCAGACAAACCAAAAACCAAAAAACAAAAACAAGTGGATAATCCATCCTGGAACATCCTAAAGAAGCATGAAGGCACCTCCTGCTGTATTGAATCACAAACCTAAGTTTAAGCAGGGAATATGGTAGAACAGGGAGCTGGCTACGGATTTCTATCTTGCCTGTGGGCCTCTGATTCTGTCTCATGTCTAGAACTTGAGTGTAGAGTATGTTTGGGTTGTATGGTAATTAGTGTCAAACAAATATATCTTTGAAATCAGTACCACCATTACTAGCTGTTTGGGGTTTGGGGCTGGGTTTCCCCTAATTTGCCTTTTCCCTTTCCCAAATGTTAAATCCAATGCAACCACCAAAATATGGATCTTCTCTTTGAAGCAAGAATTCCTGTGACAGTCCCCAAGCACTCATGACTAGGACCAGTGCAGCTTCCAGGCAGATCATGCCGGCCCTTTTCTTTTTTTCTTTTTTTTTGGCTGTCCTGGAGCTTACTCTGTAGACCAGGCTGGCCTTGAACTCAGAAATCTGCCTGCCTCTCCCTCCCAAGGGCTGGGATTAAAGGTGTGTGCCACAACGCCCGGCCCATGCCGGCCCCTTTCTAAGGTCATCATGGCAGCTGTGACATGGCTGGAGCTTTCAGAAAGGGTCTGTGGTGAGGACCGCATTCTGGAGTGGGTGACTCTTTCTGTGGGGCTGCTCTCTGAACAGTAGTTTATGTTTAGCAGCATTCTTGGCTTCTCCCTGCTACCTGCTGGGCATCCTCCTCCAGTTTGACAACTGTCTCTAGGCTTTGCAGAATGTCTGCTGGAGGCAAAATCAACTCTGACAACCATTACTATGAAGTAACTCCTTAGTTCTCACAACACCTTATAAGGTGGAGACTGGGTGTCACATGGTGCAGAGGAGGAAGAAATGCACAAAGAATGCAGAGACTGTGGGCGCGGTGGTGGCGCACGCCTTTAATCCCAGCACTTGGGAGGGAGGCAGAGGCAGGCAGATTTCTGAGTTTGAGGCCAGCCTGGTCTACAGAGTGAGTTCCAGGACAGCCAGGGCTAGGAGACTTAACCTCTGTCATGGGGCCAGCATGTGTCCTTGATCTCAAAGTGATGTAAGGCCTCCCTTCCCTCTGATGCCCCCAGGGGATCAGTTTTCCCTGGTGTTTATTTGTTTGATTTGTTGTTGTTTTTTTTTAACCTATGTTATCTCTAGCTTGGTTTGGGTTTTAATATCCACTTTGTATTTCCCACACAATAGCCTTACTGCTAATATGCACCTCTTGCCTAGCTGTACTAACCAGGATTTCAGTTTTTCACCGTGATATTAACCTGCCCATCTTTCCATCTCTTCATGCCTTCACTTTGACTTTCTCAAGCATGTTGTTAGATATCTGCTCTCGATCACCCCCTCCCCTGCCCCCTTTGCTGTGTACATTGCCTTCAGTGCACAGACTGGTCTTGGATCTGCCACACTGGGAACTGTTGTAAAGGTAATTCCTTAGGCCCGATCCAGAGCTGAACTCTAGGATGGACACCTACATACCTGTTCTAACACACCCATCATGTGGATCTAACTCTCTCTGAGCTTAGACTCCCTGTGCCACTTAACCAAGCTCCGACACCTCGGTGGGGGTGCACTGGACTCCTCACTCCTATGGCCACTGCCTTCTCCCTTCCTACTTTATCACTTGCACTTAACGACCTTTCAATTTTATTCTCTCATGAGCTATCAAACACGCATTTGTCTTTCTGCTCTAAGCACCAAATAATAAAGCAAGACAGTGAAATTTCTGGCCAGTTGCCAAGCAGAAGAGCTCTGCCATAGGACATCACCTGGACGGGTACACACCACACAATTTTACAGCAGAAGCTATAAAATTGTAATGTCTCCCCCCCACCCCACCAGCCACACTATTACATTAGGATTTTCTGGAATCTTAAAAACAAAACTAAACAAACAAAGGATGCCAGAACATATTCCAAGACCTAAAGGGCCTCCTTGTAAATCTGGTTTTTGTTTGTTTGTTTGTTTACTTGTTGTTTGACTATTTCAACATAGCTGGAACACTGGATGCTGTGTTTAGGGCAGGCATTTAATCCATTGGTTTCTGAATGTGTAGTCAATCACTTAGGACAGCTCACAGGCCCTCAGCTCTGCCTAGCCCTCAGCTTGCCTCTCCAGCTCTGCTGGGCTTTTGCTTTCTTCTGATTTCACTTTCCACTTCCTCTGACAGCCAAACAGCAGTCACAACAAACGGAACTATCCCTTTTCTGTTCCATGGATTTTAGTTATTGCCCTCATCTATGGGGACTCAAGGTAATATGTCCCCGGTCTCCAGCTTCTGACAGTGACCTCAAATCGGGGACACACGTTAAGCAGCTCCTAAAGTTTTTCCCGGGATTCTGGTTAGTTTGCACCAGCTCGGAAGCTGCTCAAGGCTCATCTTAACGATTCTTGGTGCTCTCTGCAGTGGCTATGAAGCCCTGAGCCCACTCACCTGCAGCTGGGTGAACCAGCTCAGTTCTTCAGCCTTGCTGAAAGCTGGCTCAGCCCCGGAAGTTAACCTGTGAGAAAGTTAGAGAATGAATGAGGAAGTTCTCTGTGGGCCCTGAACCCAGCGGGTGGTTAAGGAGAAATCGAAACTCAGCTGTTAAAACCGCTCTCCTTGCTTTTCAGAACCCTTTCCTCGAGCCTCCTAGAAGCCCTTAGCCAGCATCCGTCCCTCAAAGGCTGTGGCCAGGACCCCACGGGCTGTGGACCATGTACACCCACAGTAAGGTAGTGGGCCCAGGCTTGGGCACTTCCTCCACCTCTCAGGACCACGCTGGAGCTGGGAAGCACAAGGAGCTGGGCCTGCAGCAAAACCGGAGACAGAGTTTGGAGATGGCAGCTCCTGAGGGCCATAAGATGGAGAAGCAGGGGCATGCTGACGGGAGGAGGTAAGTATTTGCAAGCCGCTTTGGAAGCAGAAGTCCTGGTCCCAAACATAATCAGGCACTCCTGGTCTTTGGTGTTTGAAATCACAGAGGCTTAATAACAGGGATTTTGAAAGTGTTATATATCATTTACCTCTTTAAAGTCACCTAGGAATTGATTTATTATGCCTTGCACCTGCCAGTTTGCAGACCTTTATAGCATATTCTCACCCCCAGTCCACTGATTCTTAAGACTGGCTCTAGGATTAAAAGATGGATTTATACAACCTGGGCTTTTCATTCATTATGAAAGTGCGTGTGTGTGTGTGTGTGTGTGTGTGTGTGTGTGTGTGTGTGTGTGTGTTTTAAATTGGAGAAAGGAGTGACAACTCTAAATGAGACCACCACGCCAGAATAAAGGCAAGAAGGAACGTGATGCAGAGGATCTAGATATCTTTAAAGGAAGTTCTCCAGTGGTCTAACTTGGAGTTTCCATCAGTATAGCTGGGAGAACCCCAGCTGCTCATGATTGGAATGCATGCTAAGCAGGAACCCATAGGAGGCGATTATTCTTCAGCTGTGGTTTAAGGACTGATGGTGACATCCTGAAAGCATGCTTTGTAGAATGCCAGCGACCCTCTCCTTGCACCGGGTGGAATGGGCTCTTTTTCACTCCTCACCGTGGTTTGAAGTGCCGCCTCTGTGAGTTAGAACTGTACAAATGGTTTTATTTTTAGTTTCCCGATTTGCAGCAACTTCTTTGTTACAAGAAAGACAAATGCTGGTTGCTAAGGAACAGCTACATAACCTTATGACCAATACACACTAGCGCTAGTGTTTCTTCCATCCCCATGCCTTTTCTGAAAGTACCAAGGTTACAATACCGTTCAGTGTGGTTACCCTTGGATGGGATAGATGATCTGGGAGTCAATCAGAGACTGTGCAATTTCTCTATAATAACTGGTGTCTTGCCATAGTAGGAGTTCGTTAACTCCAAGTCACATGTCTATAAGCTGGTCTCACACTTATGAGTAGTTAATGATAAAACTCCTTTTATTAGGAAGCACCTATTTAGATATAAGCACTTCTTTGTATGCTCCTATCATCTCATGAGCACTAAGCAACTGTCTCTTTCTGTTTTCTGATCTTGCCGCATCTTGCCGGACCAAATCGCTCAGAAAGGAACAGTTTGCTGTTAGACCATTAGAGAACTTCCTGAAAGAATTCAGTTGCTTCATGTGAGTTGGTGGTAGTCAGCAGGTAGAGAATGCTCTCCCTTTGAGGTGTTGAACATCTTGAGTGTTTGGACCATTCTGGATTCAGCTTGTCTCTTTACTCACTATGCCAACTTTCTGAGTTGCTTCCTTAGTTAAATTGGTAAGTAAAGGGGCATGTATGTATGAGGGATAAATGGCATCTCAGTAAAAACAACAATGAAAAAATTAAGTTTTACTTATCTGGGGGAGAGAATTTAGGGGACTTATCTGGGGGAGAGAATTTAGGGGATGTGTGTGTGTGTGTGTGTGTGTGTGATGGAAAATAAGAAAGAATGATGCTGTGTCTTAATATTTCATTTATGTGATAAAGGTAACTTTACCCTCATTTGTGGGCAATGTTCTTCTGTTAGTTCATTTGGGTAACGGATCCAATGTGGGGATTACAGTCATGGGCTTTGATGCCTAGTTGATGAGTTCAAGTTCTGATTCTATGGTTACTTGTTCTCTGAATAACATGCTTAGCTACTACATGCCTCCATTTTCTCATTACTAAAGGTGACATAATCGCATCCTTTAAGCCAGTATTCAGTAAATGTTGGAAGCTGCCAGCCATGCCTTCATTTAACAACCATTTATTGATGATGATGATGATGATGCTCTCACCCTCAGATTGAGAAAGCATATTGACTTAAAATACCTTTTTACCAAATAAAATACATAAGTGCTCTGGTAGTTTTGTGCTAACTTGACACGTGCTAGAGTCCTTTCAGAAGAGGGAACCTCAGTTGAGAAAATGCTCCCATCTGGCAAGCCTGTGGTGTGTTTTCTTGGTTGAAGATTAACCAGGGAGGGCAAGAGCTCACTGTGAGTTGTGCCACTCCTGCTCCTGAGTGCTATGGGAAAGCAGGCCATGAGAAGAAGGCTCCTGAGTGCTATGGGAAAGCAGGCCTAGCAAGCCATGAGAAGAAGCGAGGAGGCAGCACTCCTTCATAGCTCTTGCATCAGCTTTTGCTTCAGGGTTCCAGCCTTGAGTCCCTGCCCTGACTTCTCTTGGTGATAGAACGTGACTTGAGAGTTGGAAGATGAAATACGCCCTTTCCTCCCTGAGCTACTCTTGGTCAGGATGTGTTACCAGAGCAGCAGAAAACTAAGACAGAAACTGGTACCGGGCCACGGAGTATTGCTGTGGGAGACCTGACCCTGTGTTTTTGAGAAGATGGTGAAAGGACTTTGGAGTTCAGAGTTTAAGGAGCTGTTGTGGGCACTTAGAAGGTAATGCTGAGAGCAGTGCACATGAAGGAAGCCTGACTCCGAGGTATCAGAGGGAAGTCTAGGAGCCAGCCGCTTAAAGACTCTAGCAAGGCCATTCGGAATTTCGAATTGTAAACGACCAAAATGAAACTTTTGCTGGGACAAGCGATACTGGGACTGAAGAATCATCCATGATTAAAGAGACCAACATCACAGAAGTGAAATCCTCTGGTAGTCATCTTGGCAGAGCCAACCTGGAAGCTGCGGTCCAGAGTTGGCCAAGGATTTACCTTGTGCTCCCAGCAGATCTGGCAATGTGGTACTCTGGAGGCATGAAGGGGCCATGAAGAGAAGCTGAGGCACAACTGAGGTGGCATGGTTGGAGTCCCTGAAGAGAGCCAGGTTGTTGGTGAAGGTGCAGGCCAGTTTCAGTGGACCCCCAAGCATTTTGGAGAAGCCAGTACCATAGGATGACTGCCAAGGGCAGCAGCAGCTGCAGAGTTGAGTCAGCCGTAGCCTAGGAGAGAAGCTGTGTGTGCTGCAGAGGATAAGCCAAGAGTGGAGCTAGCTGTCCAAACCCCTTGGGGTCTGGAAGGTTGTAAGTGGGGTCTCAGGAGCCAAACATTGAACTTTTAATACCATTGGACTTTGCATACGCTTTGATTTGATTGTGACTGGGCTTTGATTCTTCCTTCTTAGATCTAAGAAATCATATATTTTTTCTTTTCTTTTTAATTTCATAGGAATCCACATGTAACAGACTTTGGACTTTTATAGAGATTTTGGAATTTTACAGAGACATTTGAATTATAGAAAGACTGGAATTTTAGAGAGACTTTGGTGTTTCAGAGAGACTTTAGATATTTTGGAGAAATTGGGCATTTTAGAATCTGAAGTGCTTGAGTTTGTAACGCTCGTGGGACTTTTAAAGTTTGGAATATGTTTTATATTGTGATATTGATATTAACGGCATCTTGGGGACAAGGAGAAAGGTTTTGGCTTCACATTGATGTGTTTGCATATAAAGTTGACAGGAAGTCAATGTGCTGGGAGTTTTGTGTCAACTTGGCAGAAAATAGAGTCATTTGGGAAGAGGGAACCTCAAATGAGAAAATGCTCCTAATAGGTCCGGCCTGTGGGCAAGCCTTTGGTGCAGTTTCTTGATTGATGATTGATGTAGGAAGGACCAGGACACTGAGTGCCACACCCCTGGGATGGTGGTTTTGGGTGCTATAAGAAAAGAGGCTGAGCACGCTATGGACAAACTTCCTTGATGGCCTCTTGCTCCAGTTCCTGACTCCAAGTTCCTTCCTGGAGTTCCTGCCCACCATGTCCTTTTATGATAGACTGTGCCATGGGGGTATTATCAAAATAACTGCTGTGCACCCCCCTCTCCGTCCCTCAAGTTCCTTTTGGTCTTGGTCTTTATTTGAACAATAGAAAAGTAACTAAGACAACAAGTTAAAAAATCCATGAAATTCTTTAAAATCAGTGATTCTTATTCTATGACAGACTGCCAGGTAGGATATCTTTTTATTTTTAAGCCGCATTTGGATTTCAGTTATTGCAAGTGTTTATTATTTCATATTGGCTTTTATAGTTATTTTTACCTGGTGCTATGTACCTTGTTCCCAACTATTATAAACTATTCACACAGATTTAAAGAGAAGCAAAAAGCTTATATAAACTTGTAATCCAAAGCAATCTTTTGTTCCCTCTTTTATTATTATTTTGCTTGCTCCTAGCAAATTCTACTTACATCTATACAGATGTTAGGGGTACAGGCTTCCAGCCTGATTATACCCAATTGTGGGCCATAGGCTCTTGTCCATTGTTAGTGAGAAAAGCCTGATGCTGTTTAAGAAAAAGTAAAAAGACATTCTGAAAATGGATCTATCATGTAGAACTTTACTATACAGTAGTTAACGTTTATATAACATATACACAAATTCTGCTTACATAGCACATTTGTGGTCTACTGCATATGGAGTTCTATAGTGACTTAAAGATAGAGCAGCAGTAACAGCAGTTACAGCAAATACTTATGAAGCACTTACTGTGTTAACAGTGCACCACACATACTAACAACCTGACAGTAACACAGGATCTCTAGCTCTGGATATTTTTAAAATATTTGAACAACTATCTACTTAGCAAACTTCATAAGGATTTTTTTAAAAAAATCTTGATGGAACAGATACTTCTGCAATAATTACATGAATAAATCTTTATGTGTGCTATAAAGGAAAGCCATTATCCAAGCTAGCTTTCAGGGCAGGAAAGTATTTCCTAAGATAGGATATTTAAACAGAGACCTATAGGAGAGTGAGCTGTATGTGTATACATGTTTGTTCTGTAGGTAGTGATGATGAGACTGTCAACTTGACAGGACTTGAAATTATTTAGGAGACAAGCCTGCAGTTAGACCTGGGAAGGATTATTCGATTAGATTAGCTTCTGCGTATGCCTGTGAAGAACTATTTTGATTAGGTTAACTGAGGAGGGTAACATTGTACTCTGGCTTTGGGTAGGGAGTTGCATAAAAAGGAGGGAGCTAGCTGAGTCCAGTCAGCATTCACTGCTTTTGTCTTCCCGACTGAATGAAATGATCTCAGCCATCCCCACTGCTTTGGTTTCCCTGCTGTGATGGACTTTACCCTTGAAGTGGGAGCCCAGATAAACCTGTGGTGGTTTGAATGAAAATGGCCCCTATAGACTGACTCATAGGTTTGAATGCTTATTTCCAGTCTCTGGAATTGTTTGGGAAGGATTAGAAGGTGTGGCCTTATTGGGGGAGGGATGTAACTGTGGGTGGGCTTTGTGGTACAAAAGTTCAATACCATTTCAGTTAGCCTCTGCCTTTGCCTCCTGGTTGTTGCCTCAGGTAGTAGCTCTCAGCTACAGTTTCAGTGCTGCACCTGCCTGCCTGCTGCTATGCTCCCTGCTGTGATAGTTTGTGAATCTCAAATGTTTGCTTTTATACATTGCTTTGGTCATGGTGTTTTGTCATGACAATAGAAAAGTAACTAAGACTATTACTTTGATCTTTCTTTCTTTCTTTCTTTCTTTCTTTCTTCCTTTTTTCCTTCCTTCCTTCCTTCCTTTCTTTCACTTTTTCTCTTTTTTTCCAGACAGGGTTTCTCTGTATAGCCCTGACTGTCCTGGAACTCACTCTGTAGACCAGGCTGGCCTCGAACTCAGAAATCCGCCTGCCTCTGCCTCTGTGCTGGGATTAAAGGCATGTACCACCATTACCCAGCAGACTAATACTTTCTTTCTTGAGCTATTTTTGTCATCTTTTTCTGTCACAGTGACAGGGAAAAAACAAAATACAAGGTCTACTTGGTTTTTGTTTTTGTTTTGCATTTCCTTGTTTGCTAGCTTGCTTTGGCTTTTAGAGAAAGAATCTTTCCAGGTAGCCCACAATAACCTGAGCTCATTATGTAGCCCACACTAACTTTGAATATGTGATCATTTTCTCTCAGCTAGATTACAGACATGCTCCACTACCCCCAGCTTTCAAGTAACACATTGGTAGTTATTAGAGCCTATAAAAACCAATTTACTATTTCCTCTCCACTACAGTGCTCCAGATTTCAATTTCCTGTCTCCCTATGATTAAAAGAGAATAAGTTTTTGCCAGTAGATGTTAAATGGCATGAAAGCAGTGGCCTTATTCTTCCTGGAGATGGAGAACTGGATAGTGTAGAAGCTTCTCTTAATGTTATGAAATAATACTACACTGGAAGAGCTGAAAGATTGTCTTAATGAGCAATCTTCCCAATGGCTCAATATAGATGGCTATTCATTAGGGGGGATTGTTTAACTCAACTCCTAGGCAAGGCCCATAAGCAGTTAGAAAGTTTGTCACGTAATAGATAGTGTTTAACTCTTAACGATAATGATGCAGTTCAATGAGCTGGGTTGGTACCTCAACTACTACTAGATCCTAATAGCAAACTAATTAGTTGAGCTCCTCTTGCACAGCTTACCTTTGGAATGATAAATGTGTTAGAACATTGTAATACTGTAGTAGCACAATGCAGATTAGCTACAGCCTTAAATGAGCTGAGTACCCCTCAAAATAACTGCAAAAACAAAATAGGCAAGCACCAAAGTAACAATCAGTTGGGGTGTTCATGTACACTAGGAAAGTTCTCTACCACTAGCAGTCAGTGGTAGAGTACTCTTCTAGTATACAGGAGGCCCCAAGGCCAAGCCAGTATCACCAGAAAAACAAAACAAATAGTTAAAAAAAAAAGAGAGAGAAGTACTTCAAATATCTCAAATGCCAAACTATGCATTTATATCTTGTACTTAGAGTGACATGAACATTATTGAATTTTATCTTCAAAATAAACACTTTACCACCTGACAGATGAGGAAAGTAAGTCTTGGAAACTCATTTAAGTTTCCCAAGTTTCCATTGCTTTTCTTAATCAGTAGCTAGAGCTCAAACCTAGGTCTTTCCACCAAAGTAGAAACTGCTCAGGATCTGGGGGTGGGGGGAAGTGACATCAAAACTCTCTGCTTACTTACTGTTTTGTGTCTACATTAAGAAAAAATCAGTAGGTCAAAGAAAGTACTAATACAGAAGTAGTAATGTGGCACTTACTCACAGCTTTGCAGGGAGAAACAATTTCTTTAGCCACCTATCCCTTGCTTGGTGAATGACAGAGACATCTATAAGAAAGTCAGATTAACAAGGGAAAAGAGTATTTAGTAAGTATTTATGTGTGACACAGGAGCCTTTAGAAATGATGATACAAAGATACAGGGAAATATGCATATTGGTGACATTGCTCCTTACCATGACAATTGCTTGACCAAAGCAGCTTGAGGGAGGAAGGTTTAACTTTGGCTCATGGTTTCAAAGGGTACAGCTTCTCATATGGGACAGTTTTTTCATGGCAGGTGGAGTTTATGATGGAGGCTTGTGACAATGTGACCATAGAGAGGACAAAAAAAATTTATAAACTGGAATCAGAACAGAGGTGTCCATAACTTTCAAAGGTTTGCCACAAGAGCCATAATGCTACCTGTCAGACCCCATCTCTTAAAGACTTTCTAGGACACTTGTTGCTCTTGGAGACCACCTGGCTTCAGTTCTCAGTATCTATCTATATCAGGGCTCATAACCATCAGTTACAACAGCTCCAGGGGATCTTATAGCCTCTTCTGACCTCCAAGGGCATCAGACATGCATGTGGTACACATACCTATGCAAAGCACCATGCACATAAAATAAAGATTAAACATCTAAAATAAAAATATTAAAAATAAACTACTGCCACAAGTGCCCAAAGCATGTCCCTCTAAGAGACATTTTGTAGATAATAACACACCTTATTTTTATCCATGGATTTGATGAAAGGGGAAGAGTTTGCAGCTATGGGATTGGTTGGGAAGGGTTAGGAACTAAGAATCCACGAAACAAAGGAGGCCTGTTTATTTAGCTTCTTCCTGTTAGAGAATTCCATCATGGTCTGCTTTTAGGGGCAGGGAAAGACAGATCTGCCTGCTTCTTGACATCTTCTAAAATGCTAAGGTGCCATATTTTGGAAAAATGTGCCCCAAATCCTATCACTATTTCTAAGTTTTTTTCTAAGTAACTTAGATGTGTGTGTGTGTATGTGTGTGTGTGTGTTTGGGTACATGTATGTGTGTGTTTGCGTGTTTGGGTGTGTGTGTGTGTGTGTGTGTGTGTGTGTGTGACCCACAGGTTGAATATCAGAATCTTCCATCTCTGCCTCACTAACCTTATAGGTAGAAGAGAATGATGGCAATGAAGGTAATCTAGTATTGCATCACAGTCTGGGTCACCACCTTTATGTATGTGTGTGTGTGTGTGTGTGTGTGTGTGTGTGTGTGTGTTTGGATATGTGTGTGTGTATGGGTGTGTGTGTATGTGTGTTTGAATCTCTTTTTTTGGTGATGCTTTCTACAGATGCTACAAAGATTGGTAACCTCCTGTTAGAGTGACTGTTGTCATTCTTTCTAAGCAACCTCAAGTGCATGGTGACTTTTGATCAAAGTCTAGAATGAATGGTTTGTTTGATGCTATGACCTAGAACATGTATCAGTATGTAGGCTTAAATTTTTCTTAACCTACTTTATTTAGGGTTCTTAAATGCTTTAACCCCCCTTCTAGCCCACTGACCAGAAGTAGAGGAAAAAGAAGGTTTATAGGAAAAGTGGGTTGTAGACCTGCTTAGAAGTAGTTCTTTAGGGTAATTCCACTCTTCATTGACAGGATACCAGCAGTCCAGTCCAACAGCAAACACCAAACAACAATCAGTAGTGGTGGCACAATCCAGCAGAAACTGCAAGGCTCCACCAAATCAACATGAGTCAGTGGAAGTGGCCAGAATCAGCTGGAATACTACAGATTCTTTGGCCTGTTTCTATGAAGTCAAGACAAGCGAAGACCAGCAAAGTGTTGTATGGTGTTGCAATGGCAATGCAAGAGAGACCTTTCACTGTTTGTGGGGTTCTATTTATATTCTTTCTAAACATCATGTGCCCTGTTTCAGTGTCTGTTTTCAGTAAAACATCTCATGCCTTCTCACAAGACAGCTTCCAGAAAAATATCACTTGACACAACCAAGTATCCGTTTAAAGAAACCAGATACTTCTACTTTGTCAGTATGTATGAAGATGTATGACAGCAGAAAAGAAATTTCACAAAAAAATTCTTGCTACATGTGACACATTGACATTTTCTATTCCTTTTTGGGTGTGGTATATACATGCGAGTTTGCACATGCATGCATATACATGGGGTAGCCAGAGCAGAGGATATTGGGTGTGTTTCTCCATCACTCCCTATCTTATTACTCTGAGATAGGGTCTCTCACTGAATTACAAGTTCACGTTTTTGCCTAGGCAAGGTAGCCAATGAGCTCTGTGGACCTGCCCACCTCTGTATCCTCAATACTGGGATCATAAGCCTACTGAGCAGCCATGCCTAGCTTGGGGATTTGAACTAAGGTCCTCATGATGGCAGAGCGACTGCTCTTACCCACTAAGTGATCACTCCAGTCTCCATTTTTCTATTCTTGTTCATTAAAAAATAAATTCATTGCATGATTTTATAAAGCTTTAGTGGGCTACACCCTATGGTCTGAAAAGCGCAGCTCCATGCAGAGGAGTTTGTTAGAGTGGAGGGAAAGAACGACAGTTTAGTTTTTAGTTTGATTAGATCAAATTTACCTTCCAGTTTATAGAGTAGGGTATAAAGTCCGGTCCTGTTAGAATGAATTTTCAACTTTTTTT
>NW_022196915.1:64395119-64396565 GCF_008632895.1 Mastomys coucha
TTTTTTGTGCTAGCCCCTGCTCCTTGATGTGGTATGCATATGTGATCTGCCAATTCTCGGGGAGCAATCTTTTTTGTTCAAATACAGTATCATCAAAAATGAATGGACATTTTTCAAAAAGCCTTTGACAGCTGCAACAGTGAAACAATAAATCAACAGGATGACGAGAGCCCGAAAGCACATAATACCTATAATAATCAGTAGAAGTGTTGCAGAAATGAGAAAAAAATGAAACTTAGCTCAATTACACAGTAAGGTGACTCACTTCAAAGTCAGTAGAGTGCCGTGAGGTTATAGATATTATTAAGGTTAATTGCATCTATTCAGAATGTATTTGAATCTGAGACAAAAGCTTGGGAGAAAAAAATAATCAAAAGGAACAGACGGCCTAGGAAGGTTTGTTCTTTATCAGAAAATCAGCCGTGACAACTCCTTTGTTCTATAATGTTTGTCGTTTTCCCTCCAAATGTGAAGATTAAAAAACAGTCTATTAAAGTCATGTAGAAAAATTCAAGATATTTTCCATCATTAAAATCCAAGGGGTAGGACATCTGTCCCTACACTGGGAGTAACTGGGACCAGCGGGACCAGGCACACAGGAACTCCACCAGCCCAGTGGTTCAGGTTCCTTCCTGACCCACAACACCCAGAGGAAGCTCCACTCCCAGATGATCTAACATGCACAGGATCAGAGGTGAGGAGGACACAACATCTGTCTGACTGGCAGTGAGACCAGGCACACAGGAACTCCACCAGCCCAGTGGCTCAGGTTCCTTCTGGTCCCACAACACTGAGAGGAAGCTCCACTCCTAGGTCCTCTAACAAGCCCAGGGTCACCGGGAATAACTGAGACCAGCAGGACTCGGGCACACAGGAACTCAGCCAGCCCAGTGGCTCAGGTTCCTTCCTGTCTATCTGGGCTGGCTGGTGCCCTGAGCAGACCTTGGGTGCAAACTCTGCAGTCATTCCCAAAACACCCAGAGGAAGTTTGACAGGATCCCAGAATCACAGGATCACAGAGACAGCTGGACTCTGAGGAGTTCTGACACAATCAGGATCACAGGAAGGACAGGCTCCAGCCAGATTTAGCAAGGGCAGGTAGCACTAGAGATAACCAGATGATGGATGTGGGACAAGCATAAGAATATAAGCAACACAAACCAAGGTTACTTGGCATCATCAGAACACAATACTCCCACCATTGCAAATCCTGGACAAACCATCACACCGGAAAAGCAAGATTCAGATATAAAATCACTTCTTATGATGATGATACAGGACTTTAAGAAAGACATAAATAGCACCCTCAAAGAAATACCGGAGAACACAGGTAAACAGCTAGAAGCCCTTCAAGAGGAAACACAAAAATCCCTTAAAGACCTATAGGAAAACACAATCAAACAGGTGAAGGAAATGAGCAAAACCATCCAGAATCTAAAAATGGAA
>NW_022196915.1:64396575-64418399 GCF_008632895.1 Mastomys coucha
GACACCATAGAAAACATTGACACAACAGTCAAAGAAAATGCAAAAAACAAAAAGCTTCTAACCCAAACCATCCAGAAAATCCAGGATGCAATGAGAAGACCAAACCTAAGGAGAATAGGTATAGAAGAGAGTGAAGACTCCCAATGTAATAGGCCAGTAAATATCTTCAACAAAATTATAGAAGAAAACTTCCCTAACCTAAAGAAAGAGATATCCATGAACATACAACAAGCCTATAGAACTCCAAATAGACTGGACCAGAAAAGAAATTCCTCCCGTCACATAATAACAAAAACACCAAATGCATGAAACAAAGAATTTTAAAAGCAGTAAGGGAAAAATGTCACGTAACACATAAAGGCAGGCCTATCAGAATCCTCACCAGAGACTATGAAAGCTAGAAGATCCTGGGTAGATGTCATACAGACCCTACAAGAACACAAATGCCAGCCCAGGCTACTATATCCAGCAAAACTCTCAATTACCATAGATGGAAAAAACAAGATATTCCATGAAAAACAAAATTTATACAGTATCTTTCCACAAATCTGTACAAAGGATAATAGATGGAAAACATCAACATAAGGAGCAAAACTACACCCTAGAAGAAGCAAGAAAGTAATCTTTCAACAAATCCACACAAACCTAATTCCACCTCTTACAACAAAAACAACAGGAAGTGACAAATACTTTTTCTTAATATCTTAATATGAAAATTAATATTACCAACATATCCTAATTGATTGAAATCCAAAAATATGAGGAATTAGAAATGTATTGAGTGTCATCCATTGGTCTCTCTAATTTGGTAATTGGAGAAATAGGTCCAATATTGTACAATCTATATACACTTTCCTCTTGTTTGTTCATGACAGTGTCTTCCTGTGTACAACGTAATGGTCTTGAGATCTTGTTTCTATCTCAGCCTCTCTACTAGTAGTATTGTTTATTTCATGTTTTTACACTATACTATGGTTTTCAGAACAGCTTACATATTTTAAAAGTATTTATATACCCAAAAGAAATGTAGACAATTAAATTGGGAGGGGGTTTGTAAGAGAACAGCAAAGAGTAAGACTGAATACTTTGTTTGATGTTTGTAACTCTTGTATCAAGTTACCACAGTAAAAGTCAAGAATTTAAGCTCTACTAATTATAAAACAAACAAACAAAAACACTTTATATATTTATGTTCATTTAAGAAAATATTAGTAGTGATGTATTACTTTGAAGTATACAGTTAATATGTTTGGAGCTGTTTAAAATTTATATTGAGAAAAACATGTATTTTCAGTATTGCCGTAAACAAGCATCTATATAAGACTATTGAATTGATTGTTGTTTTATATCAAATAACTTTTATAATACTCATTTTTATTGTTAAAATATTTTATAAATTTTAAAGAATATGACAAAAAAGATATTGTAGGTATTGAAGGGGGGTCTCTGGGAGGAGTTGGGGTACAAAAGGAAAACAAGAATGTGATTTAATTCTATTTACTTAAAATATGTTTTTAAATTTTAACAAGCTCAGATAAATTGAAATCATGTAACTTTTCTCATTATAATGCAATAAAACTTAAAAAGAAAAAGTAAAAACCATAGACCTAGGGGGTAAAAGTCCAAGGGGTAGAGTGTGTATGGTGGCTTATATCTTAGCATTTAGAACACTGAGACAGGGGGATCATTAGTTAAAGTCCAGTCTGGACTACATTAGCAGGAAGGCATCTTGTAAAGAAAAGAAGGAAGAAACTAACAAAGGACAGAAGACAGACAGACAGACAGACAGACCAATTGTGTTCTTTTAGCCCGACTGTCAAGAGATGCTGATGAATCTTTTCTTTTTCTTTTTTAATTTTTTTTGCCCCTTTTAAGATAGAGGTTTGTATAATCCAGGCTGTCCTTGAACTCAGGATCCTCCTGCCTCCGCCTCTTAAGCACTGGTATTAATCCTTTCCATAATAATCACCCCTGCCTCCAGATCATGAGACATTCTATGAGACAATATACTCAGACTTCTTAAGGATGCCAATCACGAAAGGGAAAAAGTCGAGGAAATTGTCCTGGATTAACATTCTGAAGAGAGCTGTGCAGTTCGTGACTGATTCCAGGATATGTGAGAATAGGAAAGAATTAAATGACAAAATTTGAAATGTGAGTCTAACTAGGTAAATTTGTTGGGTGTGATGATGTTTTTATGTATGAGTATAATGTCTTTTTTTTCCCCCTTGGAGGTACATGTTAGAGTGTTTAGGGATTATATACCATCATGACCCTGCGGTTTGGAGAGAGAAATAACTATGTAAGGCCTTCAGAATTAATGACTACAACCAGAGAGTCATGGTCTTTGTCTTATTAAAGTGCTTTGTTAGGCCTCATCTCTGTATGTGCACTGTGAGCATGGACCATGCCCAGTATAGACTGGATAAACACTCTATCCCTGAGGTGAATACCCACCCCAGACCAAGGCTGCTAAAGAATTTTAAAATAAACGATTGGGGAAGAATACTTCCTGGTAACATCCTATAGCTTGTTTCGTTTCTCTACTTTTTTCCTTTTCTCGTTGGAGCCCAGAGGACTTCAAGGAAGATTTTTCACAGAGCTATGTACTTAAGGTTTTGCAGTTTATCATGAGGTCTATTTTATTTCAATAAATTAAGGCACAAAGCCTGGGCTCAGAACGATGCTACCGCTTGCCCGGTAATAGCATTTACTAATCTTCAAAGTTCTCGTCCTCAGATACCATTTTGTTCCATGCAGTGGGTCTCAGTCCTTCCGGGACACATGGAAAAAGGATCGAGAAACTATGAGCATAGATGATAGAGTGAAGAAGCAGAACCAGGAGTAATGCAAAGAATTTAGGAAAAGTATGTTTACGAAAGAAAACATACAGAAAGGGATTAATTCATAGGGTGAGAAGGAGATGGATTAGTGGTGGGTGAAGGTCTAGTACTGAAAACAGCCATCGTATATATCACATACATATCAATAATACTATCTGCAAAACAGACCCTTCACACAGGCATTCTAAAACAATGTTTTGTTTAGGCTTTTCCTACAAGAGAAGCGTGAAGGTAGCAAACTAGGGCTAGTACAAAAACTTGGCAATTCTAGTAGAAATTTCTGTGTATACGTGCATGCATATATGTATATATATGTGTGTGTGTGTGTGTGTGTGTATGTATGTATATCACATGCATGTGGGCACTCATGAAAGACAGAAGAGGACACGATCCTCGGGAGCTGGAGTTACAGGCATTTGGGAGCTGGTGCATGTGGGTGCTGAGAACTGAACTCAGATCCTCAGCAAGAGGAGGGAACCATCCTAACAGCTAAGCAACTCTTCCAGCTCCCGCTACATCCTGATATTATTTTTCTTAAATTAAATTTACTCTTATTGTATGTGTGTAGTGTGGCACACACATGCCACGGCATGTGTTCAGAGGTCGGGGATACTTTTGGTAGTTTTCTCTTTCCACTGTGGGCGGCAGGAACCAAACTCGGGTCGTCAAGCTCATGTGGCAAACACGTTTAACCTGCGTAGGCATCTTTTGGACCCTGAAACTATCTGAAGCATTTTCTACCTGTGAAGTGGACAATTGTCCCCGTTTTTAAAATGGAGAGAGAGAGAGAGAGAGAGAGAGAGAGAGAGAGAGAGAGAGAGAGACTATGTAGTGTTGTTAGTTAGGGAGTAATGGTATGCGGCTTGAGTCAGGGGGATTGGTCAGCAGTAATGTGGTGGCTTTGTTGTTCGAGGGCAGACTTAAACAGACTTAAACCATTTGTGCATCAACTCTCACCTCAACCCTTTCAGGAAGGGAAATGTAACCCAAAGCCCAATCGTCCTGTTTCCAGTTAAGTCTCTGTCTCAGTTCTTGGACTGATATGTCAGTGCCCCAAATCAATCTCGTGGTAGCACTTAGCTATAAAGCCAGGCAGACTGTTAGGAGGAAATGAAGATAAGATACACCTCGAGAGGGGCCAGCATCTCTTGTAGTTTGAAAACTGAGGAGAATGAGGCAGAAGCATGAAGACCAATCATATGATCTAGATTGACATATCCATGGCTCTTTGGAAATACAAGTGGAGAGCCTATCTATGGAAGGAAATCAGTCCAAGTGACTATTCTGGAAGTCTGTTAGGGTCTTCTAGACAGTACTGGATGCAAAGCTTAGTTTTTAGACTTTTTAGAACATTGAATGTTTCAAACAAATGAAATAGCTAGATGTTGTGTTAAGGACATGCTGTGGAGCAATTTAGTATTGAGAATGGAATGTTTGTAATTTAATAGATAAATCATTTAAGATGGAAAATAAGATCAAAAGTGTACTTTAAATATGATTACTCGCTGTAGAGAACATAGCTGGGTGTGCTGATACACACCTGTAATCCTAGGGAATTTGAGGTAGCAAGATGGTGCTGGGTTTGAGACTAGCCCGAACTGCTTGGTAAGTATGAAGCCAGGCTTGGGACGTAATGAGATTTTGCCTCACATGAAAGCAACAAAAAGTAGAGAGCTTAGATGGAATGGAAATTCAGCTAAATAAAACATAATTGTAATCTTTGAGAAGTGGGATTTGAGTAACTTCCAAATGCCACTTTCTACATTGTTTTGTATGTGACTTTAAAAATTAAAAGTAAGAATTTTACTCAGGTCCTCTTTGCATGGGCTGAGATATACATTACTAGGTGTGGATTCTGGTTTTATGTGCTGGAGGTAACCTGTGAAGAGTCTTAGTTTAAGTTGAATGAAAATCAAAAGGAGAAAAGGATGGTCTGTTTGACGTGACAAAGCTGCGTGGCAGCTGCCAGTCTTCTCCACTGACTTATTCCTTAGACGGCAGCCTTTACCCAGCTGCTTGCTCTCTTTAAACTTTAACTTCAGATTCTTCTTTTCTGTATTTCAGTCATTGTTTTGATGGGGAGATCTTTCCTAGCTAGTGTTGAAGTCCTAGGCTGAAGGTTCATCCAGCAACCCGAGGACCTGAGGATTAACTCATACACTCCTTTGGCCGCCTAGCCTGGCTGCTTCTAGGGGCGCCTGTCTAACAGGAACCCTGGGAGACAGGCACAATCTTTTCAAGACAACGACCAGATTGTTTGACCACCCACTGTAATCATGGTACATTAGTTGGCATGGTGTCATATACGTGAAACCTAAGCTCCATAGACGCTGTGTCAGCAGAATGGCGAGGCCAGGGCCAGGCTGAGCTGCGTCCCAAGACCCTGAGGGATGCAGCTCAGGCCAGGGTCTCGGGACGCAGCTCAGCCTGGCCCTGGCCTCTCCAGGTAGACATGACAGGTGCTGGGCACTCAGCACAGTGCTCCCATCAGACCTCGCGCCAGGTGCTGGGCACTCAGCACAGGGCCCCCATCAGACCCAGTGTCAGAGCTGCAGTGAAGTAGCTGCCGGCCGTGCTGTGGGCTGTGCTCAGAGGAGTGAAGTCTTGTGTCTCCGACCAGGAACCTCCAGTCTTCTGTCAGTGTCCAGGAAGTAGCCACAGGCTAGTTTATTAGCTTGTAATCGTCACATCAAAATCTCACACCTGACACGTGGTCCGAAAATACAAATTTCTTTTTATTTTTTTTTCCGAGGAAGCAATTTTATACATTTTGTGAATTTACCTTTCAATTGGTCCCAATCTCAAAGATGCCAGTTCTCTATAGCATCCCCCCCCCCACCACGGATAGTCTTTGTATATTTAGTGTTCATTGTTCTTGATAGCTTTCTTTTTGTGTGTGTATAGTGTTTATGGCGTATGATTTTAAGTGACATAGCAATCTCCTGTCCATACTGTGTAGCTGCACTTTAGCTGCTCACCTCGCCTCAGTTAAATTAGTAATATAGGCATAAAATATGTATCAAGCCATGAATCTCTAGCAGGGTGTGTTTTTCTAATCTGAATAAACTGGTCATATCTGAAGATACACTTAGGCTATGGATTTATGTGCATTCGTACGTGCCTTTTTCTAATGGGCTTAAAGGCTTTCTATACACAGAAAGCCCCGGGCTGTGGCTCCTTTTTCACCTAGCGTGTTCTCATTCTCCTTTCCAACAGAAGCCAGGGGGAAATACTACTGAAATAACTTTCAAGAGCCCATCCACACCAGAACACTGGCTGCCCTTCCAGAGAACCTGGGTTCAATGCCTAGTACCTAAGCGGCAGCTCCTCTGACGCCCTCTTCTGGTCTTTTGGGGAATTGCACATACACGGTAGGCAAGCAAATATGTGCAAGCAAAACACCACACACAAAATACAATCTAAAGTAGATAGTGAAAATAATCAGCTTCGTATCTCCACACTGAAGGCCGTCTAACAAAGCCAACACGGAATCCCACGTTACCATCGGGTGGCCTTTCTTCCCCTAGTCCTTCTCCCCTTCGCTAATTGTATCTGAGACTAAAGTTTTCTTGAACTGTAAAAAAAGCGGTCACTGGGGAAACCGAGGTTCACGTTTGGGGTTCTTAGTCTCATTAATCAAAGAAATTTATAAAGGGACTCAAAAGGGAGCTCAAGGGCAAGGTTTTTAGAGTTTAAGAGAAAAACATTGTGCGGGTTAGGTGATAGCCATGGCGGCTGCCAGAGACGGAGGCGCACGCTTCCCAAGTTAGGCGTGGAATAGACATGAAACTTCATTAAAACAGGACAAAGTCCTCAGAAGAGTGGACGTGAGTCAGTGAGCTGAGGAAAGAGCCCTCCAAGCATCCTGGCATGGGTGAATGGTTTTTTTTATATCCTTCCTCCCTGCCCTCTTGGACATCAGGGCTTTCTTTCACGGGGAAGCAGGGCCTCCATCTTCGCTCTGAAGAGTAGCTTCTTTGCTCGTTCATCCTGAGCCAACCCGTTTAGTTCCTAGTCTCCATTAGAGCATCTAGCCAGGTTTTGTTAGGACAGTAAACTCCACACATCTATTATTGAGTTTGAAGCTGTCTGTAATTCACTCATCTATCCCTCCCTGAATTTCTCCTATCCAGTCCATTTTGTTTCTCCAATCAACCCAACACTGGTCTTAATTAGAGATTTAAATTACACCGGGTACAGTCTGTACACTCCAGGGGAGGTATGTATGTCATACCTTTGCCAACCAATATATTTTTCACAACTTGGCAATTTCTTTTCATAGAGCACTTATGGATGAGGTGCCATGAAAATGTCCCAAAGTGTATGTGGGCGGAGGCCACACAATACAATGGAAATATGGCTTGCACATCTTTTTCCTCAAAACATTTTCTTTAGTATGCTATATGTAGCTGTGTGTGAGAGAGTGTGTGGGGGTACCTGTGTGTGTGTGTGTGTGTGTGTGTGTGTATACGCGCGCATGCATTTGTAGGTGTATGGCGGTCAAGGGTAGACTCACATTCTTCAATAGCTTCTGCACTATGTGTTTTGAGAAAGGGGCTAGTCTGTAGGGGCTCATCAATTGGCTAAGCTGGCTGCCAAGCAAACAAACCCTAGGGATCTGTGTGTCTCCACTTCCTTATGCACTGGGGTTACCTCACTGGGCTTTTTTGTTTATTTGTTGTTTTTGTTTTTCAAGACAGGGTTTCTCTGTATAGCCCTGGCCATCCTGGAACTCACTCTGTAGACCAGGCTGGCCTGGAACTCAGAAATCCTCCTGCCTCTGCCTCCCAAGTGCTAGGATTAAAGGTGTTAGCCACCACTGACCAGCCCCTCTCTGGGCTTTTTACACAGATTCTGAGGATCTGAATTCACATCCTGATGCTTGTACAGCAAGCACTTTACTTGCGGAGCCTCTTCCCTAACCTCCCTCCCTCTTTAAAAATGGCATAGAAATGATCTTTATCTTTGCCTTAGAATGTTGTCTCCTAGGCTCATCTCTCTGCCTCATGGAAGTACACTGCTGGAAATTGGAAACAACCTTATCAACAGATATTTCATTAAATTTCAATGAGATAATTAAGGAAGCTCATTTTCAAAAATATATATTTGTTTCGGCAGTTTGCATGTTGCTCCATTAGGAAATGAGCAGAATGCTGAGTCTAGGTAGCTTGAGCTGGTTGGATGTGCAGCTCCTAAGTCCACTTGGTGATGGAGCTGCCACGGAGATAAATGGCAGAGGTCTGCCGTGGGTGGGAACTAATTGGTTGAGAACATTAATAAATTATACTTGCTATTCATGTCAAAATAAGTTCAGAGGGACGAGATGAATATTTTTGATCTCTCAGGGCCTTGCACTCTGCCATACAATATTAAAAATAAAAAGCATAGCCTTCGACTTAGCGCCTCTCCCTACTGCAGAAAGGAGAGATAAAAACTAAATCACTTGGCAGTGCTTTCCTATATTAAGATGTTTTCAGTTTGGCATTTTTCAGCCAATAAAATATTGCTAAGGCATTCTCTCACATAAAATGCGTATTACTCGGACCACTGTTAGTGTTAGGCCAAGAGGCTTTTGATTAAAATCCTTTCCTTTCAGGGCTAGCTAGCTATCTCTTCTCTTTTCCCATTTACAGTGTGTATGGGTACTGGGCAGCCCTGTTCCAGGACAGTTCCTCAGACGTGGAGCCAGACAGGGATAAAGAGGTAAATAATCCTATCAGGTTACATTGTGCAATGAATAGTGTTTTGTTCTGACCCAGGAGTCTCATGTCTTCTGTGATTGACAAATGCTACTATTCTGTCATCAGACTTAATCAGGTTAGAGATAATAAGGTGCAGTCTTTAATAAACAGATTTCCCTCCTCCAACTCTCTTCTGTAATTTGCGTAAGCAGAATGATGGGCTCGGAAACAGTCCCTGTGAAGTATTCTTAGCAAACTCATTTGCCACATCTTCAGCTTGGCGCACTCTTCTGCCCCAAGTTGCCTGCTGTCCTGGGTTCTCTGTGGGTCTCCTCTGCTTGCATCTCTGACTACTTACATCATCTCCTCCTAGCACTTATTCGGATCTTCCTGTCATTGAGTTATGTTGGCTTCTTGAATTGTTTCCAACTAATGTGTAAGACTGGTGGAAATGGTTGGTATGTGCGTTTGATACCTCTCCCATGCCATGTAAATTTCCAGCATAGTGATTCTGTAATAGGTTCCAGCTAAGTGTTCTTATGGTTTGGAAGTATTTCAAGGGTCTGATACAGGAAATGGGACCATCATCATGAAAAAAAAAAAAACCAGATACACAATGGAATTTATGAAGACATAATGAAAACTCAGGACATTTGCAGGACAATGATTCCAGCTAGAGATCATCACATCAAATGAAATCAACCAGGCTCAGAAAGACAAATGCCACATGTTCATAGATAGAACCTAGATTTAAATGTGTGTGTGTGTGTGTGTGTGTGCGCGTGCGCGCGCGCCTGTTTAGGTCATGAAACTAGAAAGGGGGTTATGAGAGGTGAAGAAGCAGTTTTAAGGGAAGTGGGAAATAGGGAAATAGAATATATGTAATGAGGAAGCAAAATGAGTGAGCGACTGGGAAAAGGAAGAGAAACAGTTGGAAAGGAAGATGCCAGTGGAGGAGGACAATGAATTGGAACAAAGTATACACATCTGCATGAAAATATCATGACTTAGTATGCTGAGCTGACTAATCTATAAAAAGGCTGGAGTTGAAGTAAAAAAAAAAGGCATAATTTAAGCTTTCTATGTTAAGTTGAAAACTCAGCTACAGTTAATTGGTACAGGTTTAAAGCTGTGACTTCTGGGCTGGCTAGATGGCTCATTGGGTAAGAGCTGGTCTTCCATGGGTCCTGAGTTGGGATCCCAGCAACCACATGGTGGCTCACAACCACCTGTAATAAGATCTGATGCCCTCTTCTGGTGCATCTGAAGACAGTTACAGTGAATTATGCTGGGCCAGAGTGAGTGGGGCCCGGCAGAGGTCCTTAGTTCAATTCCCAGCAGCCACACACATGCTAGCTCACGGCCATCTGTTCAGCTACAGTGTAATCATACACATAAAATAAATAAAATCTTGAAAAAAAAAGCTGTGACTTCTAAGTTAATCTAGTGGTTTTTAGCATATAACTTAACATCAGTTCATTTATCAAAAATTTATTAATCTTCAAACAGTTTGTTTCTGTGTGCATGTTTTGTTTTTGAGATAGCATTTCTCTATATAGCCCCGCTGATCTGGAACTCCTTATATAGACCAAGCTGGACTCAGATTCACAGAGATCAGCTGCCTCTATCTCTCAAGTGCTGGGATTAATGGTGTGCATGACCACACATGACCTTGGTCATCTTTTCATCAAAATATCCCAAGACAGTTTCTTGGTGCTTATGTGCTGCTATAACAAAATACCTAAGAAGGGTAATGCATTTAAAAAAAAATGAGAGAGATTCATTCGGTTCATAAATTTGGTGGCCAGAAAGTCTCAAGAGGATGGCATCAGCACCTAGACACTTTGGGCCGAGGAAGGTGGTGAGGTGGAAGGGGGTAGCAGGTGTGTGTAGAAGATGAAGCAAGTGACTAGCTGTGAGTTACAGCAGTACTTCATACTCTTACCTCATCCAGGCCTGTGATGCCCAACCCACTTCTGTGAGAATGGCATTAATCCATTAGTCCACTGTAAGAGTGGTGCCCCCATGGCCAACAACTTCTCTTAAAGGCCCTACCCGCTCTAACACCAATACAGTGGGGATCAAGCTTCAGCATGGGTCTTGGTGGGGACGGAACCTATCGGGAGCACAGAAGGTGTGACTGTTCTGCAGGAGGGGTTCTTTAAGTGTGGTGCCTTGGGCAGTGTTGTGTTAGTCACGTTTCCTGTTGCTGTCGAGATGAAACTGAAAGAGGAAGGGTTGGTGGGAGGCAGATGGCCAAACAGAGTGTGCAGTTGGGAAGCAGAGAGAGGAACACTGGCTCTTTGCATACTTTCTCCCCACCCCCGCCGTTTATTCCATCCGCATCCAGGATAGGCCACCCCTCTTGAGTCAACCCTCCAGGAAATGCCCCTGCAGACGGATCCAGAGGCGTTTCTCCTAGGAGATTTTTAAATCCAGCAAAGATGACGATGGAGATTAAGCACTGCAAACATCAACCTGGAACCGATTTTTTAAAATGCCTGTTACTGAGCCTCACCCAAGAGCCACTGAATCAGAAACTCTGCCCTTTAACAAGCCTGCCAACAAGCCCTCCAGGTGATTCTGATGTACGGGAAAGGTTAAAAGTTGCTGATGTGCAGCATGGGCAAATCCCTGGCCTAGACTCCGCATCACAGCCTCAGCACTGAGAACGGCAGAGCAATTTCACAGTTGGCCTTTACATTCAAAGCCTTGTGTGCGTTTCAGCTTTCTGGCTCCATAGAATGGCTCACCATTGCACCCTGTTGAAGTTCCCAGACACCACTCACAGGAATGCAGCGCCCCCAGCGCCTATGAAGCGGTGACAACTGAGGAGTAAAACAGTCTTTCTCAGGGTGATCAAAGACTATGCGGCAGATAAGGGACTAATTTCCAGTGGCGGTCTCCTAATTCTGTATTCATCACGTTGTATGCCAACGAGGCTACCCATGCACCATCTGCTGATACACATTAAGTAATTGGGCACCCAGTAGTCCTATTTGCATGCAAAGGTTGTCGCATACCTCACTCACATTACAAGTCTAAAATTAAAGTCCAGAATGAAACTCACTGGCTGAAGGCTCATGGCACGGAAAATAATGAGATAAGGAAAAATGGCTTCAGTTAATCAGCACTTTTGGCCTCTACTGGGCTGTCTTTGCTAATTTGCCCTTAGAAATGGTGCATCCCAGGTGGAGGAGAGACTTCTAAGAGTATCTAGGGTTTTTCTTTTAAACATATATTTATAAGCTGGTTGCATTTATCCACAGCAATTTTTTTCCCCAAACTGTACCCTCATGTATGCTGTGGTCTACTGCTGTACTATATTTTTGCTTTACAAACTATTCGGGCTCTGGTGGGACCACGTGCCTTGGCTCAAAATGAGCCACTCTAGCACAGTCTTACAGCTGGGATCTATGAGATTGTACTTTATCAGGCAGCCACTGGGAGCCAGGCACTACGCCATAGATCTGGAACACACACCAATGAAGTCCACCTCTGCCCTTAAAGGGTCACTGTGTTTTATGTATCTCAGTATTCCTGGTATCTAAGTGTGGAATATTTTTGCTTACAAAAAGGGTACGGGGAGAATTGCTTAGTGGGCAAGGTGCTTACTGTGCACACAACCTGATTTTGTATTCCCAGCATCCAGGGGAAAAGTCCAGCATGGACTGGTGTGTCTCTAGCCCCAGAGATGCAAGGGAGGGATGTGGAAGGAACAGAGATGGGGGCCCTATGGTCAGCCAGTCTAGTCAAAATAGGCTTCAGAACTTCAGAGAGACATCTCATCTCAAAAAAAATAAGGTGTCAAGAAACAGAAGGCATGCGGTATCGACTCTTCAGCTCCTTATACACCCCCACACAGACAAGTGCCCACAAGTATACACACACATGTTTGGGCTGCACCTGCTAAAGAAAGAACAAAGATAAAACTGACAAAAGAAATTCTTCCTTGATTCCTGTCTTAGTCAGGGTTTCTATTCCTGCACAAACATCATGACCATGAAGCAAGTTGGGGAGGAAAGGGTTTATTTGGCTCACTTCCACATTGCTGTTCATCACAAAGGAAGTCAGGACTGAAACTCAAGCAGGTCAGGAAGCAGGAGCTGATGCAGAGGCCATGGAGGGATGTTCTTTACTGGCTTGCTTCTCCTGGCTTGCTCAGCCTGCACTCTTATAGAACCCAAGACTTCCAGCCCAAGGATGGTACCACCCACAAGGGGCCCTACCCCCTTGACCACTAATTGAGAAAATGCCCCACAGCTGGATCTCATGGAGACACTTCCCCAACTGAAGCTCCCTTCTGTGTGATAACTCCAGCCTGTGTCAGGTTGACACACAAAACCAGCCAGTACAGTTCCCATGTTCACAGTGTCCATGTCCTATGCTCCTGATTATTTATGTTCAACCTGTGTCCTCGGGAAAGCATGGAGGCTAGGGGATCAAGGCTTATAAGACTAGTAGGCTAGTCATATGGATCACAAAGAAATGTACCTGCATGGCAAATAACGTGGACTCTTGTTTGTATGAACTAAGAACACAGCAGATACCCCAAGGTGGATACTCCTAAGGTGGGCCTACAAGAGAAAACGAGCCTTATTTGGGATTGACTTGAAAGTGCCACCTAGAGGAGAGACACCCTACAAGGACAGTCTCCTAAACCAGTGGCGATGGAGATCAGCAGGAACTAGTCACCTGGCCCATTGCTTTGTGTCTTTCAACTAGATTGGAAGGTAGCAGAGAACAGAGCAAGCTCTTAAGAAAGGCTGTCTTCTTCAATACCTCTTTAATGGTATGGGAAGGAAGATGGTCTGATGGCTTAGATTCTGTAGAGAACTGTCATGATGATAACTACTATTTCCCCTTTGTTCCAGCACGGGCACATACACCTTGATAGCCCCGAATGAGAGCCGGAGGCAGAAGATACAGAGAAGTACGTATGCGCTTTCACCCGACTCTCAGAATGCTTCTCCTATTATTTCTTATTTTCTTATTTATAGAGACTTGTGGGATCTATATTTCTTAATTCTTATTTTCTTATTTATAGAGACTTGTGGGATCTTACTGAGGTCTTTAAAAAAAACCTTAATTACACCTGTAAAAATTATTCTTATTGTTAGCACTTCTAAATTTGTTTATCTACATTAGTAACTGAATTCATGGTCTGAGTGACTGTAAGCTTTGGATTCTTCTTGGGTTTAAACAACTTCATACCTGTTGGTATTGTTTGGATCTTGTCCCTCATATACCAAGTAAGTTGGTGGTGATATTTGAATAGTGCTATGAATACCAGTATGTTCCATCCCTTCTTAATGGACTTTTCCCCCTCTGTATCTTTTTATCCTTTTTATCTTTCTGTATCTGTATCTACCCTCTACAGTCTTACCTTATACAATTTGTATAAT
Source organism: Mastomys coucha (assembly GCF_008632895.1). Taxonomy (NCBI): domain Eukaryota; kingdom Metazoa; phylum Chordata; class Mammalia; order Rodentia; family Muridae; genus Mastomys; species Mastomys coucha. Next base: position 64,410,505 of record NW_022196915.1, read on the forward strand.
CACATTTTTGTCCCCTAGATAATTACCTGGAGGGCAGGGAGCACACCTTAATCTTTGGCTGTACTCCCTGTACTTATGGTATGAGTAGCAGGTTTAACTGGGACCCAGTAAATAGCAAATGCTGCCTTCTGACACTGTAGCATTATTTTTAGTTGTAAGGGGAGATAATGTTCACATGATTCACCAGGACATTGTGTGACTGTCCGTGTCTGCCATGTTTCCAGCTCTGGGATTCTGTGTTCTCTCTTCTTAGCTTATTGGTAGAGAATTCAGTGGCCAAAGAGGCCATAATGGCACAGCCAGGAAAGTTGTTATCCAGAGAGACCACACTGGACAAGTATCAATCTGGGTGGTCCAGTGAGTCAGTACAATGAGTGATCTTCAGTGACTCTGGGACCTGAAGACATTTAGCCAACAGAACCCCAAGGTTCCAATATCTTTGAGTTCAACTTTCTAACCAGAACTAAACTGGAAGATTAGGTTATATGCTTCAGCAACAGAGCTAAGTCTCCCGGGCGCCCCCTGCTGTCTCAAGCATCGAATATTGGGGCAATGAAGATGACCAAGACCCAAATCAGGGTGCCAACTCACAGGGCAGAGCCTCCCTCCTCAGGGTTGCAGCCAGCTTGAAAAATGGTAAAAATAAAGCAAATATAGGCATCAGAATTCTTTGGGGATGTATATTTACCCGGGCCTTATTGACATATGAATATTCTAGTTTTTGTACACATTTGCTATAGAAAACCTTTCGAAATAATTCATGAGGTTTTAAGAATGTCGGTATTGGAGGGAAAACTATATTTCTTTGTGTTAGTAGGAGTTTACTTATTGTTCAAAATTGTACCTTCTGGGAGGACACTTAGGAGCTGCCAGGGGTGGACCTTGCATTACTGGGGGGCAGGGAGGGCCAGGAGGTATCAGCTTTTCATGGTCATTTTTGTTTTTTTATCTCATTCTGGAAAACTCATTCATTATCTGCTGTCTGCTGGGAGTTTTGATGTTTGGAATGACCAGGCTTCTTTTCAAATGCTAACAATCAGTGACTTGCTATTTTTCCCCTGGTTAGTTGCTGAGCAAGAACTGGCAGACCTGGAGAGGTGGAAGCAACAGAACCAGGCAAAACCAGTCCACTTGGTGCCACAACGGCTGGGTGAGTAGGCAGGGTCACTGGCAGATCCTGCTGAGACAGGCTGGGTCTGCCTTCTTTCACACACGAAGGCTTGTTCTATGGTAGTTCTGCTGGAGACAGAATTCATTTGACAGGAAACATTGAAATGTGCAGGTAAGATTGCTGTCTCTGGTTTTTATGTAAGGAGCAAATGCATCTGCCACAGTTGTGTGGGAATAAAGTGATGGCTTAATTGGCAAATAATTTAGAGCCTCTTAGATGATCAGCTCTGAAGAGAGCTTACCTGGGGCGCTGCATATGCCCAGTCACAGCACTAGTCAGGATGCAAGGGAGAGCCATCACAGCTTATCCATCCTGCCAGTTAGATGCTAATGTGACAAAACTGAAGAGAGAGTCAATTGGGAACACAGAATGAGAGTAAGCTGGGGACCCAGCGGTGAGTGTAAAGATGGATGTCTCTTGGGTTTTCATGCTAGGACTGGGAGGGACATTTGAGTTGGCAGAGCAGGGAATGGGCTGTCTGGGTCTCCTGTGTGGGGCTTCAGGCCTTGAGAGGGGATGCCCCCACCCCAACCCCAATGGGGCGTCATTTGCTTCCTGCCTTGCCTTCTCTTCACAGCCAGTCACAGCTTAGCACATAGACTTGGCACAGTTCCTGTTAATACAAAGATACCTTGAGTTAGAAACCACTTACCACCATAGTAGTCTTAGAGATATAAAGGGAAAAAGAAGCTAATTTGGAAATCTCTTAACAAATGAAAGATATTGACCTATAAATGTAACTCCACACATTTCGCTTTTAGCCAAATAAGCCAGACATGAGGAATACAATCCAAACCTGTTCTTTTTTTTTTTTTATCTTTGTCTTTATCTTTTTTAAAGATTTATTTATTTTATTTATGTGAGTACAGTGTCCCTGTCTTCAGACACACCAGAAGAGGGCATCGGATCCCATTATAGATGGTTGTGAGCCACCATGTGGTTGTTGGAAATTGAACTCAGGACTTCTGAAAGAGCAGTCAGTGCTCTTAGCCGCTGAGCCATCTCTGCAGTCCCAAGCCTGTTCTCCTTAACAGGCCCTCTCAAGTAGTCTTTCACCTCTCGCATGGTTTTGACGTGAAGTAGGAGACATTTTTTTCTCTTTGTGTTTTGAGACAGCTTCATTCCAGTAATTAGCGCTCAGTCCTCGGTACTGGCCAGACCCGGCCACCTCCAGGATGACTTTAGATGTCTGTTCTTGCATGAGCTCCTCCTTAGAACTGCAGATAGCAGCATTGTATCTGTTCTCTTCCAACTCAGGAAGACAGACCATCCATGAGGCAGCCACTTCCTTTTTAGAGACAAGGTCCAGGCTAGCCTTTAACCCAGCTCTGTGCCAGCATCGACCCCATCCTCTTGAGGACCCATTGGCCACAGACTGGTGTGCCTTCAGGCTCAGGTAGCCTCAGGTTCTCCTGTGCTCCTAGGAGGGCATGCTGAGGGTGATTTTCATTAAAGCTCTCCATCATCCTGGTATGAACCTATCTTTCCCAAACACAAACGCTGAGGAGTTGGAACTTAGAAAAGCATTCTGCTTCACCCATGAAACCTTTTTTTTAATAGGCTAAAGGGAGTTTCCAGAGCAGACTCTGCAAACTCATTTTTAGTTCTTTCTTCTGGATCTTTCTTCATGGGCCAGATACCACTCCACTTTGGATTCTGGAGAAGCTGGTACCTATTGCTTTGTAGCCTTCACAGAAAAATGAACATTGCAGTTTTTTTTTTTCTGTCTGTTATATGAAATATTTAGACATAGCTAGGTATGTATCTTTGTAGGGGGACAGGTGGTTTGAAAAAGCAATTATAAAATGTAGTAGCCCTTAAAATAAATTTTGAAAAGTAAAAAAAGTAGACATTTGGCTTCCTCCACTTTTTAAACTATTAATTTCTTACCTGTGTCTCTATCACTTAAAATTTTGGAATGAATGTAGGAGATATAGAGAATAGCTGTAATTACTTCCCATCTTCCCTAACAGTAACAGAAGAGTCCAAACCAAACTGGCCTTGTGTAGGTCAGCAGAAAACCACTGTTGGTGTCTTTATCAAATCAATTATAAACACCTCAGTAAATATAAATTGTTTTCCTTTAACTTCTGTGACAGTGACTCTGAAGGAGAGCTGACACTTTTAGTAACCAAAGCACCAGAGAATTATCACAAAGAAGTCTTTCTTTTGAAAGAGAAAATGTATTTATATTTATTTTTTTTAGTGTGTGTATGGGTGTTTTTCCCACATGAATGTTTGGGTACCACCATGTGCCTGCAGTGCCCTTGGAGGTCAGAAGAGGGCGTCAGATCTCCTGGAATTGGAATTACAGATAGTTGTTGGCTGTGTTGTGGGTGCTTGGAGCAGAACCCAGATTCTGTGCAGGAGCAGCCATGTGTGTCCCCTGAAAGGAGTCCTTTAATGTAACTAGCAACCTGGTGTAAACACTGAGAGATCACTCAGGGACTGCTCTTAGAATGCTCCTCAGGCTGTGAAGCTTTCTGGCCCCAGAGAATTTTGTTTTAAGAATAGGAGCAAATAAATCATTGTAAGTCCTTGTTTTTGTCTTGATTACCATTTTTTAAAAGGCAATAAATGGCATGGATTAACAGTTACTATCTGGAATATTTTCATTAGACTCTAAAAGACTGGAATAAAAGATTTCAGAGTACTTGGCCATAAAGGGAATATTTGTTGCCCCCTTCCATGGCCCAGGGGTCACGGCAGAAGAGGAGGCAGAAAGAGGTTTAGAATTGAAGTCTGTGGAGAACTACAGGGAAACATTATTATCTGGACACAGAAGGGAAGCTACACAAATAAACTCAAACTGGTCAGGACAGCATGCACAAAACCTGTGTAAGCTCAAGCCAAACCAAAGCTCAGGATGGAACTGGGAGTGGGGAACACAATTCTACACCTAACCTTGAAGCTATTAGCAGCTATTACTTGCTGGGGGTGTGGAGGGAGAGAAGAGAGAGAGAGAGAGAGAGAGAAAGAGAGAGAGAGAGAGAGAGAGAGAGAGAGAGAGAGAGAGAGAGAGAGAATTCTCTAAGTACGCAGTCATTGATGAGTTGACTGTTCTCCAGGGGAAGACCACACAAACAAGAATATTTGGGCAGCACCATTGGTCTTGAAGGATTTAAAAACTAAATAGGATGCATAGTTGGGCAGGTAGGGAGGAGGAATGGATCTGAAAAGAGTTGGAGGAGGGGAGAGGAATATGATCAAAACACACTGTATGAAATGCCCAAAGAATTAATAAAAATATTGGGGGAAATGAGTAGGTAATAAAGAGTACATACATCTGTAGTGCCAAGAATCCTGAGGGTTCTCATGCGGGAGGAATGTTCCAGAATTCTTAGCAAAGGCAGAATTGCACCATGCCCAGTGTGGTCCTTCAGTCATGATTAGGTGAAGACTTTAATGTTTATGATGGAAAGCCCTAGTGTTATGGTCTTTAAAGAACAAGGTCTCATCTCCTATCCAGGGGTTGGCTTTTAAAGTGACCCGCTGCTCTTAGAGAACTTTTGAAGATATCCAGCTGTACTCTGATGTCCAGGGGTATGAAAAACTTCAAGTAACACTGCTGGCTTCCCATACATTAGCTAGTACTCAGCAGCTGGCCTTACAGCTTAATACTCCCATTTTACCTTCATGGCTTATTTATTTATTATTTATTTCCATTAGGTGGAAGCCTGTCTGAGGCTGAAGTCAGGCAGAAACAACAGCTGCAACAGATGCGATCTAAATACCAGCAAAAGGTCAGAATCCATTTCTCATAGTTTCATTTCATCAACAAGTTTCAGCACCAACATTTCCACGTAACCATGAAATAACACTGTGACTTCAAAATATAAAACTTTCAAATCAATTGCAAAATGTAATTCTCAAAATGAAAAAAAAAATTGCCAGGCAGTGAGAAGTAGAGAGAAGAATATCTAGAATTCTTACCCAAGCCATGTGAGCTATGCATGACCTTTGATTAAAGGCAGTCCTTCAAATTAGTTACGTATTAATTATAGTTTAAGATTACCGTTTTCATTCCCAAAATGTTTATTCCAAGCTAGTGATGTAAGTAGTATAAAAATGATTTAAGATAACCAATGATTTTCCAATAAATCCTATGAGTTTTATTATAAGGAATAATTGTCTACTTTTTTGTCCTGTGTACATGGATGAACACACACACAGAGGTAGATAGATAGATAGATAGATAGATAGATAGATAGATAGATAGATAGATAGATAGATACCCATGAAGAAACATTGAGATTTCTCAGGCAGGAGGTGCAGCCTGGCCATTTTCTGAGATCTAAGTGGCTTAAAGTAACAACCTATAATCATGGAGAGGTATAACACAAACAATACTGTAATTTGCCTTTCATCATAATTTTGTGTTCCAGAAGTTCAGATTGAAAAATGGTAACTTTTTTTTTTCTGTCCTCTGTAATTTCATTACAGCTAAAGAGGGATGAATCTATTCGAATCAGGAAGGAAGCTGAGGAAGCTGAGCTCCAGAAAATGAAGGCAATCCAGAGGGAGAAGGTGAGTAGGTGGCGGGGGAGGTTGGCTGATGTTTGCCGAGGGCCAGCTGTCAGTTTCTCCCCCAGACACAGTCTACTCACTTAACCCTCGCTGTAATCTGAGAAGGTAGCTGTTATCCAATTGTGCAAACGAGGAAATGACACGGAGAGGACTCAAAGACCCACAGATGTAATTAGAATAACTGGGTTTCCTAGTCCAACATACTAGTCTCAGAGGCGGGCGGGCATCTGAGTCACCACGCCCACAGCCTCACCCCTAAGCAGTGTCGTTGCCCCAAAGTCAAAGCAACGAGCAACTGTCAGCGGGCCATGGTCATATTTGTATCCAAACATAGAGTTTTCCAGGGAGAGTGTGTTGAAGGTAAACACAGCCTTCTTGCCACCAAGCAGAAGAGAATGTGTGTACTGGCCTTTGGCGGCAGCGATGACAGACTTTCTCAACCCGATAGCCATACTTTAGTTTTTAGTAGCATCCATTTGCTCATTTGCTAGAGAACAAGAAACAATATGGTGATGGTTGATGGTTTAGCCCCTCCCCTTCGACAAAGGCCTAACAGAAAGTGAGGCACAGTGTTGGAGGTTTGAGGTCAGGGAATTGACTGCAGCACCTACTGCAGCTGCCCTGTGGCCTGATTGTTTCTCTCTCCCTCTCTCCTATCTCTTCCCCCTTTCTCCCTCCCTCTTTTCCTCCCCATCACTCACTTTCTTTCTCCCTATCTTCGTTTTTCTTCCTCCTCTTCCTCCTCTTTCTCCTTTTTTCTCTTCTTGCTTTTTTTTTTTTTTTTTTTTCTTCTCAAGACAGGGTTTCTCCTGGCTGTCCTGGAACTCACTCTGTAGACCAGGCTGGCCTCGAACTCAGAAATCCACCTGCCTCTGCCTCCCAAGTGCTGGGATTAAAGGCATGCGCCAATTTAAACCCTATTTTAAGCAATAGATCGATTTATCTGTCTGTCTGTCTGTCTGTCTGTCTGTCTGTCTGTCTGTCTAGTCAGACACAGAGTCTCACTATGTAGCCCTGCCTAGCCTGGAACACACAGAAATCAGCTGCTTCTGCCTCTTGAATACTAGAGTTAAAGGCACGAGCCACCACACCTAGCCGTAATAGATGTTTTTAGCAGTTCAAGTTAAGGAAGCTTATGAGACGCTGAGAGGGAATTCAGGTTTGCCCGTCCCTGAAGGAATTCTCTAGTCTTTCTTGGAAAGTATCTGCCATTGTTGTATGACCTTCGGCAGGCTCCCAACTTTCTCAGAACTCTTCCAGTAGAATGATTCTGCAAGTACCACCTCCCAGCTCCAAGAGCAACGTGTTACCATAGTGATGCAGGTGGCACCAAGCCTCGATTTTATCATACAAAGTGTTATAAATGCTGAAAGTATATATATAAAAAATCAGGTAATTTATTTACAAATTTTGATCCACTGCCAGTAGGCTATTAAACAAAAGAGCTTTACTGGAACCACCTTTTCTCAATCTCTTTCTCTCGCATGTCTCTCTTCACCATGGTTCTGGTCTTCATCTCTTTCCATCTCCCACCTGAAAAGCTGGAGCTTTGGTCTGTGATTGTGGCAGGAAGAACACATCTTATGCAGTCAAGTAGAACCATGGAAAACACCACTAGAAACTGGATTAAAGGCTAAGAGAACCTGGAGGATTTTGATTGTTGTTATAGACTCTCATCTAAGTCTTGTTTGGTGTCATTTAGTTCTTTTTTTATTTACTTTTTAAAAAGATTTATTTATTTATTATATGTAAGTACATTGTAGCTGTCTTCAGACACTCCAGAAGAGGGTGTCAGATTTGTTATGGGTGGTTGTGAGCCACCATGTGGTGGCTGGGATTTGAACTCAAGACCTTTGGAGTCAGTGCTCTTAAGCTCTGAGCCATCTCGCCAGCCCCGGCATTTAGTTCTTATAATTGGCTGGCTTGTGGGTTGCTTATAGTTCATTTCTTTATGCTCAACAACACACATTCTTCTTCTTCTTTTTTTTTTTTGTAGAACATGATTTTAATATTTTCAACTATTAATATTCAACAATCAGGATAATTATTTTAAGATATATTTTGTGGTTATGTCTCCCTTTTCATTTCTGATTTTATTAATTTGGCCTCTCTGTGCCCTCTGGTTAGTGTGGCTAAGGGTTAATCTATCTTGTTGATTTTCTCAAAGAATCAGCTCCTGTTTTTTTTTTTTTTTTTT
>NW_022196915.1:64418423-64443857 GCF_008632895.1 Mastomys coucha
GTTGATTTCAGCCCTGAGTTTGATTATTTCCTGCTGTCTACTCCTCTTGGATGTATTTGCTTCTTTTTCTTCTAGAGCTTTCAGGTGTACTGTCAAGCTTCTAGTGTAAGTAGAAGTTTCTCCAGTTTCTTTTTGGAGGCACTTAGAGCTGTGAGTTTTCCTCTTACCACTGCTTTCATTGTGTCTTGTAAGTTTTGGTATGATGTGTCTTCATTAAATTCTACAAAGCCTTTAATTTCTTTCTTTCTTTTCTTTTTGGTTTTTCGAGACAAGGTTTCTCTCTGTAGTTGTGGCTGTCCTGGAACTCACTCTGTAGAGCAGGCTGGCCTTGAACTTAGAAATCTGCCTGCCTCTGCCTCCTAAAAGTGCTGGGATTAAAGGTGTGTGCCACTACTGCCTGGCCTTTACTTTCTTTCTTTGACCAAGTTATCATTGAGTAGAGTGTTGTTCAGTTTCCAAGGGTATGTGTATTTTCTGTTGTTTTTGTTGGTATTTAAGACCAGCCTTAGTCCACGGTGATCGGATAGGTTGCATGGGTTTATTTCAGTCTTCTTTATCTCTTGAGGCTTGTTTTGTGACCAATTATATGGTCAATTTTGGAGAAGGTACCATGAGGTGATGAGAAGAAAGTATTTTTTGTTTGTTTGTTTGTTTGTTTTTGTTTTTTGTTTTTTTTCAAGACAGGGTTTCTCTGTGTAACCCTGGCTGTCCTGGAATTTACTTTGTAGACTAGGCTGGCCTCGAACTCAGAAATCCGCCTGCCTCAGAAAGTATATTCTTTTGTTTTAGGATGAAATGTTCTATAGATATCTGTTAAATCCATTTGGTTCAGTACTTGTGTTAGTTTCTCTGTGTCTCTGTTTAGTTTATGTTTCCATGATCTGTCCATTGCTGAGAGTGAGGTGTTGAAGTCTCCCACTATTATTGACAACACCCATTTTTAATGGGTGGGTTAAACTCTGTTCTTTAACACTCAGGTGAAGGCAATGATTCCTCTTTCCAGGTTACACCCACAGCCGTAGAGCCACAGCAATCGTTAGATACTGCAACATTAATTGGATTAGCTTTCCTAAATTGATAATAATGATCTAAATTTGAATGTGATGAAGGATCAGCTCTCTAGCCTTTCCAACCAAAAGGTCAATGAGCAGAACTGGCATTACCTGGGAGCTGCTGATGTGCAGGTTCTTCTGAGCCTACCTTGGACCTACCACACACTGTACCCTGCCAAGCTCTCTAAGCTGATTCCTAGGTACATGGAAAATTGCGGAGCATTCGTTTAAGTGGGACTTGGTTTATCTGGCTGGCTAGCTTTCACCCTTACGAAGAAGCCCAGCCCTTTGTGTTGGATGCGAATCTGTGACTGTTCATGGCTATGTATGCCTGTTTAGTAGCTGGTGTCAGACAGAAAAGTGGATATTAGCTATGTCGTAGTGACATACTCTGCATTGCCAGTATGATAATGGCTGGAAGAAGTGATAATGACTGTGCTTATGGAGCACTTAGTCTTTAAAATGGACAGCAAATGCATGCACGACACCAGCCCGCAGGACTCTGCCCTCCTCTTCCAGCAGATGGGTACTGCTCAGGAAGTCTGAACCAGGACAGAGCCAAGCAGCTACTGCCACGCCGGAGCCTGGCAAATCCCCGAGATACCTTCAAAGGTGTCTTTCTTATTGCCTATTGATACATCAGTGAAATGATGTATGCACTAAATCAGCGTCTTACCAGGGCAGTAACTTCCTCTAAGCCCCAACAGTGAGCGCCGCTTGCCGTGGAGACTAAGGAGCTACTTCATGTATAAACTACAGTAGTAAGTTCTCATAGGTCACCACAGTACTCTTGTCAGCTAAGCTGAATGTTCTGAGCATATCTGTTGTATTCTACTCATAATCATATTGATGAGATAATCGCTGGATTTTTCCACACTGCCACAATATTCACACACCTGAAAGATGGAAACCTTCTGCCTCCATGTTCAAGAGCTTCCCCACCCCCTTGAATTCATCTTACTCTGCTGTCTATTACAATGATGTCTATTACAATGTCCTCACCACATACTTCCGTTTAATTTTCCCAAGCTTCCTGTATCATTATAATGTTGCAAAGTATTAAAAAATGAAGATTTGGGTGGCATCTACAGCCTTTTCTTGTTCAAGTTGTGGCTACCAAAGTTGCTTGCAGCAGGTGAAGCCATTGTGTTTTTTTTATAGACCCCAAGAAGCATAGTTCATTTGAATGCTGCTCAGTTACTGTAGGAACAAACTGATAGAATATAAATTATGCATATGAGATGTAAATGTTTTCATACACATATATTTAGGGCATCATACCTGTTGCTTCCTAGTTCTGAAAGGCAAGTAGTAAGAAGCAAGGACTAATGGTTTTAAGGACAAAAAAAATCAACATTCATGAAATTATTTAAGCATTGTATGAAATGGGAGATATTTTAAATTCTGAAGACTCCCTAGACACACCCGGTTTCTGAGAAATGTGACTCTTCTACCCAGCTTTCTTCTACCCAGCTTTCTTCTCCCCAGCACTTTTTGGGGTGGCATTGACACAACCATTAAGTCTTTGGATATTGAAGTGCAGTGGGATTTCATCAATTCATACCATGATGCTGAAATGAGAATGGTATCTCTGGGGCACAGGCATTTGGAGTCTAGACTGCTTGTTATCCTGGGGGGTCCATTTGCCTTAATTATAAAATGGGTACAATACTAAGGGCAGTAGAACTAACATAGTCCTGAGCACAATGACTTGCTCTTAGCCCTTTTATCTTTTTGTTTTTTAATTTTGTTTTTTGTTTTTGTTCGTTTGTTTTTGTTTGTTTGTTTGTTTGTTTTTTGGAGACAGGGTTTCTCTGTGTAGCCCTGGCTGTCCTGGAACTCACTCTGTAGACCAGGCTGGCCTCAAACTCAGAGATCCGCCTGCCTCTGCCTCCCAAGTACTGGGATTAAAGGTGTGCGCCACCACTGCCCGGCTTATTTATCTTTAGATAAGGTTTTACTCCATTGCCCTAACTTCCCTGGAATTCTCTATATATACCATGCTGCCTCGGCCTTCCCAGTCCTGCGATTAGAGGCATGCACCCCATGCCCAGCCCTAGCTCTTAGTAAAGGTGTCCTACCCTAATTATAAGAATAAAGAGACTCTCTAATATTCTTCCATTTGATTTTAGTCTATCAGCTTCTTGCAAGGCAGTGAGGCAAGGCTTACTGTTATTTATCACTAATTCGATAGGTTTGATGATTTCACTTGTGTTAAACTCTCACTGGTGAAATGGCTGGAGATTAGACGCACGTGGCACTCTTGGCCACACCAAACTTCTAGACTTCCAGTTCAGCTGAACTGTTAACATTGGCCAAGTGTCCAGGAGTTTGCCTTTGTATTCTAGGCCCCAATTACCATGATCTTGGCTTACTTTCTTTTCTTCTCTTTTCTTTTCTTTTCCTTCCTTTTCTTTCACAATAGGACTTCCCATTAGGCTGTGAATATATTATTTCTTTGGTACCTTACTCTCTATTACTTTTCTATCTTCTTTCCCTTCCTCTCTCCTCTTTCTTCTCCCTCTTCTCTCTCTTTCCTTTTGTTCTTGGACAGAGTCTCACTATATAGCACAAGCTAGCTTTGAATTGTTGATTTTCCTGACCCATCTCTTGGTTGCTCAACTCTCCCTACATTACCATGTCTAGCTATTTGCCACACCTATCTCCAAGCCTGTCTTAAGAGAAAGTGTCTCTCCTTGCTGCTATGCTGGGTCCTCCATCTGTATTTGCTATCTCTGGCTTTCTCTAACTTCTTCAGGGACCCTATTGTTTCATTGGTTAAGCACCCCCCCCCATCGCCCCCCCCAGCCATTTCCTTTGCACTTTTGTCTCCTTTGTTTACCACAGACTTTTACCCTAACACTTCACATTGTTGTACTCTCATCTACTTCCAACTCCTCCATCCCAAGAATCACAGTCTTTCTCCTTAGTTTTTGATTTGAAACATGAGTTCATGGACTGAGATTAATAATCACTGGAACAAGACAGAGATTTTGCTTTAAAAAGCACAGATGCTGTACCCATCAAACCAAGAAGGTGAATGGCTCTAGACCCTTTCCTTACTTATTTCTTTATACACTAGGTTTGGTTTCTGTTTCTAATGCTTTTCTGGTATAGACGTAGCCAAGATGAACAATGTCGATAGAAAAAAATGTAATACAATAACTCCTAGCTTATTAAAAATGTCATGCATGCCAATGACTTCATGAGACCTGGAATGTTGAAGTTTCCCTGGTAACTGAATTTGAAAAGAAAAAAAGTCAAGCTTTAAGAGACTATCAAAGGGGTTTCTTTTTTTCAATGTGAAAGATTATGGCCAACTATTCAAATTACAGAACTGATAAATGATACAGTATTTTTAAATTGCATTAAGTGTGCACACATAAAGCAGGTCTTTATAAACCAGTGAACAAAGTGTCTTAGAGGCTGTGGTAAGAAATTATATACTAGAGAAGCACGAAGTCTACCTTGTTCCTTAAATGTTTTTAAAATTTTAAGCAGTTTAATACATTCTCCTAAGGAGAGGAAGGTCATATGTGCCTATAATCCCAGTGCTTGGGAAGTAAAGTGAGGAAGAGCAGGGAATTTGAAGCCAACGTGGGCAACATGGGACAAAAGAAAAATAACAGTGTTTTCCTATGCATGTGTTTTAAATTAGCCAGCATCTACTTGTCAACCGTAAAGTTTTGTGCTACTGTAGATCACAGCTTGTCTAAGTTATGAATTTAGAAACATCCCTATTAAATACTCAGGAGCACATCTCTAGATCTCACACACTTCTGAAAAGGCCCTTCGGAAAAGGTGATACCAGGAATCTCTTGGAGGCCAAGACAGGAAGAGACCAAGCCTGAACTCCAACCTCTCCAAAGCAGAGAGACTCTAGGAGTGCAAGTGAGCTGGAATCAGAGGGGCCAGCAGCAGGTGGAAATGCTAAGAGAAAGGCAGAGTTAAAAGATGCTGAGTAATGAGGGTGGGCTGGAACACGTGACTTCTGGGCTATTTTTAAGTCTCCCCATTTATACTTGTTGCACAGCTCCCGTGATGAACCCTCCTGAGTCAACTCTCACTTAAATTACAATTTAGTTTCTGTCTATTTGCTTTTATGCATTTGCTGATATCCACAGTGGATTGCAAGTGGAGTGTTTTGTGGGCCTCAGGATTCTACAGTGAGTGAAATAAAAAGTTGAAATCTCAAAGCAGTGACAAGCTAAATCAAATCAACAAATGACAAAAATCTCCACACTTCCATATTTCAAACTTTATCTTTCTAGATGTCTATAGTCTCCTTCTGAAATTATTGTTTCACTTGTGAGCATCATTTCTCCATTGTTCTCTTATCTATATCTTTTATAGGACAGATACTTCTGTTTCATATCATGAATATTATAAATCATACTATATATCATGTAGTATAATGCATTCATATAATAGGGCATTAGATAGATATTTAATGTATGTGAGATATTGTCCCTCAGCCAGTGGTCGTATGCTGGCCGACTTTCCTTCTACATTTGTATTTGTGTGATCTGACGAAACCTAAGAATTTGGGCTGATATAAAAATCTGTTTTATCAATTGGTTTAATCAATATGTTCTGTTTACACTGGGATTGCTTGTGGTCCTCCACCATTTTGCTGCCTCTACCCAAGGATATGGCGAGATCCTCAGAAGGCAACACATTTAGGCTCACTACTGAGGACGTTATCTAGATTATAATAGTTATTTGATATTAAGTTCCTCTTTCATTTCCTTGCTAGAAACCTATTTCGTTAACAGCCGAATTGCTAGCTGCATAATTGATTTTCTGGACTCTACAATACTTACTATAGGGTTTTTGTTTTGTTTTGTTTTGGTTTTGGTTTTGGTTTTTTCATGGAAAACATCTATTTTGCCTATCAAAGTGGGAAAGCTTCTCATTCTTGAATGACAGAGCCAGACTCATCAGAGTTTAAAAGTGATGTTTCCTATTTTTCTCTTTCACACATCTTCCTTGAGTAAATCTGATTATTTGTTTTGTTTGTTTGTTTGTTTGTTTGTTTATGCTGCCTTCTGGCTTTCCTTTTGAATTTATTTAAAGATTCACCTTCCTCCTGTATTGCAGAACTTGTTTTTACTCCTTACTGAATTTTGTTTTTGTCTAAGAATGTGATCTGTTTTTTCTTAGTCACATTTAAAAAAATGACAGTAATGTCACAGCAAGTTGTTTTGGTTGTTTAAATCAGGTTAAAATGTGCCAAAGCCGTGTGATATCAAGTATGAAGTCACATCTCTGAAGCCTCTCTAGACAGCTAATTAAGAAAAGAACTCTTTTTACTCAAGTGGATGGCTTTTTTTTCAGACATAACGCTACTCAGCTTTAAGCGCCTAAGTCAGCAGGGAGTTGGGCTGGATTATTGAAAACCTTTTCCTTAATATTTTGGTAGAATGTGTGACACATACACACACACACACACACACACACACATCACACAACATTTTGTAAGAACTGTTTAACCATGAGTTATTTATTTTTTTTAATTTAACATTCTTGGTATGGAAATCTATTACTTCCATTGGAACATTTCACTTTCTTCAAAATAGATGTTGCTATCATTTGAGCTGAAATAAAAATGTGAAATTTTGATTCTGTAATTTAGCCAGTCAAGTTGTGAGAGGGGAGCTAAGGTAGGATCTTGGGGCCCTCTGTGTAGTGCTTAAGGGTTACGAGAGAGGAGACTACCTTAGGATCTCTGTAGCCACTAGAACATAGGATTTGGGGTTTGGAACAACTTAAATGTCATGATTCTACAAAGCTTCCAGAACAGATCACATTCTGGTACATTCGATTGCAGAGTAAGAAACTAGAGGAAAAAAAGCAACGTCAAGAAGACATCAGAAGAGCCACATTTCGAGAGCATCACCAGTCGTAAGTTTATAACATCATGACTTTGTTTCTTTATATGTTTATTGTTAAGAGTTTGGGCCTTAAGGAATGACAGCTTTTTAAACATTGGGTGTTGGATGGTTGGTACTATATAATCATGTAACTGAGCTCTACCATCTCTGGGAATCTGAGATCAGGTCGCTTACACACATATTTTTCAGTGGTAAAACAGCTGAGCAATCATCTGACTAAATTTGAGGAATTTGCCCCTATAAGTTTAAGTTCGATTCCAGCGTACTGCGATCGTGTTGGTCTCCAAGAGGCTGCTGTAAGGAGGATGGTGTTGGAGGTGAAATAGCCAAGCAGCATTTGTTTAAATAGTATTTACCTAGTGTACCGAGGTCTGTTTACCATTGTATTTTTCTAGCTGAGAATTGAGATAACATTCATTTATTTATTTACTTTTTTTTGATACTCCAAACCAATGATTATAAACCAAGGTCTTTTTTCCAAGCATTATTCCTGAGTAATAATACTTAACATGCTAATAATATACTTTGTTAATACAAAAACAAAAACCAAAAAAACAAAAAACAAAAAAAACCTATTATGTTGTGCCATACTTCAAAGCAGTGGTCTCAACCTGTGGATCACGACTCCTTGGGGGGTCTGCATATCAGATATTTACATTACAATTCACAATAGTAGCAAAATTACAGTTATGAAGTAGCAATGAGAATGGTTGGGGGTAACCACAACATGAGGAGTTCTATTAAAGGATCATAGTGTTGGGAAGGTTGAGAACCACTGGTTCAAAGAGAAACCCCAGTCCGAACCTAACCTTTGGTAGGTTACGTGAACCCCGATTATAAGAAGACAAAAGCAAAGTACTAATTCTAAATGTAGAGTTAGAACCAAGCTGCTGGGTTCCAATCTCAGCCCCATTGCTCAGCTCTGGGACCCTTCGGAACTTCAGTGTTTTGTTAGTTTGATTATTTTCAAAGTAAGGATGATCATATCTGTCCAAAGAGGCAAGGATAAGGATTAAAGAAAAGTCCAAAAAAGCTTAAACATCCCTGGATCTTCTGGGGATGCGGGGTAGTAATTTTTTTACAGGAGCCCTCGTCTGATGGAATCGTGCAATTTCATTTGGTAGGGACAGTAAGGTGGATTTCTGTTCCCATAAGATCCAGTAACTAGACTCGCTGCACCTTCTTACCCAGCATTCACTGAGTGCTTGTTTTTCCCTCGGCCCACTCTGGTCCCTCATTCTTCCTTGTAGTTCAGGTGCTGAGCTGGTCATGGGCCTGATACTCTAGAGGGCGGTGGTTCCTCCCAAGTCTAGCGCCCTCTAGTGTTCTCAGAGCATGGGCTCAGCCCACCTCTGTCATGCCATGGTGAAACACTGCCGCAAGAATAGAAAGGAAGTTCCCGATCCTTTGTATCACTCCTCACCAAGTTCAAACCAGGGCTTGGAAGTTGAAAGTCTTCCTTCGACGGGTTTGAGGCAGGGCAAGCCTCCTGTCTTTTCAAAGTAACCCAGATTCTTGAGTTTGTGTTTCACTAAATACTAAAGATCAATCACCCCTTTTCTGCGGAGAAGAAAAGAAAGGCGTTGCTGTCAGCCACCTCACACGATCAACAGAGCTGAATTCAATTACATGCACATTTTGCTCCTGTTCCTTCTGCTTATCATGAAAGTCCCGGTTAGCCGGGGGGGAAAAAAGGACGTCGGCTAAAAAATGAGAAGTAGCTCAAATTGATTTTTAAAGCCTATTGAGGAACACAAGAAGTATAGATATGTAAGGGTGTGTGGTTCTTTTCCTTTTCCTTTTAACAATATTGTGTTTTGAATTACTTTTGAAATTAAGGGACCAATAGCTGATGAAACCAATGACCATTACAATGCTGAAAATATTAGAGGAATTTCTTAGAAAAGGTGGATCCTTTATAAAAGTCTTTATCGCATTTTCTTGGAACGGGTTTTTAGTAGGTTTAAAAAAAAAAAAAGTCTAGCAAAGCTGTTAGAATCCTAACAGTGCAAACCAAACCGATTTGGATTTCACCAAACCAACCGCACCATCTACCTCCCACACCCGAATGAGATTCTCTTGGAGCTGTCACTCAAAGGAACGGGGAAATGGAAACCAAATAAGCAGTATTTTCAAAGGAGTTGATACCTCGCCGGTTTGAGCATGCTGTGATGCTGTGGTGCAAACAGCAGACGAGGAACAGTGTGTTTGCTGTTGAGATGGGCAGCGGTAGACTTGAGTGGACTGTACTCCAGCTGCCGGAGAAACGGAGAAAAGGCATGTGATGGCCACCCTTGGTACCCCGGCACATCTTAACATGTTCTTTCTCCACACCTTGTTCCTGACTCTGTTCATTTGCCTCTGATTATTTTTAGTGTTGTCAATTATTTAGCTAACAGGCAGAAAACTAGGCTTTTATTGACAACCAAAGGCACTCTCCTGAGTGTAATAATGAAGGCAGTTTATTGAATGCCTGTGAGGTTGCTTTCTAATTGTACGCATTAATCTGCCCATGCAAGCTGGCTGAAAATACACAAGCAGATTGCACATGCAGATGGAGCACACAGGATGGTTTTTATGAAAAGACCTCTACAATGCACTTCTGCAGCACTGTCTTTCCCTTAAAAATCGAATGGCTGTGACTATTTCGATTGGTGGCTGGGAGCAGACCCGATTAATGATGCATTAAGTTTGCCACTCTGGCTGGAGACAGACTCCAATTTCACAACTCTGAATTAGTTCTAGGATTCTCGAACCTGAAAGCAGAGGGTACAAATGGGCCTTTAGCCTTGACATAGTACTTTTCGCCATTACTTTTAGTCTTTTATTTACTGCCTATAAAAATTCAAATGTGATTTTTTTTTTTTTTTGGTGTATGTGTTTGTGTGTGTGTGTGTGTGTGTGTGTGTGTGTGGTGTGTGCGCATTTTGGGTGCTTTCCTATTCCATGATGGTACAAAAGAATGCCTGGCTCTGAAGAACCAGTGGATGAGCCTTTATTTTTAATAGCAAAGAGATACTTGTGATTTAGCTTATTTAGAACATTGCATAACATAAATCTGAATATTTTAATTATTCCTTTCTTTTTTAAAAAAACACCTTTATTCATTTTTTGAGAATTTCACATAATGAGTTTCCGTCATATTTATTCTAACTCTTCTGCTTAATTTTTCCCAGGTCTCCCTCCATCTTGTTACCCTTTTTGTCTCCCAACTTTGTGTCCTCATTTTTTTTTTTTTAATAATTACACTGATTCCAGTATATTTTAAGTTTTAAAATTCATTCTGGGAATGTTGTCATTTTTGTAATTATGTGCTTTTTTGATTTTTCTAGTTGTGTGGTTTTTGGTTTGGGTGTTTGTCTTTTGTGACAGGGTCTCACTGTTTAGCCCTGGCGCTTTGCCTCCGAGTGCTGGGATTAAAGGCGTGTGCAACCGTACTCAGCTATGTTTGGGTTTTGAGTCTATTTAACAGGGATGACAAGGATAGGATAGGGTGAGGCAATTTGTGTGCTGGTATTAAGAAAAAGTAGCACTCTTTGAAGATTTTCCTGGGAGCATATTAACAAGCTAAATATTTAAAACTTGCAATACTTTTCTAGTGATTATTTACTGTAAATGATCATGTATTTATGCCATCTAAAAAGTACTCAATGCTCAGATCCTTCAAATCAACGTAATAAGAAACTGCCAGGTAGTTGAGAAGTGGAACGTCAGGCGCTGCAGAGAACACTAAACCTTTAAAAAATGTTTAATCTTCAGGTTAAATTTATTAGAGGTGCATTTTTTTTCCTCCTTTATAGATATAGCTAGCCTTGGGTAGTTTAAATTTTCCAAAGTCATAGAGGCGGTACATAATTCAGCCAAATTGAGGTCCCCAAATTTGGGGAACTTTTGAAACATAAACAGAGTGCCACAGGGTCGGGAATAGAGGGAAGCTGGGTGGGTGGGACCACATGCTGACTTGAGATGAGACTATTGAAGAGGGTGGGGCAGCCCTTGCCACACTTGACTGAATTTGCCTTCTAGTTGTTTCTATTAAGTTTTAAATCTGATCTAGGGTGGGCAAAAGAATGGCTAGAAAAAAAAAAATCAGTCTAGTGTTTTCTCCAGTCATCAAATAGGAGCAACCCCCCACTCTCCAGGCTCAACCCTGATTAAGCCTACAGGTGATCTCAGGATAGAGATGAGATGTTTGTGAGCTCTTCTCTCAGGAAACACTTTCCAAAATGGTTTTTACAGGAATGAGAGGTTCAATTATTTAAAATTTATTAATTTACTAGTGTATGTGATGCGGTGTGTGTGTGTATGCATATGTACAGTATGGATGTCACAGAACAACTTTCCACATCAGCTTTCTTTTACTCTGGGATGCTGAAATCCAGCTCAGGTTAGTCTAGCCACTGAGGTATCTTCAATTCTTAAAACTTTGGTTGGGGCAGGGGAGCAGGAGGGGAGAGACTGATCAGGTTGTAAAGGGGAGTAATCAATTAATTAATAATAATAGTAGTAGTAATAATAATAATAATAATAATAATAATAGTAATAATCCCTTTGGTTGGAAAACCTTTTGAAACCAATTCCCAAGAAGAACTACCCTGTCTCCTGCAGCCTGCCCCATGACTGTAATATTAGGAAAATTTCCCCATTTCCACCATCGGAGCCACGTGCCGTGCCTCTTTTCCTTGCTCCTGAATAGTTATGTGTGCTAAGTTCCTCCGAGGCACATCTGCATCTGTTTTAGTTTTCCTGGAGCTGAGGATCCCGACAGCTCTGCTGAATATGCACACTTCAGCCCCAAGTTTGCCCTCTAATCTGCTCGCAAAATTTGTGATGCCCTTCCTGGGAACTTCTGAAAGACACTTAAGGGCTTCTGCGCTCCCTTATCCATGTGGTAGGCTCTAATCCAACCTTGAGTTTTATAATTTAAGGAAGGTGACTGGAAAGTCATCCTATTCATAACTTCCAAGCTTATGCTAATGAAGCGAACTTAAAGATATAAAATCCCTGTGTCTCTTTTGTTCAGAATGAAAGTGAACAGCTTATGACAGATTCCATCTGAGGGAATTCCTTGCTGGTGAGCATTACATCGTGCTGTTAGTGGAGCGTGTCAGCTTTTACCCTGTAGTGAGCCTAGCGTACATCACCTCCTTTGGTTCCTATGACCACTGCTCTCTTATTGGTACTTATTGTGAGACCAGGACCAAGGATGGGGGTGGGGGTGAGAGATGATGGAGTCATTTGATGAAGCCCAGGAAATCCGATCAGCATCAGGGCATAGGTCTGAGCTTATTGCTCAGTGAGTGCATAACTGTATATACAGTGTTTGAGCCAATCCCAAGCCCCCAAATCATTGGCCAATCTCATCTTTCCACACCGTCACCATGCTCCAATGAAAGCCCTGCCTACTGAGGTAACTCAGAAGGAGTAGGGGGAGGTTATGTGCTTTTCTATGTTCGGACATGTTACAGAGTGGCTTTACACTTGTTGTAAAACACCCCACTCACCTAGCAGCCTCTCTGGTATTACTATTGCACAGACCCACTTACTTTCTATAGGAGAGCACCAAAGCCTAGACATGAATGCTAGCTTCATTGTTACTTTCCTCTGTAACTGATGGAAGATAAACATTAGCCAGTGTTTTATTGTAAAAGAGTCTAACTTAATCTTATTGCTGGAACCCAACATGAGTGTTTCCCTCCTGGGAGGGAAGAGTATTTGGGCCTTGACTTCCTTAGTTCAAACTCTTAACTTCTTTCCTCTGGCTGGAGAATGTTTTCGAACCTTTGGATCTCCACTTCCTCAAGTTACAATAGAGTGAGAACTGATAAGAACTGATAGCCGCCACTCACAGGGAGATTGATGGATATGGTCCACTGAAGAATCACCATAGTGCTCAGGGTGATGTGCTGAGTAAGCCCCAAACAAGCCTAGCACGGAGGAACCCTGGGTGCTGACGTCCAGCCTCACTGGGGTTCAGAACCTGAAGGAGGATGTGTGGAATAGGAGAAAGAAGATGTGGACCAAAAAGTGAAGCTCATGCACTCTGGCACCGAGACAGCCCAGGCCGCCTTTATTTCGACAGCTAGTTTTTCATAGCTGAAGAGGTTTTACATTCATTTTCTCATTTTCTCATGTCCAACCTCTTTAAAGAACTTCCTACATTTAACAATAATGTGCACACTATACTTTCTCCCTTCTCCTCAATCTCTGTGTTTTCCGGCTAACCCATGAACATGTTTCAGAGGGGAAATAACTTCAGCAAGCAGTTAATATCCAACCCAGCACATTGGTACATAACTAAATGACCGTGGTTGGTAGCAATTGCAGTTACAGTACAGAGAGGTGGTAGACTACATACCCAGGGAATTCTGACTTAACTATTGGTACCTAGCACCTCCTATATCCTGTCCAGGAGATCTAATTCTTCTAATGCCTAGGGCTCTCAGCAACTTAGTAACCTGAGTCAGTTCCTGTTCCCTGCTTGGCTCATCTGTGAACATTCCCAATGATTCAGCAAGACCTTTCTAACATTTTGATAATCAACTGATTCTTGTTTGGAAGAGGTTGGTGGGCAAATTGTTGTTCGAACTAAGTTCCCGTCAAAAGAGAACATCCAGATGTTAGCTGTTGTACCCAGACTAGGGCTTTGTGTTGACTTGACCACATTGCTGTTCTTAACAAACTCCCATGATCCTCAGAGACAAACAATAACGAATCATAGTCTGATCTTCCCTTCTCTGGTTCTGGGGAAATGTGTGTCACAGATAACGTGAAAGGAAAGACTTCCACTAGCAAAACCAAGAATGAAAAGGCGAGGCAAAAATGAACCAAACACTGTCTCAGGAAAGGCCAGGAGAGTCTGCGTGAATACCTGCAGAGGTCCTTGCTGTGTGGGGATCCAACTGCTCAGGCCGCGCCCTAAGGAGAGCAGTCTGCATTACACACATGCACCTTTCCCAGCAGAGGCTTAGCCACCTTCACCTGGGAACCACTTCCTGAATGGAATGGCACAAAGGCAGCCCTAGGGCCAAAAAGTGTCCCTGGTGAACATACCACACTTGGGAGAAAGATTGTCCACCCTGGAGACAAGTTCACCTGCACAGTTGACTTTATCATATACTTGCGGGTTCTAGAAGTCTTTCTGAAGTAAAACAAAACAAAACAAAAAAAAAACAAAAAACAAAGCAAAAGAATAACAAAACCACACCAGAAAAGGAACTCTAGACAAATAAATAGCCAAACAAAGGAGGAAGACTTGACATGGCAGGAAAATGTCAAAGAAAATGAGATTAATGATTCAAACATGTATCCAGTTTCTTTCTCCACTTCTTTTCCCTCCCTCACGCCCTTCCCAAGGCAAGAACAGGATAAAATTCAGAGTAATATAGGATTCTTACCCTAGAAGAGACACAAATGGGAAAGAAGGGGTTAGGCTGTGCTAAGCACAGTTCCCTTTGGCGTATGCTCAGAATGCCTGTGGGCTCCAGATGCTGACAGAAAACTTGCTCTGCGTGTGTTTAGTTGTGCACGTTACCCTTTGTACAAACTGGGTTAGAAAACCATGAGGAAGTGGGGCAAGGGACAATGTGATCACAACAAAATGCAGAAAATGTTGAATTTCTATAGTAAGACACAAGAAAGGAAAAGATTAAATCTAACAAGCTTAGAAAGCTTAGAAAAGGTATGTAAATCATTTTTATATATTTCTGAAAGTCCTCTTGGGCAGCATAAAAATAAATATCTAACTATGCTATTATGAAGGACATCAATAAAAGAGTTAAAAATCAAAAGCATGGAAAATATATCCATAAATGCCAATCAAAGGGAACAGATGTAGCAATATTAATCTGAGACAAATTGAGTTCTAGGTGAAAAGTGTTCAATATTTTATGAAGATAAAATATATAATCTCAAAGAAAATGAAACATAAATCTCTAGTAACAATGATTTGAGATGTATGTAGGACACAAAAAGTAGACAAAATACTATTATGATCTCTAATATCGAGTATGGATTTGCTGAATTCTTCATTTATTTAGCTAATTCTCCATGGAAATGAGTCAATCAAAAGACTGACACAGGAGTTAAGGAATGGAATAACAATTATGTCACATGACAATAAAGTTCCTGTGAACACTGTGTTAACTTCTATAGCACCAACCCTGGCAGAAACCTCAGACGCTGTCAGTATATTCCGAATGTCTCTCCAAATCCTGGAGATCCTCAACTCTTGAAAACATAGTAAAACTAGAAATTGTGCAGTAAAATGCTTATAAAAAGTTATAAAAATTTAAATACCCCATTTATCCTAGTTTTGAGACAAAGTCTTACTATGTAGCCTAGGTTGGCCTAGAACTCACAATCCTTCTGCTTTAGTTTCTTGAGTGTTGGGATTATGGGTATCAGTCACTATGAAGAGCTCAAATATCCTTTTAAATGGCTAATGTGGAAAACTAGAAGTCAAATCTGAAATTAGTTTGTAATAAAAAATAGGAATTTTGAAATGCTGATAAGTATATCCAAATGTTAGTAGTATTGTAATCAATAGATAGATACATTAAATGCTATAGAAAATCTACAGGGAGACCCACAGTCTAGTACCTCAGCCTAGGGAATGGTACCAATACAGTGGGTAGGTCTTTCACCTTGGCTAACCCAATCAAGATAATGTCTCACAGGCATGCCCAGTGGCTTGTCTCCTAGGTGATTCTAGATCTCATTAAGTTGACTACTGAGATTAGCCACTGCAAGGAGGAAGGATGAAGTCTTCTGCAAATGAGAAATGATTGACAGGAAAGCTGACTGGCAAAGAGGATGCTCTATTCTAATTACTACAAGTATTACAGAAGTGAATGTTTTTCTAAATAGTCAGAAGCAGTGGTATACCAATAGGACAAGGGGCAAAGAGGATGCCGGTCCACTTTCAGGTGCTGGGAGATATGCACATGAGAAATGAAATAGCTCCATTTAAGGGGTACAAGGGAGCTATAAGTCTAGACTTAACAAGGAGAAGGCTCTAGGCATATGGGTAAGGGATCATCTAGAATAGGTTACTTGATATGGGCAGCACCATTGCATAGGCTGGGAGTCCCGACTGCTTCATAAAGAGGGGAAAAGCATCATCTCTTCTCTGCCTACTGAACATGGATGCAATGTTAGCCACCAGCTGTGTCAAGGTTCTGCCACCATGACTTTCTCTAGTCATGATGGATGATACCTTTAAACTGTGAGCCAAAATAGAACCTTCCTTGTTTCAGTTGCCTTTGTTCTTTATTTTGTCACAACAGTGACAATGGACTAAACTGTAAACCAGCCCCAGTTACACGCATTCTTTTATAAGAGTTGCCTTGCTCATGGTATGTCTTCATAGCAATACACGAGTGATTAATGCAGAAGCCGGTACTAGGGAACAGTGTACTGTCAGGGCTGACTGTGCTGCTTGCTGGCAGAATGTGTACTTGGTACTTTAGATTAGGAACATGGTTGGGTGTTTAAAACCAGTCCTGTGATATTTTGGCAAAGAAGTTGGCTGCGCTTGGCTGTTATTCTAAAAAGTTGTCTTAGGCTAAATTGAAGCGTTTTGGATTAGTGGTGTTCCAGAGGTTTCAAGACAGCCTATGATGAACTGTGTCCCATGATTATTAGTGAATACTTACGCAGATCTATAACAAAAAGGACCAAGCTGGACAAGGAGAAATACCAAATGTACAGCTAGAGGAGAAAAGAAGGACCAGAAAGTGTAGTGGAGCTAAGTCCAGTCTCTCAAGGAGATAAAACTTTTGAAGAAAATTCTGATGTTAAATGGAAGAAAGGAAGTGATGACCTTAGAGCAAGACCTCACCCCGCTCAGCTTCTAACTTCCGGAAAGGAATTTTAAAATCTTAAATATTGAAGGAAACCATCCTCTGCAAGGTGGATGCAAATGTAATTGAAACTTGGGCCAAGTACCAGCACCGTCAAGCAGCAGAACTTGGCAGCTTTGGCCACGTGGTCCTGGCTTTAGAGTCAAAGATACAAGAAAGCAGTTGTGGAATCTTCCTCTGTGGCTAAGGCAAGCCTCTGAGGCCAGGTGCAGGCCAGAGGTGCCTCTGCATGGAGGTCTAGAGAGGCCGTTTCGTGAAGCTAAGAAGGTGAGGTCTAAAGATCCCAAAATGGTGGAGATGCCAGAGTCATAGGATACTTCCCAAGAAGAGGTGCAGTATACTGTAGTTAGCAGAGCTGAAAGGAAGTGAGATCTGAACAACACTTTGATATCAGACATGGAGATGCGGAATCCAGTTTGCCCTACTGGCTTTTGTTTTGTCCAGTATTTCCTCATTCTGCCCCCTTCCTCCCTTTTGGCATGGTAATGTACATTTTGTGCTTTTTGTATGTTGGAAGTGTACAATCTGTTTTGTTGTTGTTGTTGTTTTAATTTTATAGGGTTTACAGAGATTGCCTTCGGTCTCAGAAGAGACTTTTTGAACTTTGGACACTTAGACAATGTTGATACTGTATATTATGGGGGACTTTTGAAGTTGGATTGAATGTATTTTTGCATGAATATATGGTTACAGGTCTATGGCAGCCAGGACTGGAATGTGGTGGTTTGAATAAGAATGGCCCCCATAGATTTGACTCCTTAGATACCAGGTTGTGGAGCAAGGAGGAGGAGTTGTTGCCTTGTTGGAGGAAGTGTTTCTCTGGGGGGTGGGCTTTGAGGCTTCCAAAGCTCATTCCAGGGCCTGTCTGTCTGTCTGTCTGTCTGTCTGTTTGCCTATCTGCCTGTCTCCCCCTCTCTCTTTCTGTCTCTGTCTGTCTGTCTCTGTCTCTCTCTGTGCTTTCTAATGGATAAAGATATAGCTCTGAGCTACTGTTCCAGCATGTGTGCCATTATGCTCCCTGGTTTATAATAATGGGCCAAATTTATGAAACTATACGCACCCCCCCACACACACAATTAAATGCCCTTTTTTACAGAGCTATCTTTGTCATGATATCTCTTGCCAGCAATGGAACAGTGACAAACAGTAGCTAATTCAGAAGCACAGGGGAAGCACTGTTTCAAATACAGTTAAATTTCTAAGAAGGCCTTCCTCCCTTTTTATTTTGAGATCATCTTCCCCTTAAAGACAAGATATAAAAATAGTATAATTGCCATTGACACCTTCATCTAAGAGAATTTAATAGCCTATGTAACTGTAGTATAATTATCAACATCAGGCAATTAGCACTGGTATAGTACTATATATGTAAAACACATTGTTAGAAATTTGCAATTTTTCTTCCAAGTCTCTTTTCTATTTCAGGGACTGATTTAAGAGCATAAAAACATCTATTCACCATGACCCCTTAGTTTTCTCCTATCCATGATGTTCTATTATTTGAACAGACTTCCAGTTGGATCTGTCTGACACTTCTATTAGACTAAAGATATACATTTTAATAAGCAGTAGTGTATAGAATGTTAGCACACACTCTCACTGCATCCTATCAGAAGGTACATGTCACTTATGTCCCTTCCACTTGTGATGTTACTTTGGCTGTTTAGTTAAATAAAGTAGTCTACTCTGTGAAGGTGTAGTCATCGTTTGTAACTAATACATGTCTTCATTGTGATATTGTAATATTATATGAATATACTGTTAATCCTCAACTTTTGCTAATTCAGTTTATTAACATCCACATGTGTGGCATGTTAGGAAAACTTTATTTTTTTACTTTAGTATTTACCTAGTAATGGTTTTACATTTGAGGAAAACTTAAAAAATGTTTCTATATGGTATGTGTGTGGTGTCCATGTGTATGTGTGGAGGCCTAAGGAAGGTGCTGTTACTCTTGAGGGAGAACTTCTGATACAATGTCACAGCTATAAAGTTGTTGGGTTTTAGTTGACAAAGCTCTTAGTTTTCATGGCAGAAAGTTCTAGAAGGCTGCACAGAGAAGAAGCAGATACACAGAGCAGTATAGGATTGGAAGATGGAGTGGTAATGGGTGATGGGTCTATTAGTTTTCCATTATCATAATAAAATAATTGAGATACTAAAATTAATTATATATATTATATATATAAATATATATATGTACATACATATATATATTCTTTTGCCTCAAAGTTTTGGAGGGTAATCTATAATCGGTTCTGATGCTTTGGGCCCATGCCAATGTACTAAATCCTGATAGAAGTACATGGTGGAGCAAAACTATTAACCCTCTGGTCAACCCAGAGAAGGGAGAAGAAAAGATTATGGTCTCATGACCCCCTTCAAGGCACAACAAAGACCTAAAGACCCCCCTTTAGTTACCTCCTCTAATGTCACTAATATCACCCAGGGACCAAATTCTAATACATGGGCTTTGGGGGAAGGTTTACGGTCTCAATTTTATCATTGGGTAAGTCTAGGTTATTTGAGGTTGCCTGAGATCAATAGAATATACTAGATAGTAGGACTGATACTTAATTGAAGGAGGTTGTGGTTGCAAACCACTAATTTCAATACACACAGTTTTAGGAGTGATAACTATTTGTATATTTGTCACCATTAAGCATGAATGTATACTGAATAATAATTTCCAGTTACATATCTTAGTATAGTATTATATATACATAGATGTATATAGTCTGATGCTCACTAGAATAACCTAAGTATTCATCAGTAAGAATGTGGTAAAACTGTACTTAGCTGATAAAGGATTAAGTTAGATATATAAGAAGTAATATGGGTGGAATTTGAAGGATGAGCTTAATTCAGAAAAGGCAGAGTAAAACAAAAGATCACATGGTATTCCACTCAGGGGAAAAATTCTCTCTTTAGAGAGAAAAAAAAAATCTATGGTGAAAAAGAAACCCAAATAAATAATCTTGAATCTGTCTTCCATGTAAAGTAGTAAGGTATGTGACTCCGAAGATTAACTTTTGTCCTCTGGCAGTGGGAAACTCAGGCAAATGGTGCCTCTACCCTGCTTGGCAAGCATCATCCAAGCCTACTTTGAGTGCCAGTGCCAAACAATAGGAAAGAGTACTAGGGACCATGTGGGTAACCATAAACAAGCCACTTCAGGCCTGAGCCATCTGGTCTTGTTTGTTTTTGTTTTTGTTTTTGTTTTGTTTTGTTTTTTTTTTTTTCAGCCCAGAGCTCAGATGCAGCTGCAGGGGACCAAGGACATGTTATCTTCTCTGTGCCAAGGCCCAGAGAAATTCACTTAAGAAGATCTGGCCTTTCTGCTCCCTGCTAATTACCATTCCCTGAAGTAAATCATGCCTCACTCCTGTATCCTCCTAAACAAATGTTTACCAATAATCGGAAATTTTCCAGGAAGATACAGACAAAACAATTCATATTGCGAGGAGTATTACCTAAGACATCATTATTTTATTATGTAAACTTTTCTGTTTTCTGTTCTTTTTAATAACTCACATTATATTCATGTATTACTTTTGTGATGAAAAATTAAAGCATTAAAAACTGTTAAATAAGTTGAAATCATTATTTTGAATACATGATTAATTTAGGAAAATTTATCTCTCCTGACATTACTAGATCATTTTCTTCTGATCTTGTAAATGCTACTTATGTCAATCATAGGCCAGTTTCTCCTGGATTCTTATTACATAGGCTCTGTTAGTGCCAACAGACATGTGACTGTCTTTTGTTTACACCAGTTATAAGGAAATTGGACCGTGCAAAAATAATGCCTCCAACGTCCATAGCAGAGACTCAGGATGTATATGTTCATGTGAATGAAAAAGTGATTACTCATTCACCACAACTTCTCAGAACCAAAGTTAGGTTTGCGAAGTGTTTGGAAGGAAGAGGCTGCATGTCCTGTTAGCACGTACATAGACAGTTTCTGAGATACACAAGTTTTATTTCCAACTGTGTTGTATAATATGAATTATTCATAAGACAGAATCATATGGATCTAAGATAATTATGTGTATTAAATACCCATCCGTAGTAATGTGGTAGCTCTTAAGATCACCGTGGGTGCTTTTAAGAAACAGATTTCCGAATTCCATTCCAGACATGCTGGAAAGCTGAAGGCCTGGGCTCAGTGATTTCTAAGACACTCCGTTAGTGCGTCTCAGTCTTACAGTTCCTCACATGTAGACTTGACTACAGGAATTTGGAAAGCTTTTATCCTGAGGAAGCTACAACAGAGCTTGCTTGGACTTTTCCAGCTCCCTGTAACCAAGGTGCATGGGCCTGTTCTCTATTTGATACACTGCGTATGCGGTGTTAATTTTAAAAGGAAATGAAGTACTCCAGAGACTGCTCCATGGTTATCATTCTCTAGTTCTTCCCTGTACCAACACTGTCCTGATTTCAGTATTCTTTCCTTCTGACCATTGGAGGCTCACCTATAGGTGGACACACTATGCTTATTGTCGAAGCAGATCAAACACTATAGAGAGCAGTGGAGTATCTGGGGGAGCACAGGGGTGCCATTCAGCAGAGCCTAGTATAGGATTTGAACTCTCGTTAGGTAATTTGGGCAAGAGCCTAAATAGACAGAAGCTGGCATAAGGCGACAGGGGCATTTTGCGATTGGATGTCTTGGTAAACCGTCAGGGTAGGAGTGACATCCCAACCTGAGGAAGAAGCTGTGACTGCTAAAGGAATAGGAGTCATTCATCAAGTTAGGGGGCAGCGTGGGTAATTTGTAGGCTACTTTGCAAGAATCCGATGCAGTTGTTTGACAGCAGAACAAGTCTTCGTAGGACTGGATCACTCCACCATAACACTCAGGTCTGGGTGAGAACATCAGATTACTCTCAGATGTGGGATTCATGACCTCAATTAATTCATTTCCTTTCCCCTCCTGTTCTCCCTCCCTCCTGTTAGCCTCCTTTCTTGTCTCTTCCTTCCTTGTCTGGGACACTGTGTCTGGGATTCTGTGTCCTTTTCCGGTTCTCCTTAGGTGTCAAGAGCCCCGTTATTACAAACATCTCGACAATGCACATGCATTCAGCTCCACCAGGAGCTCTCAAATTTCTTTCTCCCTGTCACTAATTTGCTCTCTCCCATAAGTAATTCATAAGAGAAATTCTGCCAAATATTCTCCTTAGCATGGGGCAATTTTCTATACTTAAAAGTATTTTTTGGCTCTTGTTTGCAAGGTTGTCATGAAGTTCATAAATTTAAGGATCTCCCTGCAGGCCTTGACACTGTAATGTTACATAAACTCAAGCCATTGTTACATTTGTATTATTAATTGTATTTCTTCTTCAGTGAAGTGTATATATCTACCTCTTGCTCAACTTGTAGGTTGGGTTCTTTGTCTTTTTGAAATTTGATTTCTCAGTGTTCTTCATGAATTTTGCACCATAGCCCTTTTATTATGTTTCTTTGGTTATAAATATTTTCTGTGATTCTCCTTTTCATTTTATATGTAGTATTTGCTTTTCATGTATTAACACATACACGGAGCTGTAAGTGTAAATAAAAATGATATGTCTCAGTATTTGGCATAAAAATGAAATATGGTGTAATGTCTTTTAGCTGGCAGATATGAAGCAGTATAGAAACCATTTCTTGGCTATTCTTGCTCCTATTTTTAACCTAAAGAAAAAGAACCTATAGTTCTGAAATAAATGTTTTTTCAGTCATACAGCCATGGTCAGGCAGAAACAATGATTTAATCACGGCAAAGAGCCCTTGGGACCACATCTGGCTTACAGAGGACTTCACTTTGTTTATTTCATAATTTGCTTGGGGCCAGCAGTGTAAGCCTGCAAAGTTTTTAAAACTTTAAAATTAATTGCCAAATTATTTCACATTAAAAATTTCAGCACTTTGGTTTTAATAGTAAAACCTGGGCCATCTGGCCTTGTTAGCTTGTTACCCATTGACAACGCTGGTCTGAAGCTAAGTAGCTGCTACCCCATTTGCATGGGAAATAACTTTCAGGTTTGTCAAAAGCCCCACCATGGTGGATGTTCTCCTAGTCTTTGATCTGATTGGAAGATGTCATTTATTGCTAAGCCTAATCTATTTTTTTTTTACTCAAATACATATTCTGTCTAGACCCTGTGGTTAACTGAATCTGTGTATTAGCTAGAGGAAAGTAAGATAAGGTAAGACTACCCTCTTCCAAGAGCACAAACGTCACTGGGAAGGTTTATGATGAGGGTAGCGTCATACTTCTGACTACCTAAAACTGTAGTTTAACATTTGTATGTCATACTCCGATGCTCGCTAGAGTAACATAAATATCCACCAGGAAGAATGTTAAGTGCCGTATACCTATGTGATAGGACTGCCTCCTACTTTACGTCACTGATTTCAAAAGCATCAGATTGTGTGACGTCATTAGTCTCTGTCTATTCCGGGGCAAGGTGCGTAATCCTAGTAGACGAGTGGACAGGTTGTGTGCTGTGTGATCGCTGAGGTCCCGTGCTTCCCGGGGTGGTGAACTTTGCTTCGCTTTTAGCACATTCCTTTCTTAGCTCAAGCATCCAAATTTGCTTGAATGCTGTGTTCTACCCAGGAAACTTCACCACGATGTTGTGTTGGCAGCTTTGTTCTGTTTCAAATCCCTTGAATTGTCTTCCCCCGGCACACACAACTGGATGCCGCTGGCTCTTTCTAGACCCTTGTGTTTCCTTGGATGCCCATGGCCTAGGTTCTGGATGATCTAATCTTAGCATTAGACCTAGGTATAGTAGATGGGAGAGTAGAAGGAAGATGGGAGCAGACCACAGGAGACTGGAGCAATGAGGCAGGCTCCTATCAATGTGGACTGAGAAGTAAAAATTCCAGATGTTACAAAGGGAAAGGAGAAAAGGTTGGCGGGGTGAAGCAGAACTTGAAGTAAGGAGTAGGAAGTAACTCCGGTGCTCCGTGCCTCACGTGGCTGAGAGGAAAAACTGAGTGGTTATTTGGATTAAGGAAAAACCAGAGGCCCTATTACCTGTCTAGCACATGTCAAGGCTAAAAGCTAAAGGGAAATTACAGAAATGTGTGCCTGAGTCAGTAAGACTATGCATATTTAGGTATGTGCTATACATACTTGTATGTTAACGTGTGTATAGGCCTGTATACATGCATGTGAAGGTCAGAGGTCACTTTTGGGGATTTTATTCTTTTGTTTCCCTAATTTAGTAATGCAGGGTCTCACTGTGCAGCACTAAGTAGCCTGGAACTTGCTGTGTAGAGCAGGCTGACCTCCAACTCACAGAGATCTTCCTATCTTTGCCTCCAGGGTCCTGGGATTAGAGGTGTGGGCCATCGAGCCCAGCTAGTGTCATATGTTTTGAGCTAGAATGTCTTAATGGATCTGGAACTCCCCGATCTTCCAGACTGGCTGGTCAACAAGCCCCAGGGAGTTTCTTGTTTCTATATTGCCAACCCTGGGACTACTGGTGTGTGTTGCCATGCCCAACTTTTTATGTGGGTCGTGGTGTTGGGTCCTCAAGTCGTATCATGCTTGTATAGCAGATACTTTGTTAACTGAGCCATTTCCTCAGGCCAAGCAGCACTTTTAACCTCTGAGAAACTTCTCTTTCCTCCACTCAAATGTGTGTGTGTGTGTTTGTGTGTATATGCATGTGTGTGCATGTGTATATATGTGTGTGTATATGTATGTGTATGTATGTGTGTGTATGTGTATGCATGTGTGTGTGTATGTGTGTGTGTATATGTATGTGTAGGTATGTGTATGTGTATGCATGTGTGTGTATGTGTGTGTGTGTATATGTATGTGTAGGTATGTGTATGTGTATGCATGTGTGTGTATGTGTGTGTGTGTATGTGTGTATATGTGTGTATGTGTATGTATATGTGTGTATGTGTGTATGTGTGTATGTATATGTGTGTATGTATATGTATGTATATATATATATGTATGTATGTATGTGTGTGTTTGTGTTTGTGTGTATGCATGTGTGTATGTCTATATATGTGTGTGTGTTTGTGTGTATGTGTGTGTATGTATGTGTGTATCTGTGTGTGTGTATATGTGTGTGTGTGTGTGTTGTGGGCTGTATTTCTGTGTCTGGATAAAGGGTCTATTTCTATTTCCGAATCATGAAGGGCTCTCAGTCCATAACTGGGCGAGAGCTGCTGGCCGATGGGCATGTGGAAGATGAGATGACTAAAGAGAGACTTGTGGAGTGCTTGAGGCTTAATGTAAATCTGAAACGAAGTGAGATGTTGTCAGGATTAGTGTTCTCAGGTCTCCACGGAAGTCTGATGTCAAACTCGAGATATGCACAGAGGAAATTAAGCAGCATCCCGTGGAGTCACAGGGAGGACTTATCTTTGTCGATAAGACAAAGTGCAAAATATCAACTAACAGGCTCATGTTTCACAAAGCCAATTTTATATTTTTAAAACGCATGCTCTTCAAGATGCAGTCCTGCAAGACCACTTAGTTTTGATTTTCTACTACACCTCGACCTTTAACCTTTCGTTCTCCCTAAGATATTTTTAGTCATCACCCCATGGAAGTTCAGGCTGGTATCCAAAGACACAGTGAACGGTGCTGTTTCTATTTTTTTTTTTTTT
>NW_022196915.1:64443867-64453190 GCF_008632895.1 Mastomys coucha
TTTTTTTTTTTTGAGCACTAACACCTATTTGTTTCCCTGGTAGCAAAACTGCTGAGCTCTTGAGCAGAATGGACACAGACCGGAAAAACAGAAGTGCCTGTCAGATTGCTCCTCCTGCTGCCCAGTCCTCAAGATGGGTGAGTGGAAACTCCAGGGTGCTGTCTGGCACCTTTTGAAGAAACATTTAGGGACTGAAGATCAAGTATACAAAGTGACAGATACAGCACAGAGTTATCCAAAACTCTGCCCCTCCAGGTGTGAAATCAGGCTTGTGTTTGTTCCCAACCTGGGCAGCTGAAGAGTCCTTTATCTTACCCAGGCAACCGCCTATACCTTCTCTAGACTCTTATCTGGTACAGAATAATGTGTTTGCTTCTAGTACTATGTGAGGATATGACACACTATTATTATTTAAACCCCTCTGGGGCTGCCCTTAGCCCCAAGCCCCCTCTGTCTAGTCTTCCTGGCCCTTTTCCTTTCCCCAAATAGTTCTGCCATTTTCATGTTTTTATTTTTTTTTAACTTGGTTCTTCATGTGAGAATAAACATTTGACAGTTGGTTAGCCGAGTCTAGCTTATTTTGCTTGGCACTATAAATTTTTCATTTAATTCATTGTCCTGAAAACAACACAGTTCTGTTCTTGATGGTGAAAGACACTCTGTCACAGTATTCTTGCCATAGTTTCTTTATCCTCCATTCACTCACAGGGGCTCACGTTGATTCCATGGTTTGACAATGGTAGATGAGGCTGAGTAAACTTGGGCAATCCAATATATTGTTAAGCGGATGTTGATTCCTTTACCTCGCCAAAATACTTCTTTTCACATAAGGTCTAGTTCACTTTCTACCCTGAGTGACCCCGAATAAGAGAGAAAAGCCATGGCTGAGAAAGCTGTGTGCTGAGCATGGTGCTTTGCACCACTAGCAAGGGCTGCTGCTCTTTTAGCGAGAAGTGTGTAAGCCGGGCTGTGGGCGGCTCTTCCTGGTAGTCCCCTACCAGGGGCTACAGGTGACAAAATGAGTTAGTAAAATGATGAGAGCCACGAGGTGTATAGGTAAGGAAAAAGCATGGCTGGTATAGAAGAAAACGGCTTCCATAGATTCAAGGGAGAAATAAGCCAGAAGGCTCAAGAACCATATCGTCAACTGACAAACTGGGTGAGGCTGATTATTGTCCAGTTTGTGTAGCATCTCTGGCTCCCAAATTCTAGTAGCATCACCTAGATCAGTGGTTCTCAACCTTCCTAATGCTGCAACCCTTTAGTACAGTTCCTCATGCTGTGGTGACCTCCCCCAACCATAAAATTATTTTTGTTGCCATTTCATAGCTGTAACTTTGCAACAGTTAGGAATGATAATGTAAATATCCTTTTTTCTGAAGGTCTTGGTGACCCCGTTAAAGGGTCACTCAACCCCTCAAAAGGTTCAAACTGCTGACCTAGGCAATGGGACACAAAGAAATGTCCCCAACAGGAAGCTTGTGGCACTTCTGGTAGAAGAGCAACTAAGAACATTTGTGTGTCAAATTGGCAAACTGTGGGGGCTACTGGGCCTAAAATGCTGTGAAAGGAGGGTTTGAGATCTCTTGTATCTTCCTGGGACCAGACTGACAGAGGTATGAAGGATAGATCCAAAAGAATTGAGAGCAAAGAATCCATAATACCCTGGTCTATGCACTGGGTGATGGGGAATTCAACAAGAGAGACCGGATGTGATGTGGGGGTTGGAAGATGTTTAGAAGGTAAAGACAGCCAGATCTGGTTGTTGCTTGCCAACTGGGAGGAACATGATGCCCCTCTTAGAAGACAAGGACCACTCTTGCTTCCCATCCTTGTAAGCATTTTGTTTTATTTTTTTTTGTCCATGTTTCTAATGTGGTGCTGCATATTCTAAACTTGTCAGTGTGAGCTCTATAATATGTGTCACCCCAAGCCGTCATCTCACCCCTACCGCTCCGGGACCCTGAGGGGTAGAACTGAGAAACTGCTTGTCACAAACTTAAATTATATGTGGAAGGCAGGTCCTAAACAAGTCTGGATATCCCTGTGGCTGTGCAGAAATGAGAGGACAGTTGGCAACGGGAGTGCTCAGGGTTCTGCTTGTCAGCGAGTCTTGCTTTCTAGTTGGGAACTTCTGAATCCTGTCTGATGGCTCTGTTGATTTCAACTCACTTCCTTGATTTCACACGACCACCCTGAATGACCACCCTGATGGGGTCATCTATAAGGCACAAGCCATGTCTCCCAAAGCTGTATCTTTGGTGGATAGATTAGTACACGCTTCACATCATCCTCCAGCTATCGATGGGATCAGCCTCAGGATGGTTCCTCAGGAGCCGCATGCACGAGATACTCTGTCTTGACACAAAGCTGTTAATAAGCTGTCAATGTTCGATAAACTTAACTGAGTTCTTACTGCAGTGTACTCTTCTGTCTGTCTGATTCAAACACACAGGATTCTGTGAAGCCATTTCCAGTGCTTTAGGAAAGTCAAGTGTGCACAACAAAAGTGAGAAACCTTTGTTCCTTGTAGAGAGGGTAACCAGTTAATATCCAGAATGGGGACGATCTACCCCTTTCATCTTCATGTGTATGAGGAGCTGGAAGGACTTAAATTGTTGGTTTTTTTTTTTCTATTTCCTAATTTTAACATGCTCTTCAAAGCAATTTTTGTAAAATTTTTCTTCCTACATTTACAAAATATTTTATACTGATGTTCAATATTTTATACTGATGTTCAATATGTCATTAACATAGCTATCTCATTGCTCTGACTCCACAACATAGCTCTTTCCCAACTTCATGTCTGTTTCTTTTCTTTTTCCTTTGTTTTTTTAAAATTTAAGAATTTTTAAGTTTAATTGCATTATGATAAGAAAAGTTACATGATTTCAATTTATCTGAATTTGTTAACATTTAAAAACATTTTAAGTAAATAGAATTAAATCACATTCTTGTTTCCCTTTTGTAACCCAACTCCTCCCAGAGAACCCCCTTCAATACATACAATATCTTTTTTGTCATTCTTTAAAATTTATAAAATATTATAACAATGAAAATGAGTACTATAAAAGTTGTATGATATAAAATAGCAATCAATTTAACAGTCTTATGTAGATGCTTGTCTATGGCAATACTGAAAATACATACATTTTTCTCAATATAAATTTTTAATAACTCCAAACATTAACTGTATATTTCAAAATAATACATCACTCCTAATATTTTCTTAAATGAACATAAATATATAAAGTGTTTTTGTTTTGTATTAGTAGAGCTTAAAATCTTGGCTCTTACTGTGGTAACTTGATACAAGAGTTACAAATGTCAAGTAAAGCATTCAGTCTCACTCTTTGTTGTTCTCTTACAAGCCCCTCCCAACTTAATTGTCTACATTTCTTTTGGGCAAATAAATACTTTTGAAATATGTAAGCTCTTCTGGAAACCATAGTATAGTCTAAAAACATGAAATAAACAATACTACTAATAGGCTGATATAGGAGAAGCAAGATCTCAAAACCATTATGTTGTACACAGCAAGACACTGTCACATAGAAACAAGCTGAAAGTGTATATGGATTGTATAATATTGGACCTATTTTTCCAATTACCAAATTAGAGAGACCATTGGTCAATAATTTTCTAATTCCTCATATTTTTGGATTTCAATTGATTAGGATATATTGGTAATATTAATTTTTATATTAAGATACTAAGAAAATATTATAGTTACTTCATGTTGTTTTTGTTTTAAGACGTGGAATTAGGTTTGTGTGGATTTGTTGAAAGATTACTTTCTTGCTTCTTCTAGGGTGTAGTTTTGCTCCTTATGTTGATATTTTCCATCTATTACCCTTTGTCGGGCTGGATTTGTTGAAAGATATTGTGTAAATTTTGTTTTGTCATAGAATTATCTTGTTTTCTCCATCTATGGTAGCTGAGAGTATTGCTGGATATAGTAGCCTGGGATGGCATTTGTGTTCTTGTAGGGTCTGTATGACATCTGCCCAGGATCTTCTAGCTTTCATAGTCTCTGGTGAGAAGTCTGGTGTAATTCTAATAAGCCTGCCTTTATATGTTACTTGATCTTTTTCCCTTAACTGCTTTTAAAATTCTTTCTTTGTTTAGTGCATTTGATGTTTTGATTATTATGTGACAGGAGGAATTTCTTTTCTGGTCCAGTCTATTTGGAGTTCTATAGGCTTCTTGTATGTTCATGGGCCTCTCTTTCATTAGGTTAGGGAAATTTTCTTCTATAATTTTGTTGAAGATATTTACTAGCCCATTACCTTGGGAGTCTTCACTCCTCCTATACCTATTATCTTTAGGTTTGGTCTTCTCATTGCATCCTGGATTTCCTGGATGTTTTGGGTTAGGAGCTTTTTGCTTTTTGCATTTTCTTTGACTATTGTGTCAATGTTTTCTATGGTGTCTTCTGCCACTGAGATTCTCTCTTCTATCTCTTGTATTCTGTTGGTGATGCTTGCATCTATGACTCCCGATTTCTTTCCTAGGTTTTGTATCTCCGGGGTTGTCTCTCTTTCTGATTTCTTTATTGTTTCTATTTCCATTTTTAGATTCTGGATGGTTTTGCTCATTTCTTTCACCTGTTTGTGTTTTCCTGTAGTTCTTTAAGGGATTTTTGTGTTTCCTTTTGAAGGGCTTCTAGCTATTTACCTGTGTTCTCGTGTATTTCTTTGAGGGTGCTATTTATGTCTTTCTTAAAGTCCTGTATCATCGTCATGAGAAGTGATGTTATATCTGAATCTTGCTTTTCCAGTATAATGGTGTGTCCAGGACTTGCAATGGTGGGAGTATTGTGTTCTGATGATGCCAAGTAACCTTGGTTTGTGTTGCTTATATTCTTATGCTTGCCCCGCATCCTTCATCTGGTTATCTCTAGTGCTACCTTCCCTTGCTAAATCTGACTGGAGCCTGCACTTCCTGTGATCCTGGTTGTGTCAGAACTCCTCAGAGTCAAACTGTCTCTGTGATCCTGTGATTCTGGGATCCTGTGATCCTGGGCTTGTTAGAGCACCTAGGAGTGTAGCTTCTTGTGGGTGTTGGGGGACTTTGTAGAGCTTTCGCCCAAGGTCCTCTCAGGGCACCTGCCTGCCCAGACAGACCAGAAGGAACCTGAGCCACTGGGCCGGTGGAGTTCCTGTGTGCCTGGGTCCTGCTGGTCCCAGTTGCTCCAGGTAATGGGACAGATGTTGGGTCCTTCTCACCTCTGATTCTGGCCGTGTTAGAGCACCTGGGAGTGGAGCTTCCTCTGGGTGTTGTGGGACTGGCTGCAGAGTTTGCATCCAAGGTCTTCCTAGGGCACCAGCCCAGATAGATCAGAGGAAACCTGAACCACTGGGCTGGTCAGAGTTCCTGTGTGCCTGGTCCCACTGGTCCCAGTATTTGGACAGATGTTGTGTCCTCCTCACCTCTGATCCTGGGCATGTGAGAGTGCCTGGGAGTGGAGCTTCCTCCTGTTTCTTTTTTTTAACTTGATTTTTTTTTACTAAGATCTTCATATAAGATATTTTTACATTCTTTCCCCTCCCCCAATCTTTCCCACATCCTCTCTACTACCTCCCCCATAAATAATTTCATGTTTTTTCTTTCTCCAAAACCACAAAAGGAAAACTATAAACAAACAAAGAAACAAAGAAAAAAGACAAAACAAAACCAGTAAGACAAAAAATAATAAAACTAAACAAGACAAAAGACAAACCAGAAGTGATAGAATCTTTTTGCACTGTGTTACTGCTTCTGGGAAGGAGTCTGCAGTGTGGCTCCCCTGTCCCAGAAGCTGTTAATTAACCACAAATAGCTTCTTAGTTAAAGCTGGGACTCAAGGTCCACTTCCCTTCTCTGTGCTGGGAGAAAGCTTCACAAGTCCTGTGCATTCTTGTTTCAGACCCTGAGAGTTCATGTGCACATCAATCCTGCTGTGTTTGTTGGGCACCTTTTGCCTGGATTCATCTACTACTTCTGGCTCTTGAAACATTCCACTTCCTCTTCCACACAGATCCACAGAGAGGGGAGGGTTCTAATGAAGGATCATGTAGGATGGAGTGCTCTAAAATCTCTCACTCTCTGCACATGGCCCAGTTGAATTTGATAAGTGTTGCTCATACTTTTGGGTGTGGGCCACCTACCAGAGCTCCCACTTCCTAGGAAACATGACTCTCCTGCCCCAGCCAGGTATCAACTGCCAATAACTCCTCAGCTACGGATGGTATCTTATAACCCTCCATAAGCATGTATGTATGTATATATGTTTATAAGCATATATACATATATATAGTTTGAACAGAGGTACCATGCATGAACGGACAATGCTGCTTTGTCCACCAAATTCCTGGGTGAGGAGATTTTCAGTACCAGGCATAGGTTATTTCCCCATGAGTTCTTAGACACTCTTCTAATTTGAACATCTATCCACCACTGGAAGATAGGGATTTTATAAATACTATAGATAAAAAAAAAAAGCTGCAAGAAAATTTCTTTGTGTGTTAGAATAAAGCTTTTGCAGGTTTAGGACTCTAGACAAAAGGAATTTGCAGAATTCACCTACACATCAGTGGTGACACTCTTTCTAGTAAGTATGTGTTGGGGTTAAGGTGGGGGCAGAAACCTTTTCAAGCTATTAGCAATCTGTTTCCAGATACATGTTAAATTGTATATCTATGTGCATGCTCATGTTGGAGGGAAGCTGTGCTGTGGTTATCTACTCCCTCTGCACACTCTACTCACTCCATGTGATTTGTTTGTATTTCCTATTCATGGGTCAGCTGTTCCTTCTTGAAAATGTCACATGATGCTCATATGTGTCCACTCTCTCTACTCTGTTTCATCCTGTTTGAATCTAACCACCACAAAGTCCTTGTATTTTCTGTCGTGGCTTTAACAAAGCACCCTAGATTGACAGTGGGTAGCTATGTGCAGCCAAGGCTGAGAAGGACTGCACTGAAGATATGTCTCCATGAAAGCCAATTCAATTATTCTTTTACAAATCTGAGGGCCAGAAATCCAAAATGAGTCTAAAGGCACAAAAAACACCTATGGGACTGGTTCATTGTAGAGACTGCGAGCATCTGTGCCTTGCCTTTTGTGACCTCTCGTGAGGCTAGGCATTCACTGGTTGCCTGTCTCATGCTTCATCAACCTGATACCTTATTCTTACTTCTCCCTGCTCTGACCTTCTTGCCCCATTGTTCTGCATACCCTTGGAATTACATTGGGTCTACTTAGTTAATACAAACTACTCTCCCATCTCAAGATCCCTCATTTTTGCTGTGCTTTTGTCAATAGGTAGTGATGTTAACATAGTCTAGAAATTGGTATGGTACTCTCTCTGGGAGGCCATTTTGTGCCCTTTTGGATTTTGGGCAATATCTGTTGACATGTACTTATTGCTATATCATATGACTTTCAATCCTTGCTGTTTCTTCAAGTCACTTTCTCAATACTACCAGTGTCTCAGATTTCCCGGTATTATGACCTATCTCAGTGGGTCTTTTTCCCCCTTGGCCAGATAGTATATTCTAGTTACATTTTCTGTCTCTTGCAACTTGTAAACATTTGAAAAGACTGTATTTTATTTTTGCATTCTTAATCAAATATTCAGAGGAAACCATCCTTCGACATTCTGCCCAGCGCTTCTTGATTAAGGTTTCCACATACTTTCCATTTTGTGACTGTCAGCTAGCTCATCAGTGCTGTGTTCCCCCATTCAGATCTCATTTCACTGCAGCACTTAATACAGCTTGTTCTTCTCATCCTCAGCACAGGGGTTCTTCTGGGACTTTTGTTTAGCACCATGGGTCAGAGCCTCCTCTACCAGAGGAACCAATCTGGGGAGCTTTACGAACTTGTTCATGCCTAGGTCTCACCCCCAGAGATGCAGCTGCAGCGTGACCTGGCCCTGAGGGTTTTTAAAGCTCCCAAGGTAGCTGTGAAAAGCAGGGGAGGTTCAGAAGGGTGCTCAGGATGCTCAGGATGTCTTGGGTATTGCCTGCCTTGGGTATTGTTGCTTTTTTATCCTCTGGTCTCTGGATCTCCTTGGCTGTGTTTTTATGCTTTGCTTCTTTGTTTTAATGTAACATCTTATCTAATAGATGTCCTGAAGATGCACAGAAGGCAAACATGCTAAGGTCCTCCCGTGACCAAGCTATTCTTTATTAGTCCCTCCTACTGCACCCGCAGCTTGACTGGAGGTTGTTCCAAACTGGAAGGAGGCTTGCTAATGAGTTTTGATGGGGTTGCTCTTCCACTTTCAGTATTGGCTCCCGAGGAGTCCCAGTGTGTCTGGATTTCAGTTCTTACAGGAGCTTTTGAAACCCGCTTTCCCTGGGAATAATTTAACATCCCCCTTCCCTCTCCTGATATTCTGTAATGGTGTGACTGAGTATGCGGCTTTTTATTATTCATTTTCAATTTGGAAACTCATTTCTAGTTCTAGATGACTTTCTAGTGTTATCTTTTTTCATTCATTTCCCTTCATTTTCTCCTGATAGAATTCCTATTCTCCTAATCCCAGCCTAGCTGAATTTATTTTCTTAAACTTTTCTTTTGAACACTTTTTTTCGTCTTCGAATGTATTGCCAGGTACTCTCAACTCCTGCCTGCTGACACATTTTCTTGACTCTAACCACTAAATGTTTTTACTGACTTAATAGTTTTCACAGAGGAGGGAAATCTTCATTTTCTAAGAATCTGTCTTTGATGCTTTCCAAAGAATTCAGCCTCTCTTTCCTCCGGGTAGCAACAGTGAAGGAGACAGGTATGAACTCCACCGAAGGCACCAGGATCCAGGATGCTATGCATCTGTTTCAGCCAGGCTGTCACCACTGCTGCCTTCTGCAGGTGGTATACATGCTTCCACTCCCCCCCCACCCCCCAACCAAGAGAATACACTTGGATTTTCAGGGCAAGAGTAGACACATGAGGTAAACAACATCTATTTGGACTTTTTAAATAATTCCTTTACTTTCATCTTCCTAT
Organism: Mastomys coucha; assembly: GCF_008632895.1. Lineage (NCBI taxonomy): Eukaryota > Metazoa > Chordata > Mammalia > Rodentia > Muridae > Mastomys > Mastomys coucha. The sequence goes on from NW_022196915.1 coordinate 64,452,865, forward strand.
GACCCATCTGGCTTCCCTAGTAGCTGGTATATTCATTTCTTATGCCCCCGTGTAGCTCTGAAGAAGGAAAATAAAATGCTCAGTTTTGTGTGTGTGTGTGTGTGTGTGTGTGTGTGTGTGTTTTGGAGATGAATTGGCTCATGGATTTGAGCACTTGATCCTCAGCTGCTGATAGTGTTTGGAAAGGTCATGGGAACTTTAGAACAGCACTTTTCAACCTGTGTGTCAGGACCCCTTTGGGGGGTGGACCATCCCTTTCTCAGGGGTCACATATCAGATAGCTTGTATATCAGATATTTCATTTCTTTTTTTTTTTTTTTTGACTT
>NW_022196915.1:64457169-64506945 GCF_008632895.1 Mastomys coucha
CTATACCTATTATCCTTAGATTTGGTCTTCTCATTGTGTCCTGGATTTCTTAGATGTTTTGGGTTAGGTTCTTTTTGCTTTTTGCATTTTCTTTGATTGTTCTGTCAATGTTGTCTATGTTATCTTCCGCTCCTGAGATTCTCTCTTCTATCTCTTGTAATCTGTTAGTGATACTTGCATCTATGTTTCCTGATTTCTTTCCTAAGATTTCTAATTCTAGAGTTGTCTCTTTTTGTGCTTTCTTTATTGTTTCGACTTCCATTCTTAGGTCCTGGATGGTTTTACTCAATTCCTTTACCTGCTTGTTTGTGTTTTCCTGCAATTCCTTAAGGGATTTTTGAGTTTGCTCTTTAAGTGCTTCTACTTGTTTACTTGTATTCTCCTGTATTTCTTTAAAGGAGTTATTCGTGTCCTTCTTAAGTTCCTCTATCAGCATTGTGTGATATGCTTTTAGATCCAATTCTTGTTTTTCCAGTGTTTTGGAATATCCAGGACTTGCTGAAGTGGGAGTACTAGGTTCTGATGAAGCCAAGTGTCTTGGTTTCTGTTGGTAGGATTCTTGCGTTTGCCTTTCACCATCTCTTGATTTTTGGTGTTAGATGTTCTTAGTGACTCTGACCAGAGCTTGTCCTGTCCCTGACACCCTGCAAGACCCCTGAAATTCGTGGGGCCTGTGCCTCCCAGTTGGCTACTCTGGTCTTAGAAACTCACAGGAGAGAAGATGGCTGCTCTCACCGGAGACTCCGGGTCAAGGCGGTCCCTGGAGGCAGGCCTTCCACTTGCAAGGAAGGGGCAGCTAAGGTTGCTGATCCACCTCTGTCACTTGGAAGCTAAGAGGATCCTGTCCCTGCCGCCCTGCGGCTCCCCTGCGACTCGTGGGGCCTGTGCCTCCTGGCTGGCTGCTCCTGGCTTAGGAACTCACTGGAGAGAAGATGACCCCATTTCCCCTTCTCTGTGCTAGGATTTTGTCTGGTTTGAACCTGTGCAAGTCTTAGATGTGCTGCCACGGTCTCTGTGAATTTACACGTGCTTCAGCCCTTCGGTGTCTGGCAGTCATCTAGTTTCTGGCTCCTAAGAGCTCTCTGTCTCTATTTCCACATAGATCTCTGAGCCTTGAAGGGTAGGGCTTTAATGAAGACACCCGATTTGGGACTAGATCCTGCCTAAAACAATGTGATTTGTGGTTTGTTCACACGATGCTATGTTCTTCCCTTTATCTGTTTCCTATTCACTCTGAAGTACAGCTTAGTGTCACCCACTTGGAGAAGGTGTCTTTGACCCTGTTTGCTAAATGAAATCTTTTCTAGCCTCATTTGTCATGACAGTTATCACTGGTCCTGTAAGTTGGTCTCACGTGTCAACTTCGGCATAATAATAATTATTAATAATATTTAAATGATAAAGTTTAAAACTTAGGTCTTTTGCACGGACAGTCTTCCAGCTAACTCAAAGAGTCTGCGATCCACCACATGGCAAACTCTATTCTTCTGTGCTCCATGCCTGTTTCCTCCACGTCCACTTCCCATCTCTACTTTGCTCTCTGCATCTCTCTTCAACCAGAAGTTTTGCCCCCTACTTCCTGCCCAGCTACTAGCCATCAGTTCTTCTCTTTTCTCTTTTTTCTTTTCTTTTCTTTTCTTTTCTTTTCTTCTCTCTTCTGTTTTCCTTTCCTTTCTTCCCTCCTTTCTTTCTCTTCCTTTCTTTCTTTCTTTCTTTCTTTCTTTCTTTCTTTCTTTCTTTCTTTCTTTCTTTCTTAACAACCAATCAGCTGTGAAGCAACCTCTGATACATCTCTAGATTGTCTTTAGGCAGGCAAGGAAGGACAAACTTTTTTTAAAAAATAGAAAGCTCGGTGAAGGGTGATAGAAATGACAATATCAAAATCATTCTGCCACGTAGTTCTTTGCCAGTCAGTGTTAACGATTGAAAATACAGAGACACAGCTTCACATAATGTGAACAAAGGTTAACCAGAACAGTTTCTAAAATCTGGGATCTCCCTTGACATAATAATTACACGCAGGAGGCTCAGATATGGTTTACAAATAAATGTAAGTATAGCTTACAATGGATAAAGTTGTGTTTCTGCTTTGATGACAAAACTGTAGTCTATTATTATATCAAGTGACTATCTAATTCTACAAAATTATGTGAATGTAGTGATTTAGACTTGGCTATTAGTAAGAACTAAGGAAAAAGTAGAAAACAAAAATATATTTTGTTCTGTATTTTTTTTTAAATAGAAACTTCCAGTCTTGCTTAGAGATCCCAGCTGGGTAAGCATGAATTGGGGTTATGGGAGACTTTGAGCTTTCCATAGCTAAGGAACCATGTGACTCCTGGGTTTTTGTAGTCTTGTAGTTCTTGTCACCTCCTATGTTGCATCTTGTGTTGCAACTGAAAAATAAGATTCATGCTCCCATACAGAGAAATGTGAAACATTCATAGAGAAAGTGCTCAAGTTGAACTCCTGTTCCTTGTTCGAACCATAACATTTACCTACATTCTTCTTTGCTCCCTGGATCTGACGTGGAATATTTGTGACAAAGATTGGCTTTCTCTAATGTAAATGGAAGGGGCATGAGAGAGCTGCTATCCACCTGCTGTGGCTTATCACAACTTCCTAGTTTGGGAATAAAGATAAAAGAAAGTCATGGTGTGCAGGTTGCTTATGTGATAAAGTAGGCTTTGGGCCTGTGAGGGATTTCTGAACACACAGAGCTTCACTAGTCTCACTGGTCCTTCTGCCTGATGTGATTCTGAAAGCTTCTCTCCCTCCCTGAAGAGAGGTTCTTGCTGTTTGGTGGTAGATGGATTTTTATAGTTATAAGAATTGGGGAATGATCTAAGAAGTACTTGAGAAAAATTATAGTAAAGGAACAGGGGGAGGCAGCCTACATGGGCTATCTGGATTATTAGTCCAGAGAGTGGGGCCTGAAATATGTGGCTTTCCCACACACTGCTCCCAGGAGTGGAATTTCCAGAGCATTAGATTAGCAGGTTGTGCTTCTCGACTTTAGGAGGCTGGGTCTGCAAGGTCGGTGTGAAGTAGAAAAACCACGGGACACATGAACGAAATACAGATAGTCTGGGCTCACAATGGGGCTACACCCAGACAAACCCATCATAATTTGAAAATATTACAAACCAGGATGTATTTAATGTATGTAACCCAGTGAACATCCTAGCTTAGGAACATCACAGTGTCAGTTGTTTATCTTCCTGATGGTGTGGCGGATGGGATCTATGGCTTGCTTCTGCTACCAAGCACCCAGAGGTAATGTGTTACTACATGTCACTAGCCAGGGAGAGGATCAGAGCTCAATTCTACTGCATGCACATTACTTCTGTGCAACCATAAAGTTGGGGGTGAAAACCATCACAAATGAACTATAAGGCAGGGACCATTACTACCTGAAACCTCATACATTTCACAATAGTAGACCCTGGCTACCAGGCCAGGGCAATGACAGTGAGTCAGAAAGATGGCAAGGCACCCTGTTGAAGGAATTGGATCTTCCAGGGCTCCTGTGCTCCAGAATAGGCTTTTCATTTCCTCTTCTTGGGAATAGAACTGTGTTTTTTGGGTACAGATAAAGGCTTAGAAAGAAGTCCATCTTTGGAATTAGAATTGTATCAATCGCCAGTTGAAAGAGTTTGATAGGATACCCCTAATGAGCAGCGGCCATAACAGTGATTCTAAAGCCAGTGCCGTTACCGCTCGTCTGTGAGAGGGACCAATCAGTCGGTTGGAATAATCTTGAAAACATCTTCAGCTTCCCACCAGAAGGGATGAATTATGTTGCTTATCTCCAAGGGAAAATTTTTTTACAGCTTAATTAAACAAACATTTAAATCATCCTTTAAAATGTGCTGGATGATTGTGCTTACACTAGCCTTCTTTTTATAGATCCCAGGGGGTGTCTTCAGATGTGTGCATAAATCACTCAATAAGCAAGTGTGTATGGAAAGCTTAGTGTATGCTCCACATGGAGGCTGAGTTATTAACAGCAGTCCCTTGGTAGGAAGACTGAGGGTAATGCTTCTCCACTTGTATCTTTACAGGCTGGTAGCCAAGCCCACAAGGATTCTCCACAGAAGGAAGACAACCAAAAATGGCAAAAGGCAAGGGACCGACATCAGAAGGTATTTGCGAGGCCTTCCTTGTTATTGCAAATTGGTTCAAGTACCATGTGCTTTTGAAGGCTTGGTGAACAGAAATGTTTTTCTTCTTAAAAATGATAATTGGAAAAACTGACAGCGCTTTACAAACAAAGGATGACATTGTGGCTTTGTTCTATAAAGGTGCCTCCTTCCTGCCACAACATTCATGTATGTAGCCCAACAGTGGCCCACAGTTAGTGATAGCAGGCCACAAAGAAGATGAACATACACAGGAGCACAAAACACAACCAACCCCACATAGTGACCAAGGATCTATGAAGTTACAGATGACATTCAGAGAAGATGCCAAGGCTCTGAATGAAGCAGGCACTATGAAACTGGTCTAAAAATCTTGCACATACATGTGAAGCTTTCCCCACAATTTGAGCGAATAGAAACCAGAGGGTAGGGTGCAGAACCTCCTAACTTCCAACTGGTGGAATTTCACAATTTAAAATCTGTAGTCTGGCAACTAGAACCATTCGGGGTTGTGATTGGGTGCTCAAACCTGCTTTTGATAAGCAGGCTCAGACAGTGGAGCATCTAGGCAATTAAAGAGAGACAGAGGAGCAAAGCATTGTGCTTTCAAGTGGATAGACCTTGAGGACAGTGTAGCACTTGGTGCTGTCGGGAAACAGACACAAAGCTGTGAGACCTGCGCTGCGGTCCCTCGCCCTGCTGACTACCTCCTTTTCTTCTACATCCTCCGCCCCTCTCCAGGATTTCAGTTAATTTTGCATAGGCCATGTGCCAGAACACGGAGAGACCGTGCCAGGTCAAGGTTTAATCCTAACTCATCACAGTGTGCAGGGGATTTCCATGTCTCCTTGACTGTGACTGGTGTTCGCCACTGACATAGGCTCAGCGGTGCTAAGGCAGAGTTTGCCGTTTAGTGTATATCCTTTCCTCACTTTGAAATAGTCTGTTCTTCTCATTAGTTCTCTTTCAGGTCAACTTCCTTTTTGTCTCTCTGTATGTCATCTAATATTTCCTGCACCCCATTGTTCTTGGTGTTCATGTGGCGCTTACTCTGTCTATTGACTTAGTTTTTAACTGCGCTGTGTTGCTGGTTTAAAATATACTCGTAGTGGTAAAAACGGCTGGCTTTCCACTTACCCCGTTCTGTGGTCTCTTTTCATTTATGGATTGGTACGTTCTCATTTTCTGTGGTTGGCAGTTCATTTGCACATATTTGTACTCTCGCCACGTAACTGACATTCCATTCACGGTATTCTCTTTATTTTTATGATCTCTGGCTGCATTTCCTCTGTTGTGGTTATTAATCACTTCCTTCCCCTCCCCTCCTGAATTATGAGAAGATTTACGGTGCTTCTATTTCTGTTTTTAATCTTCTGTGCCGCCTTTGCTTGTCTCTTCAGATCTGAGGATGCATGCATCTCTCTGCCTTTCTATCCGAGTTTATCTCCCTGTTCCATCGAGGTTCATCATACCCGGGACATCTATCAAATGGATTCCAGATGCATAGGGTCCTGTCTCCATACATCTTCATTGTTTCCTTTGCATCTCATTCTGAAGAAGGTCCTGGATCATCCCACCGACTACATTCTCTCAGCACTCTCCACTGTGCTTTTCTGACACATGGATGGAATTCATTCGCTAACCAAAACCAAAACTGCCCATTTGCCTTATCATAGCAACGTTTTGCTTTATGAGTCTAACATTCTTGTCTCTCTAATGATGGCGGCTACACAATTATTAAAGATTTCAACTTATTATACCAACTCCATTTTCCTCGATCTGATCTCCGTTGCATTTGTTTTCTTAATATGGTGATTCTTGCTTATGTTTGTCTGGACATGCTGACACCCAAGATAAGCAGCCACTGTCCTTACGTGGGGTGTCTTGTTCGGTGTTCACAGGTACCTGGCATACTGCCCTGTTTTCTCTGAGCTCATCCTCTCCTCCTTTGTTCAGTGTTCCTACCTGAGGAAAGAACCCGCACCACAGTGCTCTGGCTCTCGTCCTCCAGCTGCTGCCCTCAGTGGAGACTGCAGTATTCCCATATGAAGCTCCTTTGGAGGCGTGGTTAAGCCAGCTCTAGGGTATCCTGCTCATAGGGGCTTCCGTGTAATCGACCCTGTTCTCTTCACATTCTTGGCCTTTCCTAAAGTCCCTCAAAGGTTGATTGTACTCCCTGAGTTTTCCATGGTTATTGGTTTAATTTAAAAAGCAGAAAGGTAACATAGAAAACCAGAAACCGTTTAAACAGTTAGGAGGCGAAATGGTTTACGGAGGCCATAAAAAAAAGTAGTACTGCGCCAGCATCTTATGGGAAATGCATGCAGAGCTGTGTGTGCACAGAGAGAGGAAATTATAACTTTTAAATCCATTTAATATGAAAGAAAAAAGGCGTGAATTCTGCACCAAGGAATGTACAGCAGCAACAATAAGTGAAAACTAAAGGAAGTAATTAAGATAAACACAGAAATTAATAACTTAATAATTAGAAACTTTGCAAAGCTGCTGTTTTGATACACCAGCCACGGATTCTGAGATAAAGTCAAGGGATGATGGAATCTGCGGTAAGCTGAGTCCAGGATCAGGGAGATTAAACACACCAAAACAAACATACACCATGAGAACCGAGAAGCCAGGGATGTAGCTGTGGAGGATTAAGCTCTAGCTACTGCAGGTAGGCAATGCTGATAAATGAAAATCTACACGAAGGCGGTGACTCGCTAGGAAAATGTAAAAAGAGAGAGTTAAAAACTCGTAAAGACAAATGAAAATTTCTTGATTTGGAAAGTTTTCTGTGAGTTCCTTGCCCCCCAACAGGCCAAGCTTAATTTTAGAAGTAAGTTCTTTGGAATTTTTACAGGGCAGATTAATATTTTTTCCTTGTGCTTAGAAACTGTTTCAGTTCCAGGAAAAGGATTAAACATATTTTTCCCTTTCTTTTAGCTATTGTTTAAGTTCGTGTGCATGTAAGCACACACACACACACACACACACACACACAAACATCCGCAGAGAGGTAAAAATCCTTTAGATATGTTTCAAATGATTAAGATTTAATATTTAAAAGAAAATCAAAGTAGAATTTTTTCTCTTAAATAATAATTTACCAAGATAAAAGAGTTTATTCTAAGAATGCAAAGATAACTAGCTAAATTGGAGTTTTTTATATTTCATTTTTGCCATTGGAAAAACTGCCTAGAGAAAATATATTTGGCCATCTTTTAAGTTGAAGAAAAATTGATAGATTTTTAAATTCTGTCAATTAAACAAGATTTTAATAAACTATAATAAAAAGATATTCTTAGCATACATATAACTTTCCAAAAGCACCCCAATATATCCATTAGTACCAAAATAGCAATATAAAGATGCTCACAATATAAACCAAGATCACTCTGAAAATTCTGAGTTCTTCAAAGCTAATTGATAGAAAACTATTCATATTACATGGAACAAGCTTTGAGAATTAGCCACCTTGATAAGGCAAGAAATGAAAAATTTAAAGGAATTCTTCTAATTATTGGAAATAGGCTAATATTTATGGATAGCAACAATTTGCCTACACAACCCAAGAGAGTTTGTTGAAGCACGATTAGTCAGACTGAAGTCCACGTGAGAGCTGGCTACAAGAGATTTATCAAGATTTATCACTCTTTCAAATGCCAGTGAAAATTGATTAGAAAAATGTAGTAAGGTAAAAAGGAGCCCACGGACTTAACTGTGTGTGTGTGTTTTTTTTTTAAAAAAAACATTAAGTAGCTTAAAATAAACAAACAAACCAAAGCATAAATTCCTTTTATTCATAAAAGTCCATTTGAATGAACAGAGGTATTGGTGTCTCTGGGTGGGAAAACCCAACATTGTAGTAACTACTGTTGCATCCAAAATAATTTGTCAGTTTAATTCCAGTGAAATTTAAAATACTTTGAAAAATTCTTTCTCAACCTCAACTCTGAGAATAATGGAAAAATTAAGTGAGAAACTGCACAAAACTATTACTACTGATTTATATGTTTGCTGGGTGGGAAATTAGAGCAGTGTTTACAATATGGTGTTTATAAACTGGATGCTGTTGTTGCTGCCAGGAGAAAGTGAGAGTCTCTTGGACACTATCAATTTTTTAAAAAGCAATAGTTGTAAATGCTATTTGTTTATATCTATCTGTCTATCTATCTGTCTATCTATCAATCTATCTATCTATCATCTATCTATCTATCTATCAATCAATCAGTCTATCTATTTTTGACAGAGTGCCATACTATGAAATAAATAACCCAGGCTAGCCTACTGAGCACTGGTATGAAGAACCTGTAAAAGCATCATGCCTGGCAAAGATACGCATTTGTTATGAGAAAATAATCAGAGATGCTGTTAGATGTTAGGGTTTTACTGCTGTGAACAGGCAAGTCTTATAAAAGACAATATATATATTTGGGGCTGACCTATAGGTTCAGAGGTTCAGTCCATTATCAACAAAGTGGGAGCATAGCAGCATCTAGTCAGGCATGATGCAGTAGGAACTGAGAGTTCTACGTCTTCATCTGAAGGCTGTTAGCAGAATACTGACTCCCAGGCAGCTAGGATGAGAGTCTTAAAGCCCATGCCCACAGTGACACACCTACTCCAATAGGGTCACACCTTCCAATAGTGCCACTCCCGGGCAGAGCATATAAAAACCATCACAGATGCCCACAAGAAGTATGCACACATTTATTTTTCCAATGATTAATGAAAATTTGAAATGATTTGTTCCCTGGTAGAAGACTGGAAGATTCTGGAAGTCCATATGGTAGTTGCCAGCATATTTTAATGGAAAGAATATGTTCACATTTGTGAAAATGAAAACATAGATTTAAAATAGAACACGGACAGATTTTTTTAAACCTACCTCCTGTTACTGGGCCTTGTTTAGATTGCTTCCTTGCCCCACCCTTGGGTGTTGCATTTGATGGTGCTGCTATTTGCCTCGTGACATTTTGTTAGGATCTGATGAGAGGAAACTTGTCAAGACTCGATCCTAATGCCTGGCACACGCTAAGCCTGATAATGTGACCCAGGATGATAATCAGTAATCTGTTGTGCGTTTATTCAGGAAGAAAATACAGGGACTTGTTAAAGGGACATATCTCTGGGTGGTGATTCTTCTGATTCATTGTTTTCCTTCAGACTTCTTGTAGTTTCTATATTCTCCACAGTAATCAAATCTTCAGCAAAAGAAAAGCTTTTCTTTTTCTTCTTTCTTTCTTTCTTTCTTTCTTTCTTTTTTTTTTTTAAAGAGAGTTGATAGTTGATGTGAAATGTTTCTAGGTGAAATACAGAGAATGGTGAAATCAAAGTTGGTGGAGCTTGACTTCATTTATTAATATTGACACTAAATGATAGTGCTTACCCACACTAGTTAAGGGGAACCTAGTCATACTGTGTATCATTTTCTGTAAGCGTTCCATCTCACTGTAGAATTTTCTTGACTCTCCCATTTCACCCCTTAGCGCTTATTTCCTTCCACTTGGTTGGGTGCCTCTTTCTTTCCCAGGATTCTTTCGATCTTTCCTCCTCATTCTTGCTGGTCAAGGTCATCTCTGTCCTTCAGCTGAAGTACCCTTCTGGTATGGAGCCTCAGAACCAGGTCCCTTTAGACTCTCCTATCCCCTTGAAGTCTTTCACAGCAAATAATTCAAAGGCAGTACTTCTTTTCCTGTCCTGGCCTTGGCCCTTCTACTTCCACTGTGCTTCACCTCCAGTTGAGCTGAGAGAACTTCCTCTCCTGGGAGAGGTTCATCCCACCAGGTGACGGCACTTGGATGTTTACATGCAGCAGTCAGGCTGAACCGTGTCTGTACATGCCACAGTCGGAATCGGACATGATTTTAAAACCGCCCTATCTTCATTTTCAATTAGTGTACTCAGGAGTTGCTTTGGAGCCGGTCTTTTGCTCCAGCCTCATCCCTTCTCAAAGCTTCCATAGCTTTGCACACACCTGAGTGTGGTGCCAGGGCTCCTTTGATAGTACAGGGCGCTGGAAAATAAGTAAGAGGCACAGAGCTGATCTTACCTCGAGCAGCAAATGTCCTTCCTAAGTCCCTCAGAAGACTGGGCTCCCAGTCCTAACTTCTGGAGGTGGGTAGCAGGCCTCCAGCACACTGTGCTCCCTACCTCCTGGCTTAGCCACGTGGTCCTTTGTTCGCAATGGATTAGGCTACCAGACCAGTGTTTACACTTTTGCATTCTCCTACGCCTCTCAAGGTGGTGTCTTCCCATTTCCTGGAAGTGCCCTCTTGGCCTGGAGTGGTCCATGCCTGGAGAAGATCCACCCCCTCTCCTTGGAGAGCCTTTATGGATATAAATATTCATTCTCTTGCTTGCCTTTCTTGCTTTGTCTTTCTATGTTATTGTTGGGACTTATGTTCAACAGTGCATTTCTTTTTGCTCCGTTTCACGGTTCTTTCTGGGTCTGCTGCCATTTTAAAAGGCTGTTTCCTTTGGGGAAGAGCTGCACCGAACTTGCATTTGCACAAATTCAGGTGTCTGGGGAGAGTCTGGTACCTAACATGTATTTCCACTGAGTGAGATAAAGATCGAGTGTCTGGTGTGGTGTACGTCGTAGTCTCAGGCACTGGGACCAGAACAACTTATTTTGTTTGTACCCAACTAGATGTTGCCCTTTCATGAGAGAACCAGAGGAAACGAGCCACAGATATGCTTATGAGGCATGCAGACACATCCTCGGCAGCTGTCAGTTCAGCAGAACAAATTAATTAGTTGAAATTATCTTTCTTGGTACCAAAGAAGAATCAGCCTCTCTTTGGAATACACTGAGCTGATGATCAGAAAACAATCCTGACAGTGGTACCAGCCACCCCCTCCCCCCTCTGCCATCTGGAGCTATATTCTTGCATGGCAATGGCTCATCAGTTCCCCATCCCTGCTTCCCACCAGGTCCTTCCTCTCCCCATCTTTGCTTCCACAAGAAGATATAGACATGTCACCATCTTTTCTGCTTCCTTCCTTTTCCTTTTCCATTCTAAGGTTCCTAATATACTCATTTCCTGATTACCTCTAAAGGTTACCTCTAAAGGTTAAAAACTGTGCCTATTAGTATCTTTTTTTTACTTATTTGCTTATATTAATATATTTTAATTAAAACAGCACTACATCTTTAAACAAAGAGAAAAATTAAGAAAGCCTTTTGTATGAGTTCCAAATTCCCATAGTTGGTATATGTGTAGATAGATCATAAAACCCAAAGTACATCGGAGGTTAAAGCTTTCTTTCTCTATCTACCATCCAAGTCCCCTACCAATGGCAATGAACATTTTCTTGCATTTTTCTATAAGATGTTTTAAGTATGATATATGCAAGTATTCAAAAGTTGAAAATTGGGGTGGTAGAGAGATGGCTCAGTCGTTTGGAGCACTTGTCACTCTTGCAGAGGATGTGGGTTCCATTCCCACTCACATGGTAGCTCACAGGTATCTGTAACTCCAGTTCCAAGGACCCCACACATTTTCCTGGCCACCATAGATACACACATTAGGTATATATGTAGATGCTCATGCAAATAAAATGTAAAAAACTAAACCTTAGAATGGGTATTTGGTTTTTTTGTTTTATTTGTTTATTAGATATTTTCTTTATTTACATTTCAAATGATATCCCCTTTCCCGGTGTCCCCTCTGATAAAAACCCCTATTCCCTCCCCCACTTTCCCTGCTCACCAACCCACCCTCTCCCGCCCCCTGGCCCTGGCATTCCTTTACACTGGGGCATAGAACCTTCACAGGACCAATGGCCTCTCCTCCCATTGATGACAGACTAGGCCATCCTCCACTACATATGCAACTGGAGCCATGAGTCCCCCCTTTGTACTCTGGTTGGTGGTTTAGTCCCTGGGAGCTCTGAGGGTACTATTTAGTTCATATTGTTGTTCATCCTATGGGGCTACAAACCCCCTCAGCTCCTTGGGTCCTTTCTCTAGCTCCTTCATTGGGGATCCTGTGCTCAGTCCAATGGATGGCTGTGAGCCTCTACTTCTTTATTGGGCACTGGCAGAGCCTCTCAGAAGACAGCTATATCAGGCTCCTCTCAGCCAGCACTTGCTGGCATCCATAATAGTGTCTGGGTTTGGTGATTGACTATAGGAAAGATTCCAAGATGGGCAGTCTCTGGATTGTCCTTCCTTTAGTCTCTGCTCCACACTTTCTCTCTGCAACTCCTTTCATGGGTATTTTGTTCCCCCTTCTAAGAAGGATTGAAGTATCTACTCTTTAGTCTTCCTCCTTCTTGTGGTTTGTGGATTGTATCTTGGGTATTCCGAACTTCTGGGCTAATATCCACTTATCAGTGAGTACATACCATGTGTGTTCTTTTCTGATTGGGTTACCTCACTCATAATGATATCCTCCAGATCCATCCATTTCCCTAAGAATTTCATAAATTCGTTGTTTTTAATAGCTGAGTAGTACTCCATTGTGTAGATGTATCACATTTTCTGTATCCATTCCTCTGTTGAGGGACATCTAGGTTCTTTCTAGTTTCTGGCTATTATAAAGCTGCTATGAACATAGTGGAGCAGGTGTCCTTATTACATGTTGGAGCATCTTCTGGGTATATGCCCAGGAGTGGTATATCTGGGTCCTCTGGTAGTACTATGTCCAATTTCCTGAGGAACTACCAAACTGACTTCCAGAGTAGTTGTACCAGCTTGCAATCCCACCAGCAATGAAGGAGTGTTCCTCTTTCTCCACAACCTCGCCAGCATCTGCTGTCACCTGAGTTTTTGATCTTAGCCATTTTGACTGGTGTGAGGTGGAATCTCAGGGTTGTTTTGGTTTGCATTTTCTTGATGACTAAGGATGTTGAACATTTCTTTAGGTGTTTCTCGGCCATTCAATGATTACTTGTATATAGTTTCTAGTTTTAGGTATGGATATTAAGAAAGCTGCTCTAGGCTTCTATTTTTATTTTTTTTTGTGTGTTTTATATGTATATGTGTTGTATGTATTTGTATATGAATGAGATTGTGGCATGGATATGCACATGTGCATAGACACACATATATATACAGTGAGTGTATATGTGAGTATTCATGTGGGGAGCCATAGGGTGGTGGTGAGCATCTTCCTTGATCACATTAATACTTTAATTACTTGAGGTAGGGTCTCTCACTGAACTCAGGAGCCCCCACTGCCCTGGGCTTTTAGATGCCAAGATTACAGGTGGTCTACTTTGTCCACCCAGCTTTTATGTGAGTCCTCATGTTTCTGTGGTAAGAGCTTTATCCACCTCTGTCTCTGCTCTGGCTTTTTAATCAATTAATGTATCTTATAGTCCTTTCCCCAAGCTATATCTTATTCTCTGGAACTGTTTCCTAGAATTGCATTCTGTGGATGATTCACCTTACTTATTGCTCCTCATTGATAGACATTAAGATTTGCTCGTTAATATTCACAGTTTTGGACACAGCTGGGTGTTTCCACATCCTATTCATCCTCCAACCCTTCTACAGAGGACAAGTATATTTTATTTCTTGGTGGTTACTGCTACATTGTGCTCCAGAAACTAAATTTTGGTCTACCAAATTGAATGTCACCATTCTCTTTCAGATTTTCTGAGGTTTGTCAATATCATAGAAACATTTTATCTCGCTGTTTTGATTCCTATTTGTCTGAGTAAAGATGAGATCAGCCTTGAGCTGACCAACAGCCCTGGCTTTTTCTATACACTCTTCTTAGCCATCGGCCTTCTCCAAGGAATTCCCTTTTTCTTGCTGGCTGATGCTCTTCAGTCCTTTTCTCAGGCCTTTGCCTAACACCGTCACCAAGCCATGGTGCCTCGGATCACTTTTAATATCCTCTGCATGCAACTGCACTGCACGTTCTTCTCACTTGGCCACAAGCTTCCTCTAGAATAGGAACTGTGCTAGAGCAAGTAGCTCATCTGTCCTGTGTGCTGCTGCAGAACTGTCAAATCCACCTGAGCCCTGCTCATCTCTAGGCTATCAAATAGTTTGTTTGATGAATGAACAGAACACATCAAGTTAGCTCTTAAATATTTATTTGTCCCTATTTTGCTTATTTTAAACCCAGCTTATGGTATGTCCTCAAAATAGGAGCCATGGATCTCCAGTCAGCAGAATGTATCAATGTTCTCCTTGTATGACTTTCTTTGCTATGTTTATAAATTTACCTATACCTCCTTTGAAAATGTTTGTGATTTCATGTTTTTAGGCCTAAACCCTAGACTTCTATAAAGTTAACTTGTGTTTATTAAGTGATGGATCTGTCTTTAATTGTTCTCTTAGTAGTATCAGTCTGTCATCCTTCATTCAACTGTCCATTGATAGATATGCATAGCACAAATGTACCATGACCGCATTTCCACACGCATCGGGTCTCTTGCCAGACACCTTTACATCACCAAGTTCTAGGATACGTTTTAATGTCTGGTAGGTCTAGGTCTTTTTCATTTATTTTCTTTCTCTTCTTTGTCTTCTTCTTCTCCTCCTTCTCTTCCTCCTCTTCTTCTTCCCCTTCCTCTTCCTCCTTCTTCTCATCTTCCTCTTCCTCCTCCTCCTCTTCTTCCTCTTCCTCTTCCTCCTCCTCCTCCTCTTCTTCTTTTGTGGCTATGATTACAGTCTTGGATTTTTTTCCCCCTAATAAGTTCTGCAACAACTTTATTTATATTTGGTCTCTTTCTTCTTGTTTCCCACATAAACAGATAAAACATAATCCTTTTTTGGTACTATAAGTTTACAAGAACAATAGCAACACAGCAATAATAGCAACAGCAAAAACAGATAAGGAAATTACAGCCAAAGGGGAAAAAGTCATCATATTTACTTACTTACTTACTCACTTACTTACTTACTTTTTTAAGGTGAGATTCAACCCAGAATCTCAGACATGTGAGAGTCACCCTTTTTAGAGTCTTAACAAAGATTTTTGTAGCTAGAGAGTAGATGGCAAGTGATAACTGACTGAGCAAAACATAAGAAAGCTTTAACCAGTTTGCTCCTTGCCTCTTGCAACTTGTTATTTATAGCTATGTATACAACAATGTCAATCAAGGGATTTGAGAACGAGAGCAAGGAGCTGACAGAGGGAAGGGACATGGGAGGCATAGAGTGAAGAATGGAGGGAAAAGTCATGTGGTTAGATTGTAATTGAAATTTAAAATTGTAAGCAAAACTAAAACAAGAGGATGAGTTGGAAACCTTAACGAGGAGCTATGGGTGCCCTGCTGCCACCCCTAATGTGAGGAGAAGGGTTTAAGAACACGAGTGGACTATATGAGGAGGAATGTGAGTGGGTTATACCAAGATGAGTGTAGGAATCAGTGTGTGGATAGTAATACATACATAAATTTCATTTCATCCATTAGGAAATAAAGAGAATATGAGAAAAATTCTTGTAGAATATGACTGCTTATCGTGGAGATAATTTAAACAGTAACAGACACAAGAGGAGTTGAAATAGGTACAGAGACAAAGGAAGGGGCGGCAACCAGTGGGCTTTAGAATAAGCCTGGGAAGTGCTAGGAAATGCTTCTGATGCATGACTTATTGTTTGAAACAGGTCTTAATAGGTAGCCGAGTCTAACCCTCAAACTTAGTCTTAGGCCACAACCTTCCCTTCTGAGGGCTAAGGGCACAGCCCTGTGCCACTATGCCTGGCTAATTGATAGAGTGTTAAAACTGTATGTGTGTGTGTGTGTGTGTGTGTGTGTGTGTGTGTGTGTGTGTGAATTAAAGTCATAAAGCAGAAGGGGATAATGTTCAGGGGCCAAATACCCATAGAACATATCCATGGCCCCGGCTTTGGTCCCCAGGAGAAAAATGTGATTAAAAGACTAAAAGAAATAGAAACTTTTTGTTATTGTGGAAAAGTGTGAACTCCAGCACTAGGCTTGGCATCCAGGTTCTTGGGAAGTGGTGAATGGGTAAATAGTATGCATGATTTTGTAAAAAAAAAATTCTCAATTTTCACTTACTAGCATTGTATTAAGACTGAGGATGAACCAACGCTCTGTAGTCTGGGAAGCGATAGATTTAGAGTATAATGTATAAGAAACAAGTGTTTTTGGTTTTTTTTGTTTTGTTTTGTTTTGTTTTTTGTTTTTTGTTTTTTTTTAGATATCTTTCAAATGAAGTTTAAAAGAAAAAGTCAGGCTTTTCACTAGGAAATGTGGTAGTTCTAAAACATCACGAGCCATGAGCATGACTATCCATTGGTTCACACTTATCAGGACACGACAATATAGTACTTACCAGAAAAATCTTTTTAGCTCCAGGGCTCGTTTATACTTGGGCCTAGCAGTTTTCCTTCTTCTGCTTTTGTCTGTCTTTGAGAATGAGATTAAAATTTGTCTGCCTGAAGGTGGATGACAGGTATTCAGGAAACCCTGGCACTTAGTTCTCCCTGTGGTATAAGCCTATAATGGAGTGTCTGTGTCTGCAATAAGCTAGTCCTTCCAAGAAGACAATCCAGCTATGTTAGAAACTAGACACTCACAGCTATGTGATGCACTTGAAACCGAGAACCCCCGGGGAGCCTAAAGTTCTGGTAGCAGGAGAAATAACTTAAAAAAAAAATAGATGCAACTGCTCATTATTAGGGGAGAACTTATTCTCTGGTAAAGGCTGAGAACTCTTTACCAACAGAATTACACTGCAAAATTGAGTTCCATATTGACTTTTAAGTTGCAACGGCTTTTTACTAGGAAAGAAACATTACAAAAGTACTAAGAAATGGCATTGTGCGATACACTTAAAGGAACGAATTTGATTTGTTTTTCTTTGTAAGACACAGATGAGTTTGAGTCACATTGTGTTTTCTTCTCTGCATCTTCTCATTTCTTGACCGTGCACATTGGCTTTTTAATCTGACAAATTTTACACTCACGGAGCTATTCTGTTAGACTAAGCTGCAATTATTTTTGCTACCTACTTATTGAAGGAAAATAATTTCATGTCCAAATAGATTTAAGTAGAAGTTTCAAAAGTGAAATGTTGCCCCAGCTAAGGTTAAATGTGTAATTGATTTGGGTGCCTTCTGTACAACCATGTTAATTGAAAACCATATCTTAAAAAACTTTTATTGTTCCTAGAATAAATTACTGGAGACTAAAGGACAACACCAGGAGGAAGAACGAGCCCAAACCCATCGAGCTGAGCACCGGAGGTACAGCTAATCAAATGAGCATCCTTGTTACTTAGAAAGTTGTGAGGCATTTTGGGAAAACGTTAAAGTAACATTAAATAATGTTCTGGACTCCAAATCACCCCTAAATCTTCGTTACTGTGGTACAGTGTGTGTGATACGCCAACCGCTGCATATCTATACATATATTCACTTGTTATACGTAGATATGTACATGCAGATTACCCAGACTGCCTGGATTAAGGACATTCAGGTTCATATGAGAAGGCTGAATCGTGAGGTTGGAGAGATGGGTCACTCGTTAAGAGCACTTCCTACTCTTGCGGAAGACCCAAGTTGAATATTCTCATTGCCCACATCTAGTTTTTCCTTTAACACCTGTTCTGGGGACTCTGACTCCTCACTGGCTTCCATGGGCACCTGTACTCTTGTGAGCACGCATGCACTGGCTTAAAGAAGGAAGGCTGAACCACACTCTCTATTTATTTAGGCTGCTATTTTGTCCCCTTCCTTGCAACAGAGCATCACATCCTTCTGAGGCTGTATGTTACTGTTTGCAAGTGACTTCGGAGTTAGCCCCCAGTAGTGCTTAGGTACAAACACTCAGGGGAAGGAAAACTCATTAAAGGTATTTTATGTTGACTAATATATTAGGATGGGGGAAAAACTCAAGGTAGAAGCAGTAAGTGATTTTTAATAGATTGAATACTCTTTATTTTCTAGATTATAATGTAATTACAATGTTTTCCCCTTCCCTTTCCTCCTTCCATTCTCTCCCCCATACTCTTTGCTCTCTTTCAAATCCATGCTTTCTTTTTCATTAATTGTTATTATATAAATATACTTATATGTGTATATGTATAATATATAGTACAGGAGATCTCTCTCTCTCTCTCTCTCTCTCTCTCTCTCTCACTCTCTCACTTGCTCACTCTTTCTCTCTTCCTAACCCTAACCTTCCCAGTTGCATCATTAATTGGGTATTAGGTGACCATCTTGCACACTCTTCCCTGGGAAGATTGTTTCTCCCACTCTCAGTATTCCTTGGTTGCTTGTAGTTCTTTGTGTAGGGTAGAGTCCACTTGAACTTTTCTCCATTCACTTTGGCATACCTATTGGAATTGTCCTTAGTCAGCTTATGTTTGGACAATCATGTTAGTGAGACTTTATGGGTATAGCTTCTGACATTGGTGGCCTACACAATCTCACAACAAACACGCTGATGTCAGGTGTAAGTATTTTGAGACTCGACATACACATTGGAACATTGGTAATAACACTATATAGACTGTCTCTGCTATGCTAGGTTCTTCCCGGGAGGCACCTGGGAGGTGTACCTTCTAAGATACAGATGTAAAGGTTTTCATGATTTAAGGAAGCATATTCTTTTTGCAAGGGGATGACTTATGAATTCAACTTCCCCCATTACTGAAGTGTGAGTTATATTTAATTTTATTTGCTTATTTTTATGTTTAAGGATATTTTTCCTGCATGTTTATCTGTGCACCTTGTATACACTCAGTACCTGTAGAGACCAGAAGAGGGCATTGAGTACTCTGGGACTGGAGTTATAGATGGTTAGGAGGCACCATGTGGGTGCTAGAACCCAAACCTGGGTCCTCTGAAAAAACAACCAGGGTTCCTGACTGCTGTGTCATCTTTCCAGCCCCACTGAAGTATATTTTTGAAATGATGTGTAGTGGATGTCCCCGTTTTGAGGATTCTGCTAACAGCTGGTGGGTGCTGGTGTCCTCTGAGCAGCTTGTGCTGCTTCTGTGGTTCTCACAATGTACTTTTAAAATGGTGAATGTGAGTTTATATGTTTTACTCTGATTTAGGAAAACATTCGTTAGATCATTTTGTTAGAGACACTGAGGGGAGGAGGGACCTCGTTGACACCTACTCATAAACCAGGCCATGAATTATCTAGCTATTTTTATTGGTTTTGCTTACTTTCTCTTTAAAAGACCTTTAGTTAGAAAAGTACTGATATTGTTTTTATAGATACAGTAGCTACTAGTAGTAGCCAATTCTTTCTCTATATTAATTATATTAAAAAGCTGTAAGTATCTTAGAGATAGCAATGTGTCACATTAATAGTCCCATTGCTAATAAATTCACTTTTGATATGGTTGCCAACTAAAAGTGCATGCTATTTTGTTAGAGGTGGAAAGGGCTGCTTTATTTGTTATAGGAATCTTGGCCATTATCCTTTAAATTTGTTGTTTATACTGCAAAATACATAAATATTGGTGGGACTGTTTATTTTCTGTACTTATTTTCGCTCTTATTGATTTTGGTGACACATAGATCCAAATTAAACCCACCAGGAAATCTCTCTGGATAATAAACTCCAGTAATCAACACTGAAACAACTAATCAAGCCTTTAGACACATATTTTATGTCCTTGATCAATTTTTGAAAAGAGCTTACATTTGTATTGCCTTTAAAGTTTATAGAATCCATTCCCATGGTATCACGAGATACACATCCAATAGCCTCTTAATGAACAGAAATAATGGTATCTCTTCTAGGAGCAATAGCACAAGCTCTGAGTGCGTGCATAGGGTATGTCAGTTAGGCGTACCCTGTGGGCATAAGTTCACTAGAGTTCAAAAGGCAACAAGCTTTCTCCTGGGTAGAAGTTGACACACAAGAGCACTCAACCCTGAATTTATGATAGAAAACTTGTGGGATTCAGTGCAAACTTTTCAGTGCGTCCTGTAATGAGCATACACCTGTACCTGCCCCTGTAGAACCATTTGAACAAAAGAAGCACTTAAGAAATCCACAGAAAGATGGTTTAAAGGCTCAGATGACTCTGGACTGGAAGGTGAATGACAGCATAAGCCCTATTGACTTATGAAAACTCAAACCATCTCTTAAGTAGGAGTTCTTAATCCGAATTAATCATCAGGATAAATGATCCAGAGCAGAAAATGCACATAGCCTCAAACCAGTCCAAAAAAAAATGTAACGTGAAACATTCCTCCCCCTTCCCCCCATGTGGAGTCATGCTGGAGTTGGAGAGAAGCATGGCATGTACTACCTTTGTCTTTGCTTGACCCATTTTGCATTGGACCAGCCAGCGGAGGATCTCCCTCAAGCACCCTGGAGAACTTAAGTCTCATTTCCTCTTAGCTCATTTCCTCTTAAACTTGTTACCTTGCCTTATGCAAAGCCAGTCAGAGCAGCTGGCACCAGGCTGTGTGTATTTTGTGCATCGTATCAGTGGGCTTTTCCTGGCCCAGTGTCTGTGGGTACAGGGAGCATGTGCCTAGAAGCTGCATTCACTCAACGAGTACCTTAGCGGGTCACACTCTGCCAAGGCACACTTCCTCCAACAAGGTCACTGTCCTAGCCAGCTCCTGCTACATGCAAGTCACAGCCTGCAAGACAGAAACCAAAGTCAACGATGAAACTGTGAGACTTTTCCAAATGGTGGTGAATACCATGAGGACGATATCAGAGAGTGGGCAGCTGGAGGCATAGGTGACCAAAGGCCTCACACACAGAGCTCGGTGCCAACTGCTCTGTGTGAAAAACCCAGTCACCCAGGACAAGGTAGACATACTTCCAGAATGGTCCCGGGTCGTGTGCAAGATGACAAGTGCAAAGGCTCTGTTGTGGAAATGAAGGTGGACTTTGAACCCCAAAGTCTGAACTTCTTTTGGATGCAGATTAGAGTATGGAAGCCAGCAGGAGAGGTAGGAAAGATGAAATATGAGATTGCATAAGATAGTGACTCTTCTCAGGCCAGTGAGAAGCAATCCATGGGAGAGCTTTCAGCAGAAGAATGGTGTCTCTGTCACTGTTACAGTGCTGTGAAGAGACACCATGACCACGGTAACTTTTATAAAGGAAAATTTTTATCTGGACTGGCTTATACTTTCAGAGGTTTAGTCCATTATTATCATACCAGGAAGAAGAATAGCATGGAAGCAGACATGGTTCTGGAGCAGTACTTGAGAGCTACATCCTGATCTGAAGGCAGAGAGGAGGACATGGGCTTGGCATGGGCTTTTAAACCCTCCAAGCCCACCCCCAGTGACCTTCCTCCAACAAGGTCATACCTCTTTCAAATAGTGCCACTTTCTGGTGACTAAGCATTGAAATATAGGAGCCTATGGGGCCCATTCTTACTTTAAACCACCACTGATGGCAAGGTGACTTTTCTAACTTGGGAGAATGAGGGTTGTAATGTGAAGAATGAATGACAGGGTGGAGGTGTGGGGTGTAGAGTGGAGACAGTAACCAAGAGAAGTGGTGCTGATGAGACTGGAACAGTGGCCATGGGCATGAGTGAACTCAGGATTTATTGGTCAGTAAGAGGTTTCTAGTGGCTTGTATGTGGTGGGAGGGCACTAGGGAAACAGAGAGAAAGCTCTTTCTTATGACTGACCAAAAGCCTAGATAAAGGGGTTGGGGAGGTGGTTCAGCCCTAAAGGGCTTGCCGTGCAACCATGAAAACCTAAGTTTGGATTCTCAGCACCTGGGTCAAATGCTAGATTTTTCTTTGGCCGCAGTGATTTGGTGTGAAGGGGACAGAGGCAGATGGACGACAGGGGCATGCTGGCTAGCCAGTCTAACCCAAATTGAGCAGCCCAAAATTCCATGACAGACACTATCCTAAAAAATAATAGAGAAATTGAGGCAAGCACCCAGTGCTGACCTTTGGCCTCCAAACATATGTGCACATACAAGCATGCATACACACACACACTCACACACACACACACACACTCATACATGCACACATATACACTCATACACACTCATACACACACAAACTCTTTCACACACTCATACACACACACTCATACACACACACACACACACTCACATATGATAAAAGCAGCACCAGTGTATTCTCAGTCCAGAGTGTCCCTGGATGTCACTCACAGGGCAGTTCCCACTGATTAGCATTCAAGGCTGAAATTTACTAAGATTCTTCTCAGCAGGCAGGCCGAGAGATTGAGAGGTGACTCAGACATGGAGTCTCACAGTGAGCCAGGCTGTGGCATTTGCATAGGTTTCTAAGGAGAGAGAGCATGAAGCTGAGATGCCTAGGGGAACAGACTTTTAGAGAAACAGCTAGTCAATACTCAAGATAGAGTTGACATCACTGAGTGAGCACAGACAACCTATATGACCCACCAGCCAAACCAGCCATTGTTTTCTTGACAATCCCATCTCAGAGAGTGTGATTGTGACCATCCACCAAGGACCCAATTCTGCTTCGCACGACTGAAAAGGGGGCTCATGTGCTCAGTCCCCACATTCTCCTTCCTTCCACAGTTTGTGCTGAATAGCTCCTTATGCTAGGCATTGTGTCTGCCACAAGAACATTCTAGTCTTCTACATCACTCATTGCTGTTTATCCACTTCTCGAGTCCTCATCCCTAATCAACCATGCATAGGTGACTTAGTGAATGACTTTGAAATGCCCTAAGACAACCATTTAGAATAATGATTAATTATTATCTAGGTAGTCACCTATAGAAATAGTCAGCCCATCAGATCTGTGAGTCTATTTATGGCTTTAACAAACCGAATTGAAAATACCCAGAAAAAAAAATATATATAGGTGCTATGTCCATAGCTAATGTGCTGTGGCAATTTTCCTGCATCATTCCTTAAAGACTACAGTGCATTAAGTGCTTTTACACAGCACTGACACTGTATTAAATATTACAAGCAATCCACAGACCATTTAAAGCATGCAGGAAGATCTGTGAAGTGTGGTCAGTGCTTTGTCATTTTACAGAAGAGATGTGAGCATCAGTGTCCTTTGGTACCCACAGGCAACCCTAAAGTCAACCACTCATGGATACTGAGCGAGAACTTGTTTGAGCATCACTGGGCTGGCAGCCCTTATCCTGACCTCTGTGAAAATAATTGTCTTATTAATTCAGATTTAATTTTTGAACTTGGTGGCTGCAAGCGTGACAGAACATCAGAGAAAGGTGTACTTATTACATCTTTTGAAACTTGAACTTCTCTTCTCTCCCCACAGCCTGCTCTTTTTCCTTCTGTCTTCCTCCCATGCAATTCTCTTCCAGATGACTGACAGTACAGTAGAGCTTTAGCAGGCCACTTTCTGTCTTGCCACAGCACTACCACAGAGCTTTCCATTGCCCACAACCCCGTTTAGTTCTTTCTGGTTCTTCCACCTCTTGTCAGCCTCTGTCTCATTCGTCGGCTGACCAGAGAGAGCACTTGCTGGTTGATGGAGACTTTAGCAAGTGAAACTCTCATGTTGAGAACTGATGCCCTTTCAGCTCAAGCCACACCTGGACCAGCCTCAGTATGGGACCAGAGCCCATATGTCACTAAACAGATTCCTATAGATCTCCTCTAAGCTGGAGGGAAGAAGTGGTCCCCACACCAGTTTGTGCAGCATATTCGGTTCTCAAAAATCTTTTAGCCCTGCAGCAGGCTTGCTACTTATGCACATTTTTTCATTGTTCTAAAGGGTAAATAATGCTTTTCTGGACCGACTCCAAGGCAAAAGTCAACCAGGTGGCCTCGAGCAGTCTGGAGGCTGTTGGAATATGAATAGTGCCGACAGCTGGGTGAGTTTTTTCTTTTCTCTTAAAAAAAAAAAAGCCTATCTTTCCAAGTCAAAAAAAAATAAAGATAAGTGTGGGTATATTGTGAATTTCCCCTATCATCATCATCATCATCATCATCATCATCATCATCATCATCATTATCATCAACAACAACAACAACCCATTATCATCATTTTGTGCTGTGATGGGCAGCCAAAGTAATATAAATTCAACAGGGAAGGGAGAATGGAGGTAAGGGGGAGAGAAGGAGAAGGGAAGAAACAGAGAAAGGAGGTAAGAGAAGAAGGCCAAAGGAAGGGGTATTTCAGTTTGGACCAATTTAAAAAAAAAAACAAAGGCACCTGCCTTTTGTTCTTAGCCTGTGTCTGACCTGGAAAGCTTTTGATCACCTTTTGCCCAGACCCCAAACAAAAACAAATGAACATTTCCACCCCCAAGGAAATTTGAAGTGAAATGTGGTTATGAAACACTAACCATTCTTCTCTAGGAATGCGTCCTCCCCGTGAAACCACCATATCAAAGAGACTGGGATTTAACTTTTCACTACAATATGGTTTTTAAAAATTGCTATAGCCAAAGGTGTGTTAGGAAGATGAAATGGCCTTACGTATTTCCCTGGGAAGAAAAACCCTTGCAACTCTACATGTTTAATGTGTTTTTGTGTGCAATATATCCTTGAACCAACAACTAAACCTCAAAATGTGTGTGACTACAGTGTGTGCAGAATCGTAACTTCAGGGTGTTTTGCAGTTTAATTAAATACCAAGTGAATGAGTACTTAAAAATAGCTCTGTGTGTGTGTGTGTGTGTGTGTGTGTGTGTATGTATGTGTGTGTGTAGATAGGTAGGTAGGTAGACGTGTATTTGGAGTGAGGAGATCCGATAGATATTTTTAAATCACCAAAATCCAATAAAGTAATCAAGTGCTGGGCTGGTGAGGTATCTCAGTGGAGAGAGGTATTTGCCATCGACCCTGATATCCTGAGTTTGACCCCTGGGGCCCACATGGGGGAAGGAAATAGTGTACTCTCACAAACCATCAGCCGACCTTTACATGCATGCTGTGGTGTGCCCTACCTCCACATAAATAAATTTAATAAAACACGCACACAGAAAATCAAGTGCCTTTTAATCTAGAAACTACAAAATAAATAACTTAATAAGTAATGGAAGAGCAGAAGCTCATTGTGGATAAATCAACATGTTAGCAGTCTTCTAGGCATGACTCCCCAGAAGGCAGCTAGAAATTAGACTTGGTAGATATTATTACAATTTACATGTTGAAGATAATTGACCATACGCCCATACATATCTTGGATGTGTCTATTTTATCCACAATGTGTGTTGATTCCCTCTGCTATGACATTCAGAATCTGGACAACATGAAAGAGAATGGACACTTTGACATTTAGCATCTGCCTTGTGTGAGGTGATACGGTGCCGATTCACTCATGAGAATGAGTGAGTAGGAGTCATATGAAAACATACCTGGAAGTCAGAATTTGTTCTGGATTAAATTCACTATTGGCTTTCCATTTTCCACTACTTAACAGCTTCTAACATCTAGGAACTGCCTGGAAAAGTATCCAGGCTCCAGAGGAAGCCAGAGGAATGTGTGAGGGCATAACAAATGGAATTGAGCTAAGAGACTGACTCTGGCAAACCGGCTCCCCAGTGACTATTGATGAGCCTTGGAGAGTGGGCTACAAACTATTTCTGAGACTCTAAAGATCAAAGAGAAGACCACCATATTCTTATGACATTTGGTGACAATGATTGGGTCAACATTTTTATAAGACAGGCACATTAAAACCCAAGGTGGTTCTTGACTCTTCTCTTACTTGAAAGAACCAGGGGTGAGGATTTCCTCAGACTCCTGCCTCGATCCCTATTCATCTACAAGCATCTGCCTTGCTGAATTATGGACCATTTCCTGTTTCACCCTATGAGACACTTTGTTCTACTAATACCCTTCTCTCCTGAATTACCAAGCAGTCCATCAAAGTAGAAAATTCAACCAGTGTAGCATGAACAAAGTCTATTGATAATTTGCTGTCTCTGACCTAATTTCTTCATTTTTGAAAGGCCATCTCTTCATAGCTCGGGCTGGGGTGGAATTCTCAATCATCCTGTGTTGTCTTAGTGCTTAGGATTCCAAGTGTACACCATCATGTCTGTCTCTATTTTTTATGTAACCCCACCCTACCAGTAGGGTTTTGTATGTTTGTTTGTCTTTTAAGATCTTTTCATTGACAATGTCCACAGTGAGAACAATCCATGACTACTTTCCAATTTTATCTCTGGCCTCTCAGAACTTGTCAAGGTAATCTTTTTCCATTTGAAAGAGTTTCTTTGCAGGCTTCTAGGACTTGACCACCCTGGGATTCTGGATATCTCAATAACCATTTCTTTCCATTATCCTTTCCCAGCCTCTCTGTTCCACAGGGAGGAAGACACATTCCTGTCTTTATTTCATTCCTACTTTGGTGGCCTTGTACTGTCTGAAGAAATTAAGTACCTTGTATGTGCTTATTTCTATTCGCAACCTAATCCCTTTCCTCCAGATTTGCACATCTAGTTGTGTCTCTTAGGACAGAAAATGGATGTGTCAACCTCCAAGTCTACAGCTTACCTTTAACTATCAGGAGCCCAATCATTCCCAGTAGTTCCCCTGCAATCCTTCTCTGTCCAACTTCTCCCATTGCGTTTCCAAAGCCTGACAATCATTCCCTGCATTGTTTTCTTCTGTTTACAACTGCATGTCTGGAATCTGTTCTCAGTAGGAGAGCAACAGAGGCCATTTCTTATCAAATTCTCTTTAAAACCTTCCAAGGGCTCATAGAATTCCCAATTGCAGTAAGAACTAGGATCCTCTGCATGGCCTCACAGGGTGCTACACGAGGTGGACCCTGTTTCACCTCCTGGCTTTTTCCTGTTGTGGGTCTCTATCTGCCTCAGCATCTGTGCTCCTTCAGCTTAGAGCCTTTGCACATCTTCTCCCTTTATATACTTCTTTCAAGCAGCTGTGTCATTTATTTTCCTCCAAAAGCTTTCCTGAATTTCAGCATCTTATTAGGACTACCTTGGCTGTTCTTGTTTAGCCCCCCCCCCCCACAGCCCACTTTGTTTTCCCACCACACTCTCCCTGTTCTACTCTGCTTTTCTCACACATCTATGTATATATTTGGCTGACAGCTTTCAACCCTTCTGAGCACAGGATGGGTCTCTTGGATTGCTTTGTTTGCTGCTAAACCCCAAACAAGAAACCACGTCTAGAACCTCCTGCACACACAAGAGAGCAAGTCGTTGAGATTTTACATTATGAGCACAACAAAAGATTTAAGTGAACACTTTGATATAGAAAAAATGAATAGGTATTGAATTTAAAATAGCTGTGTAGGAAGCATTTGCCAAAATAAGAATGTTATTTGGAATAATAAGACACAATTAAAGATAGCTAAGGGGCTGCAGAGACGGCTCAGTTAAGACTGCTTGCTGCATGTTATGAGGGCCAATTTCCAGTACCCATAAAAAACAAAACAAACAAACAAAACAACAACAAAAACGGGGCTTTCCCAAAGTATGCAAAGCATAAATGAGTGTAGAGTGCTCATCCCCCAAAGGGACATCTACATGTAAAGGCCAGGAATGGAAAGACTGTAATAGTCAGAGGACCAGGAAGACTGCTATGAAACAGTTTCTTCTGGACATGATAGGAACGTTACACCCAGGAATTCTCAACATTGTGGTTACCTACACAAGGCCTGCATGAGAGCACATCAGCCAACATTCCAGCACAGGTGGATGAAGAGCACTTGCAGTGCTAATCCTAGCTGAAAAGCTACAGAGAGATGGTGGCCTCTGAGGAACAGAAAGTTTTCCTCCAAGACAAGCCCCTTACTTAGGTCAATCCAAGTACCTACAGGCAACTCTAATTGAACTCCGCAGTGTGTGTGTGTGTGTGTGTGTGTGTGTGTGTGTGTGTGTGTGTGTGTGTGTGTGTGTGTATAGCCATAACTATAGAGCAGGAAGACATGAATTTTAGAATGGCTGTGTTGGTGGACATGGGGAATATTTGGAGAGTGGGTAGTAGATATGATGAAAATACCTTATAGTCATACATGTAATTCTCAAAAAGATACAAAAGGAGAGCTAAAGATAAAGACATTTGCACAAGAACTTAATTTAGGATGGCTCACAGTTGGTATTGACAGGCCAAGCATTGGTGAGATTTTGATGTAAGGCAGAGAAGTGGTGAAGTGGGAAGGATGGACTTTGGAGCAGACTTCTTCTGAGACCACTGAATACCTATCTGAATCTAGATACCTTCTTGACACCATGTATGAAAATCAGCTCCAGGGAATTCAAGCTTGTAAAGAGAGAAAAAAAAAAAACCTTTTCAAATTTCAGAAGAAAATTAAAGATGTTATTTATAAAATTTAGCACAGGAATGATTTTATATGACCCAAAATACAAACCAAAAAGGAAAAACAACTATAGCTACATTAAAATTTAAAATACCTGTTTCTCAAAGAAACCCAATCCAGAGTGAGAAAAGAGTGCCAGAATCTAGATTTTTATTCGAGATGTGTTTGATAAACAGACTAGAGTTAGCATATAGGGTATATTACAAATGGGTCATTTATCAGAGCATGAATGGTTGGCAACTGAACCTCCTAAGGAATGTGAGAGGAGAGCTATACTCCCAATAAAGTGACTGCAAGGAAACCTAGGGACCAATAGGAAGCCAAAGAAAGAGGAAAAAATAGAAGAAGGCTGAAAATAGTAAATTTGATAAAATCCATAGAAAAGTTCCTTGAAATGTCATGTAGATTCTTGGCAGGAGAGCCCTAATAGGTGTATGATGGAATGACAGACAAGATTAATCTTTATTTCTTAAACACTTTTTTTTCTTTTGAGACAGGGTTTCTCTGTATAGCCTTGGCTGTCCTGGAACTCACTCTGTAGACCAGACTGGCCTCAAACTCAGAAATCTGCCTGCCTCTGCCTCCCAGGTGCTGGGATTAAAGACACATTTTTACTTTGTAAAATTCCATACTATTTTTCATGAGGTACCAAGAGAGGAAGTCACTGTAAATTATATTTTCAGTTATAATAGCAGTCAAGACTTTATGGATGCTAACATCTCTAAATGTTTTGTCTTCAAGACAAAGTTGAGGACTTGAAGTTTCCAGAAGGGCTAACAAACCACCAAAGTTTGTATCTCAAGTTCAGGATGGCCCAGTGTTATGCAAGGGTGATCCTTTGAACACAGCCGAGATAGGAGCTCATCTGTCCATCTATCAACCCCAAGAACCCCTTAGAAGTCACCTTCCTGGTGAATAATCCAGTGTGACTCCGCTTAATACATTTCCATTCCAAGTCCTGTGCCTCACATTCTATCCTCGCTGTGCTTGTGGAGGTACCAACATTTATGAACTCTAATATTCGTGACCCACGCTGGCCTGAGTCTAAGAGCACAGCCACTAAGATGTCATTGGAGAAGACATTACATTCTCAGCAAAGACCATGCAGCGAATTAAATGTACTATGACTTAAAAATTAAGCTCATCTCACTGGGACCTCAGCCTCTCAAAAACAAAACAAGGTTACTTTACCCTCCCACACTGTGACAGTCTACAGGAATTTCATTTTGGATTTTACATGCTCTGTGTTTAATTTTGCTGTTTGTGCTAATTTATGTTTTCTTTTTATTTCAGGGTATATGAGAAATCGTCACTTCCATCTCGCCTTCATCAGCTGACCTTTGAAAACCCCTCATGAAATGTGTCTCCTTAATGCAGTTCCATTTCACATCTGTCTTAATTCCTTCATTTCAACTGCCCACCCAGTCAACCGAGCTGTTGTAGGTGGCCCGTTTTTCTCTGACACTGGTGATGTGTTGACTCTCAGAGACTGATTACTGACCTCTACTGCCAGAAAAATGTTACCTTTCCCCCCTAATTTGCCTTGTCTTTTACTAAATGGTTAAGTGGAAAAATGTTAATAAAATGGTAAAAGAAAATCACGTGACATTCAGGGTCGGAAGAGCTTAGAGGCCATAGGTTTGTGTCTCTAATTGACTAATTTTTTCTGCACTAATTCTTACAGCAGGTTTACGGATATTTGGGGGTCTTTTCAAATACCTACTTTTTAAAATCTAGGCTACAAATGTGACTCAAAGAAGATCTCTTATACTTTTATAGACAAATTTATAAACAAATTCTGAACTACTTCTATATAAATGAGTCATTTTTAACATAATAGTTTTATTAAAAAATTGGGAATTTCACATAATTCATCCTAATTACCCTTACTTCCCAGTCCTTGCAGGTCTACCCCACTATCCTTGTGGCCTCCCCTCAAAAAATAAAAAATAGAACAAAGTTCAATTTGTGTTGTCTATTACAGTCACATGGTCAAACTCCCGGTGGCCAGCCACTTAGGAAAAGTGAATCCTTTCCCATTCCGTCCTCACCAGTAGCCTTCTGTTTTGGAGAGGTACACCTCAGCATCCTTATCACAATTTTAAAGAGTTCTCTTTGGCCGGGTGCACGCCTTTAATCCTAGCACTTGGGAGGCAGAGGCAGGTGGATTTCTGACCTCGAGGCCAGCCTGGTCTACAGAGTAAGTTCCAGGACAGCCAGGGTTACACAGAGAAACCCTAGCTCAAAAAACCAAAACAACAACAACAAAAAAACAAAAAAAAAGTTCTCTTCAATGCCTTCCTGTCTAGGTTATGTATATGTTTGGTGGGGGAGGTGATCACAGAGCCTCTATGTCTCTCCTTCTCAACTGTGAGTCTGTAGCCATCGATACTGCTGCAGCTTCTTTGCCCTTTACGGTTACCAGGAGCATGGATCGTGGACCTGCACATGGTCTCCGACATCAGCATGGTCTCTGGTAGCAATACAGGCCACCAACACCAGCCTGGTTCCTGGTGGCAGCCTGGTCCATGGACATTAACATGGCTACAGGCAGCAGCACAGACCACTGACATTTGTATGGCTTTCATTAGTAACAGCAGTACCATGGACTCTGATGGCCTTAAGTGGTAGTATAGGTCATGAACGTCAACATGGCAGCTGCTCAGGCCTCAGACATCCACATGCTTCAGCCTCTCTCTGTAGCATAAGCACCATTCCCTTCCTCCATCCTTCCTACCCCACCATCACAAAGTCATTCATCTCTGTGGCATTGGAAAGTGCAGCCGGAGATGTAGCATATTTTCTTTTGTGCTTACACAGCTCCACAGGCAAATACCCATTGCCATGAGTCATTGGTCTGGCTCAAGGCTTCTGGTGTCTGAAGCACTATAAATACCAGGCCATTGCCGAGACTTTTTTGATCACAGCCATGTTTCAGGTTTTCATCTTCTGTGATGTTGACATGCTCCTGGATCTGGCTTTGCAGCACCGGCTCCTCTTTGTGGTCCAGTTCCTTGTAGATGGAGTGTGTGGTGGGACGACTGACTAGAGGTGCTGAGACTGAGAGAGCCGCCCCAGCCAGTGGGCTCTTCTGGGCAGAATGGTCTATTTTTATTTTTAATGAAAAGCAAGAATCTGATTCTAATGCTCATTTTACAATCTATATAGATCAAATATAATGAGCAGTCACGACTGGGTCTTTCTTTGGTCTCTATACATTTTTTCTCCTGTATTGTTCCCTGATCTTCAAAGTGGAAAAAGTTGTTTATTGGGAAGCCAATGCTTTTTATAAGAATTAACTAGACACAACTATAGCCCCCTATCTGACTTGTACATACGAGGGAAACTTATCTTTTCTGTGTTCTGTGTAACCTAATTTAGTAGGCTTTCCTGTTTAGTCTCTGTGACCTTGAACAAGTTCATCATTCCTAGAGTAAAAGAATATTGATCTCTATACTGTGTAGTTCAGCCCCACAACCACCTCTCCATCCTCCGTGGTACATTGCATCCAGTCCTACATAGAATGAAGCTTAGAGGAGTGAAGCTGTTGATAGATGATAGACAGTGATAGATGATAGATAGACAGATAGATAGAAGATAGATAGACAGATGAGAGACAGATAAATAGGTGAGTTTCTGGGTTGCTAAGCAACCAATAACACTTTGCAGCATCAAGAGATCATCTGTTTTTGCCAAATGCTCTATTAAGATTAATTTTTTAAGTCTCTATATTCAGGGAACATTGGGATTTGAAATCTTGGGCCATGACACATGATGAGGGCAATGGTGCCATGCAGAAAGCTCCATATTGGCTGGGGTGAAGGTGACAAAGAACAGATGGTGTTCTGGCAATTTCTCTAGAATAAAAAACACATGAAGACCCTCCTCCCCACCCTAGTTCTCTGCTAACAGAAGCTGCGAGTGCTATGGATACAGATAGGGAATGTTTGGTCCATTTGAGACTCTTGTTGTTGCCAAACCCAAAACTGAATCCTTCAGCCCGTGTTAGAAACACTGCCAAACCAATTGATAATGTGCTGTGGTAGCAGACATTTTACTGCTGTGGCAAGCAGCCACTTTAGCTACACCTGCCAGCCTGGCTCCCTGGCACATGTGTTTTGGTGTGTGTGTTCAGGAATGGTATTTCCCACTGTGGTGCTAGTCATTGTGGACCCAAGAGTAAGGAAAATGATCCTTTCTTTTTTTGAAGGTTTTTGGGGAGTTGGCCTGAATCTCCATATTACATGACATTTCCCATACTCCTCAACAGATTTTGTTCACGTATCTGGTTCCACTTTTTTTTTTTTAAAGTGCAGGTATGGAAAATTACAACCTCACAGCTGAAATTCTGAATATGTATGAGTTGCAAGCATCTTTCTTAAAGAACTTTTTGAGATATGTAGATGGCAGTAACCAGGAAAGGAACCTGAACCACTGCCTGAGGAAGTCTACCATTATGCCATATGCATTTAACCAGCCTTGTTGAGCCAATTGGAATACATTTTGATACGAAAGTAACTCTGCATAGGAAATCTTCAAGTCCTGTATCTCTATGCTTTGAAGGTACCTTTTTTTTATGGGAAAGAAGCAAGTTATTGTAAAATAATTTCATGTGTTATAGAAATAAATATTGACTAGTACAGATGAGCATTAACAAATGGATAGTATTTGGCTTGAACACTGAACACTTGAACACTGAATCCCATTGAACACTGGGATTGCAAGCACACAGAATTTTTTCCTTTGGATTGATTTTATTTTACAAAACACTACGTGAAGCCTACAAGTTGGTTGTCTTTCAAAATGTATCAGTGGGAAATTATGTTGTCATTATAGTAAATATAAATATACCTCCTCTAATAAAATACTTGACATGTACAAATATGAGAAATTCAGGTTGAAAGTCGAAATTTTATGATAATCCATGATAATCCATGGGTTTCATCGCTAGCTGGTTATAATTACGCTTTGTTATGTGTCCTTCTGGATCCTTTCCAGGATGTATATCAAAGGCTACTGTGTAGATGGTTGGTTGGCTGGGAATGAGCACCTAGAGTCTGAGCTGGTGGTATAAGGGATGCACAGTTGTGAGATGACTTCATTCATTCAAGCTGCTTTAAGGAGCTTCCTTAGCCTGGTTTGCCTATGAACAGCATATCTATTCCTTATATTACTGGAGGCTAAAAGTCCAAGACTGCAGAATTCACAGACTCTGCATCTGTGGAGACAGCACTTTCTGGCTGATGACCTTACTGTTGTGTTTTCATGGAGTAGAAGAGGCAAGGGGTCTATCATGAGCCTCTTTGGTAGGACAAGGATCCCATTCATATGGAGTCTACTCTGGGACCTGATCATCTCCCGGAGCCTTCATTTCTTGATGCTTTGACTGTGGGGGTGAGGATTTGAACGTATGTGTTTGGTGGGACAATATGCTGCTACGCCCTTCTCTCAGTGCCGTGATAAATGCCTGGCAAAAGCAGTTCATGGAAGGAAGGAGGGAAGGAGGGAAGGAGGGAGGGTGGAGGGAGGGAGGGTGGAGGGAGGGAGGAAGGGAGTGACACAGGGTAAATCATCTCATTCCTGATCTGGCACAGCATTCTGTTTTCTTTCTTTCTTTTTCTTTCTCTCTCTCTCTCTCTCTCTCTCTCTCTTTCTCTCTCTCTCTCGCTCTCTCTCTCTCTCTCTCTCTCTCCCTCCCTCCCTCCCTCCCTCCCTTCCTTCCTTCCTTCCTATCTTTCTTTCTTTTTATGTTTTTATACTAGAAACACATTTCTTATGGTCTCCACATGCTCTGTTTAGGTGGAAAGAAAGCACTGGACTATCTTGCCAGTGCTGCTTATTAAACCAACATCTTGGGTGCCCTTGGCAAGTGCTCTAAGCACTGTGCTATGCTTCCGTCTCTTGTTTTCTTGAGGCATGGTTGTGCTGGGTAGTTGAGGCTGGCCTTGCTATGTAGTAGAGGTTGACTTTGAGTCCATGATCCAACTGAGGCTTCCTCCATTGAACACTGGGATTGTAAACACACAGAATTTTTTCCTTTGGATTGATTTTATTTTATAAAACACTATGTGAAGCCTACAAGTTGATTGTCTTTCAAAAAGTATCAGTGGGAAATTATGCTGTCATTATAGTAAGTATAGATATACCTCCATCCAATAAAATACTTGACATGTACAAATATGAGAAATTCAGGTTGAAAGTCAAAATTTTATGATAATCCATGATAAAATAAATAATTGTGTCTAGGAGGCATATAACCACAGACATCGCATCTACCCTTGACTGTAAATTGCAGGCATTAAACAGATGGCTCGTGATTAGATAGACCTATTTATTCCTGAGAAAAGGTGCCTGTGGGAACCTGGCTGCCAGGATCAGCACTGTGTTAGAACAGTTAGTAGATGGAGGAAAATAGAAAGAAGGCTGCGGGCTCCTTGTCTTGAACAGAGACTAAGCATGCAGGAACTAGCTTTTCCTGATGTGCATAGAATAATATTGGATGCTCTGTGGTACATTTACATGAGGCTGAAAAGTAACCTTTCAAGTAACTAATAAGGGCTGTAGAGAATAACTCTACTTCAGGCTATTTTATTTTTAAGGAACATGGTCTGTTTAGGAATGCTTTTCTTTTTCAAGTATGCTGTTGTTCTATAGTGGGTTTTAAAAGCATCATATAGGATTGGGGGGGGCTGTTTTGTTTTTCTCTTTTCTGTTCACAGACTTACAGGTTCAGAAATGGGATTTTTTTTTTCTTTAAGGCAAATGGAGAGACACTTTCATTTCATTTATCGTCATGATATTGTGCCATCTGCTGGGACAGAAGATGAAGAGAGACCTGCACTGCGGCACACACAGCGGCCAGTCAGCTAATCTGTCACAGCCCCCTGGCTTTGCTGGCTGCTCAGATGCTTGCCCTGTGCTAGTGTCGCTTTTCTATCTGTCCCCAAAGATTCTAGGCTGCAGCTGAGCTGTTGAGAAAGTGACTTCTCTTCTCCACAAAATGCTGAGTGAGTGACCACCACCAGGGTACACACTAGTTAAAAATGTGTTAGTTCTTATGTTCTAGAGACCAGAGTTATGCTAGAGTGAAATGTAGCTTCGTACAAAGAGAAGAAACAGGAGAGAAATATTTACCGTTGAACATTTTGAATTAAAATCTCCCAGAAATCAATATTAAAATATCTACATTCTACTTTGCTTTAAATATGAAAAAAGAAGACATAAAAGAAACTGGTCTGAGTGAAGCTGAGAGTATGGAGCGGTTGGGATAGGATTGCCATCTGTGGCCACAATAGACACTAAGACTCTGAGAGTCTTAATACTTTGTTTCTTATGCATATGACACTTCAAACACACAGAAGAAAAGCTATTTTCACCCAGACTCTCAGGGACCTGGCCTGAGCAAGGCTCCTTCTCCTCTTGTACTTGCCTTACAGCAGAACACATCAGTAGTGTCCCCCACCAGGCAATGAAACACTTTTCCTTAAGCCAGGATACACTTTGTTGTTGTTAAGACAGCATCTTATTTTGTTGTTCATGCTAGTTCCCAACTCAGGAGCTCCACTGAAGTGCGTTCCTCAATCTAGAGTAGCTGGAGATGTGTGTGTGTGTGTGTGTGTGTCCAGCTAATGAGTGAAATTTCTGTTAATATATTTTTGTGTAAGCGTATGTCTGGATGAAAGTAGACACATGCCGCAGTATGTGTGTGGCTGGGGGCTGGGGTGGATGGAAGTCAGGGAGCAACTCTTGGGAGTCTGTTCTCATTGGTCACCTTGCTGAGGCTATGCTAAATACTCCAGGCTAGCTGCCCTGTGAGCCTTGGAAATCTTCTTGCCTTTGCTGCCATCTCCTTGCAGGGGTGCTGAGATTGTAGGTCGATGCCTCCACATATAGCTTGTTTACATGCGTTTAGGGGACTCAGTTCAGGTGATTGGGCTTGCATAGCTAGCACTTTTACCTACTGAGCCACACAAAAGAATATCCCTGTTCTTTACATTCCATTAGTCAGAACAAATTATATGGCCACCTCTACTTTTTTTTTATCATTATCATGCATTATTTATACACAATAATGAATTTCATCATGTACATGATCATTTACTCCAGTTAGATTTTCTTGTTCCCATGCCCCATTTACTTTGAAGACAGTTAGAAAGAGAATTCTACAATGTTCTCAGAAGAAGTTAAGAACATTTGTAACTAGGATGAACTTAGAGAGAGGGGAGTTCCCATGTCGACTCTGTAAGGAAGAAAAGCACAGAAAGGTGTGAAGAGAGAGCGGCAGGTCAGAAGTGGATTTCATGTGTGAATTCATTGACGGTAACATGACCACGAGGTGCAAGTCTGAGGAATTTCAAGGAGAAGAGGATGCAGTCAAGAAGAACTTCAAAGACTAAAATATCTAAAAGCGCTACTCCACCTTGTTCAGTGCTTTACTCTCAGGCTTATTATGTATGATGTCCAGCTCATACTAGCCATGCAGGGAGCATTTGCTGAATGAATGGGTTAGTCCCAGGAATAAAACTACCACTGGTGGAGAGAAATAAGTATGGTGTTGGTTGGTAAGGGGTATGGTACGAGAAACTGGAAGAAGGCATAGTGCACAGAAGATGTGGGTGCAGGAGAGTGTTGGAGGAAGGAAGAGAGAGAGAGAGAGAGAGAGAGAGAGAGAGAGAGAGAGAGAGAGAGAGAGAGAGAGAGGGAGAAGGAGAGGAGAGGGAGGGAGAGAAGGAGGGAAAGAGAAAGAGAGAGTGCCCCAAAACCAGTGTGGTGTGAAGTTGTAGGACAGGAGACACACCCTGGAGAAGAGCTTTTTCTTTTTTTTTAGATTTTATTTATTTATTTTATGTATATGATGAGTACACTGTCGCTGTCTTCAGACATACCAGAAGAGGGCATCAGATCCCATTACAGATGGTTGTGAGCCACCATGTGGTTGCTGGGAATTGAACTCAAGACCTTTGGAAGAGCAGTCAGTGCTCTTAACCGCTGAGCCATCTCTCCAGCTCCGCTCTTGGAGTTTCTTACAGGAGGCATGCCAACTCTATGTGACAGTCAATGATAGAGGGACTCTCAGTCTAAGAATATCAGACTACACTAGACAGTTGTAATAACCCCAGGCCCTTCTGTGGGCAACCAGTGACATAAATTAAAGGGCTAGCTTTGCACACTGGTATGTGTAAAGGATGCTGGTAAGGCCCGTCCTTCCATTGATATGAATGGTGAGCAGTAACCCTTTGGAAGAGGAAGGAGAGTCTCTTGAGCTTCTGGGTGATAACAGGGATCCTGCCCTATTGTTCACTAGTGTTGAATCCTTGGATAAATCTCTTCCTTGTCTATGACACAGGACATCCTTCCCACAAGTTGATACAGTAAATGCTCTTAGGTAAGCGTAAAGGCAAAATGGAAGAATGGCCAGGCAAGCACTGAGTTAGTGCTAAGTGAAGGGATCCTGGCCTTCCTACATGAGCTGCTCTCCACTTCGCTCACAGCCTTACAGACCACCTGCCACGTGCACATGGAACCCTCAGGAGTCTCCCTCCATCCTTGCACAGTCCGTTGGCAGGAACTGCACTTCTGTGATCCATAGCCCACCCCACACACTCTCTGCCCCAGGTTCACAACCATCCGCCATTGTCAGAAAGGTCCACCTGGTCTTGTCTCGGGCATCCTGCTTCTATGCTGTAATGGGAAGGACTGGAATTTGGTGGGGGCAACAATTACTTTGAGATTTGCACTAGCAGAAGAGAAAGGGCTTGGGATGCTGAGATCGGTATCCATACCTGGAGAGGGTAGATTTTAAAGGATTCAGGAAAGAATCATGCCAATACTCTTTCTGGAGAAGGGGCTCACATGACTGGTGAGCCTCAGCAGCTGCAATTCCTTTTAGGGTTGTGTTTTACGTTTTGAAGCTTTGGTACAAGTAATAAATATCCTGTATGCTGGGCACATCCTCTCTCACTCTCATCCCCATTTCTCTTGGCCCCACCTGTCCCTCCATCTTTTTTTTTTTTTAAACTTTTATTACACACACAAAGAAAACATTCACACACAAACACACATACTTTTAAAAAAGTGTCTGTATAAGAATCTAATAACCATAAATGAGGAAATGCAATATTTATATTTCTGAGGTCAGGTTAATTCATTTATATGGTTTTCTCCAGTTATATCTATTCTCTTTCAGTGACATAGCTTTGTTTTTCATTAGGGCTGACAAAAACCCCATTATATTTTTATAGTACATTTTCCTTTGAAGTTATACTTCTGCCTTGGCCAT
The DNA here is from genome assembly GCF_008632895.1 of Mastomys coucha. Classification (NCBI taxonomy): domain Eukaryota; kingdom Metazoa; phylum Chordata; class Mammalia; order Rodentia; family Muridae; genus Mastomys; species Mastomys coucha. The sequence goes on from NW_022196915.1 coordinate 64,495,751, forward strand.
CCATATGCTGGGGAGACATTTAGAACCAGGTTCCTTCACATCCCACCAAGAGACTCCATGTACCAAAAAGTGGAAAGAGGTTGGCAATGATGTTGTGAAAAAGAAATAGGGAGATCTAAGGGAATGGCAGTCTGGGTAAGAGCACCAACTATGCAAGCATAGGAACCTAAGTTCAGTCCTCAGCATCCATGTAAAAACTGGGTGTGGCCACATGAATCTGTATTCCTAGAGCTATGGAGGGCAGACAAGGGAATTGCAGGGGCATGCTGACAGTCAGCCCGGCCAGAAAATGGAGATCCCCAGATTCAGTAGGATACTCTATCACAAAGGAGTAAGGAGAGTGGTAGAACAGGAACTTAGCACGCAGCTCTGGTCTCTGTAGGCATATACATAGGTGTGTGTACCACCCCCACCCCCAACACAAATACATTAAAAAGACACAGAGACAGACGGGGAGGGGAGAAAGAGAGAGAGAGAGAGAGAGAGAGAGAGAGAGACAGACAGACAGACAGACAGACAGACAGACAAAGGGCAGAATAAACAGAAGCACTTGAGGGAAAAGGCTCAGGACAGTGGAGGGCTTTTAAGTTCAGAGCAGGGACAAGGAAGGGGCCAGCTGCTCGAGGCCAAACAGAGTGATGTTGATGGATGGCACAAAAAAGTAGAATTCCTTTTCTTCCATTTGCTCCTGTCTTCTCTGTCAAGGAGAGTGATCTCTGGACCAAATAGGGTAGTGTGAACATTGTTAAGAGAAAATTGAAGCTCGAGATGGGTGAAGAGATTATGCAAGAGCATGTGTCCCCTGCAAATGAGCCTCCGTTTCTGGCTGTGAATGAATTGTTGAGCAGGCATGTGAGAAAACAGTGCACAGGTTTACCCAGCTAAGCAGGGACAGCTCTGCCTGACAGGAAAGGAAGAAATGCAAATGTTGGGTGGCAGGAGTTAGAGAATTAGGAGTTGGAAAAGGGCTCTGGCTACCTAGTTCAACCTTTATCTGGTTCACTGTTTAGAGGTGTTTTATGGATAGTCAAGAATTCACAACAAGCTCAGCTCATCTGCCACACACACTATTCTCTTCCTTAGGATTTCAAGTCTGTAATGTAGAGATGGCTTTGTGGTTATTGGAATCATGCATTCCTCTTTCCCCCTTCCACAGACACTGTGCTGGTCTTGGGCAGGAAAACAAGCATGACAGTTTTTGCTCATGAGCACTTGCCACCTGAATTTAGTTATTTGTTTAGTCAACAAACATCAAGCCGGAAAGGGTAAACGCAGTTTCAAAGTAGAAGTGAAAGTCACGATTGTCCTTATTAAAATCTGGGAGACACGTCCCCACTCTGCCTCCTCTCTGTCTAAACATGTCTCACTGTCGCATTCCTTGTGTAAACGTCTCTAAACACACACCCAGCCTGCCTCACTGTCAGAAGTGCTTCCTTCAAGACTCAGGGACCATTTCTCTGAAATACCTCATTAAGGAAGACAGACTTTAAGTCTGTGTCAGCAGACAGCTCTGGTTCTGGAAGTCCTGACTACAGATCAGTAAACCTACACAATGTGGTGAGGGCTGGATCCTCCTAGCTGTCAACAAATGAGTCCCCTTTTTTCTTCTGTTTTAAATTTTTTTAAGCAGATTTTTCAGCTAAAGATTTTTCTTGTTAAGTTCTTAGTCAATGACAGCATTTAAATTCTCTTCTATCTTTGAGAAAAGTCTTTTCTGGGCTGGGAAATGTCATCTTTCACTATAGGGTGTGTGTGATCTTGGGCTGGGAAATGTTATCTTTCACTATGGGGTATGCGTGAGCTTGGGCCAGGTATACTTCCAAGTAGTGGGGATACATCATTCCATGAAACATGAGTCCTGCCCTTGTGAAACTTTTAGTGTTGGAAGAGAGGCACCTAACAAGTAGAATGACACCTATGTAAATCACATGATTTATTGCAAAGAATAGGTTCAATAAGGCAAGTATAAATATCACATGAAATTTGGGCTTTCTGGGGACAGCTGGTGTCCAAAGGAGAGGTATAAATCATCTCTAGTACAGTAGAGGAGGAGGTTTGAGCTGAATCTTGGGAGAAAAAAATTAGGTTTTGAAATTGCTTCTTTGATAGACCAAACAAAGCAAAAATGTTCAGGATGGAAGATAAGGTCCAGAGAATGCTACATTATGACAGGAAGAAAGAAGGAAAGAAAGAAAGAAAGAAAAAAAGAGAGAAAGAAAGAAAGAGACAAAGAGAAAGGAAGGAAGAAAGGAAGGAAGGGAGAAAGGAAGGAAGGAAGAAAGAAAGATAAACAAACATAGTCACAACATTCATGAACCCTGGGATGTGATCAGGAGATCAAACCCAAGAATCTGCAGGATGCAAGGAGAGGCTGAAGTAAAAACTGAAGGCATAGGGAACTCATTCAAAATCATAGCAGAGAATCTCCCTAATCTAGTGAAAGACAGGAACAAGTAACTTCAAGAGGCCCTCAGAACCTCCAAATAGATATGATTACAAAGAACCAATACTGAAGGCTGTAAAGAAAGCAATGTCAAGTTTCCTACAAAGCCAACATACGAGGATGCTAGAGGCCAAGAAACACTGCATGTTGTATTTCAAGCCCCCAAAGTAAATAACTGCAAGATTACAGTATCTTTGAAAACTGATGAAGAAATATGAACATTTTAAAATAAGCACAGATTGAGGAAGCTCTTGTTCATCAAGCCAACATGGCAGACAATGAATGCCAAACACGGAGGAAAAAGCAGTATGGTCTCCATTGCAAGAACACAGAAAAGAATAACTTTTAAGAGAGGAGTAGATAAATGGATGAAGAAGATGTACTGTATTCACTCATAGGAACTTTATTCAGCTATAAAGAAAAATGAAGTTATGGCATCTGGAGGAAAGTGGATGGATGTGGAGGTCATTGTATCAGGTGAAATGACTTCGAGTCAGGAGACAGTGTCTACTTTAATCTCATCTGTGGACTAGGACATGGAAGTAGAAAGGCAGCCATCAGCCAGGGAGAGAGAGGCCCAAGAGACAGGTGAAGATTCAAAGCATAGTAGTGTGAGACCCGTGGCATAAAGCAGAAGAAAAGACTATTAAGAGAAAAGGTGAGAGTGCTCAGGATGGGTAGGGAAAACAGAAAGGAGCGAAATGTAATAGCTATGAAAATGTCACAGTGAAATCCAGTACTCTGCACACTTACTAAAAATAATGAAAGAGAAAAATATGCTATTACTATAAGAAAGGAGAGAGAGACAGAGACAGAGGGAGGGAGGGAGGGAGAGAAGAGAGAAAGAGAGAGAGAGAGAGAGAGAGAGAGAGAGAGAGAGAGAGAGAGAGAGAGAGAGAGAGAGAGAGAGAGAGAGAGAGAGAGAGAGAGAGAGAGAGGGAGGGAGAGGGAGGGAGAGACAGAGACAGAGAGAGACAGAGACGGAGGGGGGGGAGAGAGAGAGAGGGGGGGGTGCTTGGGGGGAACAGTAGTTCTGATATCTAGGGGACAGAAAATATTTAAGCAACTGAATGGAAATGACAAGCAGAGTCCTTGGGGAAGTCTGGGGAATTTACAGATGCAGACTGTTTTTCTCTTTGTCCTTCTTTCCCCTCTCTCTGCCTTCTCCCTTCCTTTCTCCTCCCTGATTCTCTTGTACAGCACCTAGTCTTGGGTCCATCCGGCATGCCATCTTTAGCTTTTCGGCACACATTGCTTGTTAACCACATAACTCTAGTTTGTAGGGACATTTCCTATTCTTAGTCTTGTGTGTCTCTGTGTGTGTATGTGTGTGTGTGCACGTGCATGTGAGTGTGTAGAGATGAAGAATGGCAAAGAGAAAATTCTGGCAGCAGGTGGCATCTCTCGCCCTCATTTTAAAAGTCCACCATGAGGACAAGGACTGTTTTCCTATGACTATTAATGCTTGGCAATACTTTCCCCAAAAAGGAAACCCAAAAAGCTCTTATTTTATTTCGAGTGTGATGTGTCTGATGACTCTATAGCTAAGGTGATCAAATGTATTTCAAACCAGGATACCTTTGAGAGTGGAAGAAGACATTAAAACTAGCCCTAAACATCTTTAAATTCTTATGAATTGACAACTTAGCTTCAGTTTTAATGATGGATTGATAAATTAGTCATATTCCAACACTGTTTCAAAAAAAAAACCCTCTGTCCTTAAGAAAAATAACATGTATCTGTGTTCATCAAGATAAACTTAAAACTTCTCTATATTGAAAACCAAACATTAAAAAATTTAGAATTATCACCGCCTTTATATTTAAAAAAAGTACATTTGTCATGAACTATTAAATCATTGTGTCTTCCTTAAGAATGTGATTTTCCCATTACTATGGTCTTGCTGTGTCAAATCTGAGTTCTCTTCAAAGTTGTAGTTTATGGTCAATACATTTGAAATGAACCTCTGATTGACCTGCTCTGTAGAGCAGAGGTTGTCAGAGGATGTGCTTCTGCTTCCACACTTAATTGGATTAGTACAACTGTGGTAAGTGCATGATAGTCTCAACTCTAATTTATTTTCAAGGGTACTAACATTTAAATCTCTACTCAGAGGATCTTTCTTCAAACACTATTTTTACTTGCCCAATTAATTTTGTGTATTCATTTTTTTGCCTAATTTGTATTCTGCAAGATCTAGTTGTTCTCAACTGCACCCCAGTCATATAACTTAAGAGAATTAAAAAAAAAAGTCTGTCTACACCAGGGGAGGAAGTTAGAAATCACAGCAGTGAGTTTTACTTCAAGCCTCCAATGGGTGTGGCATTCACTGTGGTACTAGGACAGTAAGATCTGCTGGTATAACCTGAGAAGAGGAATGTAGGCTATGGGTCACTAGATTTTGGATTCTCAGAGGACACACATGACAAGGAAATGATAATTTGGAGAGCTGCCATGCTGTCGTGTCAGATATCCTAGCTCAGCTTGCAGGCTAAGGACCTGCCCCACTTATCTCCTAAATGAAATCTGTCTGTATGCCATCCAGAGCCACAGCACCATGGCGTCTTACCATCTTCCCTTCCTCCCACCTAGACCTACTCTGCAAACACGTTGAACAAATAACAAGAATCTTTCGGAGATCCAGACCTGACTACATTTCTGACAAAGTCTTGTGGAGTTTTTTAAAGCCCTCAAGGGTCAGTTTGTACTTCATTTTGTTTAAAGGGGAAAAAATGCCCACAAATTGGCATCATCCGGAGATAATTGCAGAGTTTGAACAGGGAATGAATTCTTTTCTGGGTTTTTTGTCATTAAGACAGGGCAAGGTTTTGGAGTGAGCTCCAACAAGATGGAATCTCCCATGCCAAGTGTCGCTCAATTAAGCCAAAACTTTAATGAAGCAGGTTCCAAAACATCCAGCTTGCAACACGGATTTTCTTGTCACTGCAAATAAGGAACTCCATTCTGCTTCATTGCTTACTGAGGTATAACCAGAGTCAGCCAATTGGATCTCCTGTATTCTATTTCTTTGTTATCATATTATAAAGCCCACTGTTCTGCTATCCCCCCAGAGGAGGTACTGTTCTGCTTTGTAGAGACTACTCTAATTCATAAATTGCAAATAAAAACCAATTAGATCCATTACTGCATTTATTTTAATTTGCCTTTTGGCAGTAGGGATGCATTTTAGTGTCTTGCTGCTTTTCAACCTTGTTATCTAATAATCTCAATTACTGGGGCATCTAAAAAGACAAAAGAAATGGCTTTTAACTCATTGGAAATGTTTATAAAACATTTCTGTTTTGAATAAATATGACCCAAGCTCATTTTCAAAAACATTCAGTAGTATTGTGGGGCATTTAGATAGATTTTTTTAAAAAAATTATTTATTCAATTATTCAATTGATTCCAAAATTCTGTGACAAGTAGACAGTGAAGAATGGAGACATGCTATTGCCTTGTGTTTGAATTTAAATTTTCACACAAAGAAATATGTAGCTTAGTTTGATTGTGTGCAATGATTACATATTTCTCAGTGACTGTGCTCTTCGGATGCCCATGGAGCCTCTTTGCTTACTTGATTATGGAAATGAATGTTATTAAACCACACCAAATTCTAAGATCCTTTCTGGTCCACGTATTTTGCTACAGTTTATTTTGCAAGGTCTGTTTGTTAGATTCTCTGTGATTATAGAGAGGATAACTTCTCTTTTTTCCAAGTGTAGAGAGGGTATCTTATACAGAAGACCTTACAACCTGCTTCTGGGAGGGATCAGAAAATCTTTGATAGACCATAGTCTAGGAGAAGGGTGGAAGAGGATGGCAGTTTTCCCCAGGTTCCTTCAGCTTAGAATAGTCAATGTCAAGTTACCTGATTTTGGAGTAGAAGTGGAAATTCTATTAATTTCCCTTCCTCATGCATAAGAAACAGAAAATAAAAGTACTCAGAGGAACAATTAAGAGTCAACCACACTTCTGTGACTTGACCAACTTTATGAGTTGATCAAAATAAGATGCCATGCTTTCTACTTTCCACTATGTTCCTGTATTGTGTCACTGGAAGCAGACACTGGAACTTAAGAAGATTCCATATCTCCTGGATATTATGTGGTTAATGATGTCATGCCTCCTGGAGGAACATGAGAGTAGAGTGAGCATTTTAGAATTTATAGTTTTACCGACTCTCTCGTGGACAGAACATTTGATTTTTCATTAACTGTTCCATTTAATGTCTTTTATTCCATTAATTCCAAAATATTTATTTCAATTTTAAAGTATGCTATCAGATAATAACTGTTTAATAGCTGTAGATTCACACAGCATGTCATTAATGTTGCAGTCATGGCAACAGAGCAATTAGGCTCTTTCTTCATATATCATGTGGTGGGATGTTCAGGCCCTACTTACATTCGCTTACGTGAAAACGACTTATGTTTTCTGTTGACTGCACTAAATGGTGACCTCCTGGCTTTAGAAGTGTCTCTAATGAGGCCAAGGCCACTGTGAAATTGCTTGTTATGCTCAAGAGTGACAACACCAAATCTTTTCTCTGCATTATCCCAGTGGAAGAGTGAGCTGTCCCTGACTGCCAGTGCCCAAGCACACTTTGCCTGTTAAGCTGGAACCCAGTAAGCTGTCCTTGGGAGACAGGTGTTAGTTATATCATGGTGGAGGTTGAAGTATCCAGATGCAAATGCAGAGAGGAAATTTGGGGCTCAAGGGAGAAGGGGGAAAAGCAGGACCGGGTTAAGGAAGAAGCACAGCTGTGATGTGGGCTAGACAAAGTCACTTGTACTAGAAACTTGTACTAGAAACAAATGTGGGGCCGGGCAGTGGTGGCGCACGCCTTTAATCCCAGCACTTGGGAGGCAGAGGCAGGTGGGTTTCTGAGTTCGAGACCAGCCTGATCTACAGAGTGAGTGAGTTCCAGGACAGCCAGAGCTATACAGAGAAATCCTGTCTCGAAAAAACAAAACAAAACAAAACAAAAAAAACAAGAAACAAATGTGGACCAACAGAGGTGTCCAATATGTGGCGGGAACAATTGGACTTTTATCCACCAACTCACTCAGTTGCCAACTGCTAACTGTCCTAAAAGCTTCCCCCATCCCTACCCTGCAGTGGGGCCACTTTCTGGAAAGGCTGACCCCGAGGACGCTGACTCTTCACTAGACAGCTCAGAGACAGGCAGCAAGTCTGTCTTTAAAGAGGAATCCGCCCATACCATTGGGCCTCATGTGTTATATTTTCATAGCCCAGGCAAAGATGACCTGGATTATCTATAGAAATCCTTTGATTTAACTAGCATTGAAATGATTCAGTTCATTGAATGTGCCTCACAGATACCAGTCAAGTCTGGGAAAGAGGCAAAAGCACCAAGTGATGGTGGCCAAGGCTGTCAGCTCAGCACAGGGATGCTGAGATGTGGATGTGAGTCTAGCAGATTTGTTGAGGGATGCTCTTGGGGTTAGCACCTCTGGAAGGGGAGAAGTGTCATAGGATTGGGCAGAAGGAAAATCTGGCCTGTCATTCAATCTCAGGCAAGACCAAGCTGGTGGTCACCTCGGAAGATGGGTAAACTCCATGTCTCCTTGTAAGTTGGTCATTGGTTATGTGTGTCTTGGGACAAGATGAAGCCATGGCTGTATTGGCATTTGTGACTCAAAACAATTCGGAAGAAAGAAGTGTGGTGGTTTGAATGAAAATGGCCTCGATAGGCTCACATACTTGATTGCCTGATCTGCAGTTGGAGGATTAGGAGTTTTGTTGGAGGGGGTTTGCCACTGGCTTTGAGGTTTCAAAAGCCCATGCTATTCCCAGTTAGCATTCTCTCTCCCTCTCCCTCTCCCCCTTCTTTTTACCTCCCTCCTTCTCTCCCTCCTCCTCCTCCTCCTCTTCCTCCTCTTCCTCCTTTTTCTTCTTCCTCTTCTTCCTCCTCCTCCTTCTTCTCTCTCTCTCCTCTCTCCCTCTCCATCTCTCTCTCCCTCTCTTTCTTCCTAGTGGGTGTTGTCTCAAATGTAAGCTCTCAGCTACTGCCACAGCACCATGCCTGCCTGCCTGCCTGCCTACTTGCTGCCATGCTGTCTGCCATGATGGCTGTGGACAATGGCCGTGGACTCACCCTCTGGAACAATGAGCCTCAAATTAAATGCTTTCCTTTATGAGTTGCCATGGTTATAGTGTATTGTGACAGCACTAGAACAGTAACTACAACAGGCCAAGATCTGTGCCCTTCTACCAGGAGCTCACGTGGCAGCTTTGAATAGTCCTCTTCTGGAAGGTGCTTTTGATGGTGCATCCACCTCTGGACCTACCCTGACTGACTGTAATGCAGTTCTTAATCCTGCTGACAATGCTTTGCTTATTGTCCCCAGGTTACAGATGTTGAATTGTACTGGATCCTGACACAGCAGTTGTAACTGAGACAGCTCCTGAGTAAAACACAAAAGGCCCACCAAACTACAGTGCACTTTTAGACACGGTTTCTATGGAGAAAGAACAGTCTGGTTGCTTGGAAGGTGAGTGGCAGATTCGGGAATCTTTTGAGCTGCTTTACTTGGCTGTCTTTGGATTTCACTCAAAATGCAACGGGGGTTTAAGCAGATTAGTTAATTCCTCTTGTTTGTGTGCAGTGCTTTTGTCTGTGTGGTGAGTCTGTGCATTTTCAGCAAGCCACCCTTCCTGTTTAATCACTGTGCCTGCCGCCTTGTCTTGATCGCTCTGCGCACCCCACTGTCACTCTGAATCAGCTGGCTTCAGGTTCCAGCATGCCCTGGACAGGATTCTTTGGCCTCGTGGTATAAGCAGAGAATTTTCCATACCAACTGTAAACCAGTAAACCTCATACCCACCGGCCTTTACAGAGTCCAAGAAGGAAGCCCACCCGGTTCCAAATGAGGTGCTTCTGCCAAAATGACACAGAGGGAGGCTCCAGGCACCAGAGGGAGGCTAGAGCATTTTGTTTTGTGGTGAATTCCACCAGCGTTGAGAAAAGGTTAAAATACCTTTATTTAGCTCTCAATCATTGTCAGCCCAGGTACACAGCACTGTAGGATTGAAAAGGAGGGAGATACAGTGGGAAGAGCTATAGACCAGACCTCAGGAGACCCTGCTCTCAGCCCCTCACTTCCTCTGATGTTCTGGCTCCGCTGTGGGCATGTCAAATTCATTCTAACATTCCCACTGCCAAGAAATGAAGAAACTGGACACGGGGCTTAAGCTAAGGAGCTGTGGAAGTTCTTCATCCCATACTGTGCACACTCTGTCTAATCCCACAACCCCATGCATGAGACTTTCTTGCTGACTCTGTACATTGTAAGCCAGGACAGCAATCCCATGCAAATATCTTAAGTACCCTACAGTATACATATCTTCCCTGTGGAAACACTTGCTTCAGATGCATCTGGACCAATCCTATGTACCACAGAATAAAGTACTGTGGTTAAACCCAAGGGTTATCCCTCCCACGCTTCTTGTTAGCTTACCAGATGAATGTTCAACATTTTCTTCAGTTCTCTCTGTTTCTTAATCACTTATATATGGTCATGCTGTGTTTTATGCTATTCCTCCAAATATATTCTGTAGTTTACTAATTTTCTCAAGGGTTGCTTCTCATCTGCTGTTTAACCTACTCATTTGATTTTTAAATTTTAATGACTTCATTTTAATATTTAAAAGTAATATGCATTTTGGTTTTATTTTCACATTGCTTCCTTCTTTCGTGATCCTCAATGTTTTCATTTATTTTTGAGCTTATCTTAAGGTCTTTTTGATGTTGTATTATCAATTATCCTAGAATTTTCTGTTAGATCTCTTTTTGTCTGCTAGCTCCCTATCAAGTTGTTTGATTTCTTGCCCAGGTTGCAATATTTTTGTTGTAAACTGCTAAACTGGGGTCATTTTTTCCCCCTGTGTAACTCACTGTACTCTCATGTGGCTTGCATTTGCATTTATTTCTGGTTGGATTTTCGGAGCTCAGTTGCCTGGAGCAGTGGTTTTGTTGATGATGGTGGCTGTTTGTTTTGTTTTGAAATGAATTTCTCCTGGTTGGAGTTGCTTGTATTATGCGAGCATCTTAACTTCTGATACTGTATTTGGTATGGGGCTCTATCACACGAAGATTATGTCTGGTTTTGATTCATGGTGTTCACAATGGTGGGTATCATTTCTTCTTCCAGAACTTCTTAGTGGAGTTCTTCCATTTTTCTTTGCAGGGTCGGAATTCTTTTGAGGAACATCAATAAATGCTGGAGTCTTGCTTTCTGCTCTCTGCCCGACCCTGCTTAAGAGCCATGCTTTTAAACAACGGTAGTCATCAGGAGAGGCTCCCTTCTGTCCCTCCCTGTCATGATCTCCCCAAGAGAAATATCTATTTCTTACTTTTCTGTCATCATAATTGGCAATGCTATATTAATAAAGTCATATAGTACACACTCTTTTGTGCCTACATTTTCATATGCAATACTGTTTTGTGATGTGTATCCATGTCGTCGAGCATATCAAGAGCCCTTTCTTTTATGTTTCTGTCTTCTATCATATAAATAGACCTCAGTTCTATAAGTTCTATAAGTTTATAGGTGGATAATTTCCAGTTTGGAGTCAACCATGAATAGAGCTTCTCCAGACTGCCTTGTACAAGTTCACTTGTACGTAAGTAAGCCCTCACTTCTGTTGGCTATAAAGCATCAACAGGATCACTTGATTATGGAAGATACTGTCATTTTCTAATGGAATTTTACTTCTTTACAGAGCC
>NW_022196915.1:64507927-64511701 GCF_008632895.1 Mastomys coucha
ACAGAAATTGTTAATTTTACTGACAGAGAGATAGTCTTCTTTGGACCTAACACTCTAGTTTTTATATGACTTACTAGAGTTCAAGGCTCACACAAAGGGACCTATAGTGACTTCTGAAAGAGTCAGATGCAGATATTTGCACCCAATGGACAAAAGCTGCTGACCCCTGTGGTTGAATTAGGGGAAAGCTGGAAGAAGCTGAGGAGGGGGGCGCAACCCTGTAGAAGGACCAGTGGTCTCAATTAAACTGGACCCCCGAGATCCCTCAAACACTGGACCACCAACCAGGCAGCATACACCAACTGATATGAGGCCCCTAACACACATACAGCAGAGAACTGCGGGGGGCTGGGTTTAGTCAGAGATGATGCACCTAATCCTCAAGAGACTGGAGGCCCCAAGGGAGTTTAAAGGTCTGGTGGGTGGTGGGGACATCCTCATGGAGACAGGGGGGGCAGGGAGAAGGTCTGGGATGTGGAATAGTTGGAGGGTGGACTGAGAGGGGAGTAAAAGCTGGAGTGTAAAAAAATAAATAAGAAAAGAAAGGAAAAGAGAAGTAGGATAGTATGATAGATAGTGCTAATTGTCAACATGACAAAATCTGGAATCATGTGAGAGAGAGGACTCAGACCATGCCTATACTTGATTGTTTAAGTTGAAGTGAGAAGACTTGCCCACTGTGAGTGGCACCATTACCCTGGCTAGGACCCTAGACTGTGTAAAACGCGAAAGGGAGCTGACCAGTAGTGTTTATTAACCCATCTCTACTTCCTGATTGTGAGCCAATGAAATGTCATACGTCAAGTCCTTGCGGCCTTGACTTCACCATGATGGATTGTACCCTCAAACTATGATCCAGAATAAACATTTTCTCCCTTAAAAAAAAAAAAGAGTCATGCTTTCCTTGCCTTAGAAGGTAAAGCCTCAGCCCTGGTTACCCTGGGCTCATATTCTACCCATTCCCATGGGCCCTTTCCCCCATTGGTTTTTAGGATTGCCAGGATTCTTTGGTTTAGGTTACTGTTTTTATCCCAGTTTCTGAAGGTTTCCCTCCTTCCCACTCTTCCTCTCTCTCCTCTTAATTCCTTCCTTCTTCTAAGAGCTCTACTTGTATACCCAGAAAACCTTTTGTTTCAAAGCAATCAATAACACATGAACACTACAGTGATCAGAGTGGATGCTACAAACCTATCCATGCTTCTTAGTCAGCAGTCTCGAATGATCTTTGAAAAAAGCAAAACAGTTCATTGCACCACTCAAGTTCAATTTGCAAATGCCTAATTATAGGCTGAGAATTCAGATTTCTGTATTTAAGATGCTTACATAGATATTTCTGTCATTCCAGGATTGATAGCAACAAGCTGAGGTGCAGAGGCAAATGTATTTACCAAACCAAAATGGATATAAAAATACACCACAAAAGGGCATAGATACAGTAGATATTTTTTTATAGAAATTTAGGGAACCTACCTGTTACCAAATGGAGTGTGCCATTTATGTAGCCCATATCTAGATGCATAGGAATCCCTGTGTGCTCACAGACAATTCCACTAGGCTCCTCCCAACTGCAATCTAGCAATGACTTGCATCATCACCTGCCACTGTTACCTGCCAGATACAAACCAGGCATAGAAGAAAAAGACTGCTCACTACCCTACCTACTTCTTCTCCTCTTCCTCCTTCTCCTTTTCCTCCTCTTCTTTGTCCTCTTCTTCCTCTTTCTTCTCTCCCCTTCTCTACCGCTTCTCTCTGTGTGTTCCATGTGTTCCCAGTGGGCATCTTTCTGTCCTTCTCTAACTCTACCTTCTCTGCCTCTACCTCCTCTCCAGGTCCCTGCTCCCTTACTCTTTCTCACAATAAACCTCCCTTATACTAGGTCTATTGCATGGTGTGATTTCTCAGGGGGACATTTTGACATGGGTCCACTAGGTACCTCTTTATTACTGCCTTCACTGCATTATATTTCACAACAATTCCATTATCTTATTAAGAAGAACATTTTCAGTGTCAGTTATCTTTCTTGAGATTGGCCATTTGTGGTAAGGTGCCATGCATCATCAGGACATCACAAGTCACCTGGGCCAGTGTCTGTTTGTTAAAGCATAGGGATTTCTGCCTTTACTTCTGCTCTTGTTGTCTTCTAGAACTTCTAGAACATATTAACAAGGTGAGATCATTAACAATGGGTGGAGTTTCTTCAGAGCTATGTAGGGCATCAAAGGTCCATCATGGGTACTGTTACTCTGTCATAGGTTATTAGGACTACAGGATACAAGGACTTGAATGCCATTTTGAAGAGGATATATAGAGAGGTACCTTACTAAGGAAAGGCCTTAGTAGTACTCTAACTCTTAGAGTTTCTACTGGTGTGAAGAGACAACATGACCAAGGCAACTCTTATAAAAGACAACATTTAATTGGGGCTGGCTTACAGGTTCAAAGGTTCCATTCATTATCATCAAGGTGGGAACATGGCAATGTCTGGGAAGGCATGGTGCTGGAGGAGCTAGGAGCTCTACATCTTGATTTGAAGGTCACCAGAAGACTGCCTTCTTGGCAACCCAGAGAAGGGTCTCCATGCCCACCCCAACAGTGACACACTTTCTCCAACAAGGCCACACCTGCTCCAACAAGGCCAAAACCTCCTCATAGTACCACTCCCTAGGCCAAGCATATTCAAACCACCACACTCAAAGAGGTTGAAGCCTGGACTGTGACATCACTTGGAGGCTGAGAAAATCTCAGTGATGGGGACAGTTAGTAATGGTTACTATGTCTGTGACAATGCCATCTGGAACTTAATGGCCTATAATCTGGAAGATACTAAATGTACCATAAAATTAAGCAAATAATGGCTGAAAAGAGGAGAATTATACTGGTGAGCAGACTGAGGAAAGGTTGTAATTGGAAGTGCCAGTCCCATGTGCTCTTCTGTAGGAGTGATCTCTCTGAAGTTCTGTTACATCAGATATCTGCTTTGCTAGTCTAGCTGCATCTCAGACTCCCCCTTGACCAACTGGCATAAATAAAACATTCTTCTTTCAGACCGAGGCATCTACTGCTTTGGGATGTTATGTAAACACATCATGGGCACAATAGATTGAGTGTGTTACTGAAGTAAGAGCATCAGCCTGGCCTGAAGGGACCACTGATTAGGAGTTAAGGGTCAGCAAAAGCAGCAGAGGTTTATTTTTGTTTTATTTCAAGGATTGTGATATGCTCTATGAGGTCATCATGAGCTTTTTTGTATTTGGGCCTAAGGTAAGGCAACAATAGAGGCTAAAACAGGAGTAGGTGGACTTAAAAAATAATAATGCTTAAAACTGAAACCATACGGCAATTTCAGAAGAACACGTAAGAAGTTGATCACAGCAGTTGTGAAGAGGAGAAGAAAGCTTACATCTACTATAGGATCTCAGTTTGATGCTTGTTTGAGTAAAGATGGAGGACATAACTCGAGGTACAGGACTTTTGTACAGGAATAGTCTAAGAAGTCTTTCTGAAGGAAGAGGTCTGGGATAAAGTCTCTAAACTGGGTTGGATCTTGCAGAGTATCGAAGGAATAAAAAGAGAGTCATCATGTCCCATCACGAAAAACAACCTCTGTTACTCATTAACATCTAGAGACGTTTGAGAGTAGACCCCTGTATGAGGCTAACAGGCTCACACATATGGACATATAAGGCTATGATGATAGGCATTGTAGCCTGACTGTGGTTGGGGATATGAGTCATGTTTGAGAAGATCTGGTCTTAACAGTTTTTGAGCATTTTT
>NW_022196915.1:64511711-64532494 GCF_008632895.1 Mastomys coucha
TTGTCCTGCAGGAGGGTTGTCAAATAGATTCAATCCTCCTAGTTAATGAGGCGATACCTCTAAAATGGTGAGGGCAGATGTGGGACTGAACTTTCTGGAGGAAGGATCTAGTGTAATGGATTCCAAAGGTGCTGAAGTGGGTTGTAGACTTGAGAGGAGTGCACAGTATTAAAGGAGGAGGAGCTATTGGGAGGGGGATTGGCAGGGGTTGTTGGGTTCCAACTGTGAACTGAGAGATCTCATAAGGGTTAGATTAGCCCTCTCAACTTTTCTAGAAGATTGAGGATGCCAAAGTAATGTGCAGATAATGCTTGATTTTGAGAGCCTCACTTACTTCCCGAGTGATACTAAAGGTAAAAGCTTGGACCGTTATTAGACTGTAGAGACTAGGAGAGCTCAAGGTGAAGAATAATGTGGTCTATGAAGACACTGATTCCTTCTGAGACCCACTTTGTTCCATGATGAGTTCTGTACACCTAGAGAAGGTATACCTCTAGAACTTACAGATACTTGTGACCATTTACCTACATGGCCTTATGCCATGGCCTTATGCCTTTGGCCCCCAAATGATTGGCTAGATGAAATTGTCAAGGATCTCTCATTGAGAGAATCCAAGCATCTACAGCTTTTTCTTGATGAAACATGACCATGAATGACTATGACCATGTGTGGCCATGACATGACCATAACCAAAGAAACTTGGTGAGGAAAGGGGGTATTTAGCTTACGCTACCATATCACTGTCCATTATCAAAGGAAATCAGGACAGGAACTCAAACAGAGCAGGAACCTGGAGGCAGGAGCTAATGCAGAGGCCATAGAAAAATGCTGCTTAGTGCCTTGTTCTTCATGGTTTGCTCAGTCTGCCTTCTTAATAGAACTCAGGACCACCAGCCAGGGATGGCACCATCCCCAATGGGCTGGATCATCCTCCATCAATCATTAAGAAAATGCCCTACAGCCAGGTCTCATGGAGGAATTTTCTCAATGGAGCTTCCAGATAACTCTATCTTGTGTCAAGCTGACATAAAATTAGTCATCACAGGGTCGGTGTGTATATGTTGGGGGGTGTTGTAAAGCACTGATATAAAGCCCTTTTGGTTTTCCTAGGAGTATATTGTGATGTAAAAGAGTGGCATTAGAAACTAAAAAAGCCTAGCTACTTCTTTGGCCTTTGAATCTGCTCAGTTATTTCTAGAGGGATGTCAAAATGATCGTTTGGATGGACCTTCTTGTGTATAGTGGCCACCTACGTTGGAAGTTAGATGAAAGCCAAAATTTCAAGGGCATGTTTAGTTGGGGCATTACGGTCACCAAGGAGAATTCTTTCTGTCTAGATGGTTACAGGAAAAGTAAAAATGTAAGCTCTCATTCCTGCTCTCAGATGGAGAGACATAATGAGGACAATTAGTTCTGATTTGGGGATAGTACAGAACTACCTAGAAGGTATAAACAGTTTAGGTCTGTTAGAGGCTCACTACTGCATAACCTATGTCCTGCCTCCATAAAACCACTACCATCCGTGAATCAGGTAGCCTTGGATTGGGAAAGTGGTAAGGATTATAGCTCTGGTCTAGCACTGAGATAGGGTTCATTGTCTTCACACAGGAACACTGCAGGGTGAGGGTCTGATGAGAAGGCAGCAGATTTTATTTGTCAAGATTTTATAGTAAGCTCTGGAGTTTGTATGATAAGGATGATAGCCAATCACCATGATCATAAGAATGGAAAGAGGCCAAGAGAGGCAAGGAGAGGCTTCCCCACACTGGCCACCAAAATGGTGTACCAGTAATGATGATGACAAGCCAAAGGCATATGTGTAGGAGTATTTTATGAGATATATTAAACAATTTAATAAGGAAAATAATGCTATAAGGATTGTAGAGACACAGTAGGTATATGGATTTCTAAAGGAAGCTACTTAATGTGTATCATTGATATAACATCATATATGTGTATATGAGCAGGCACCTCATGGTCCTATTGAGTAGCATAATTTACAACTATAGTTGTCTTCCTTGAGATTGGCTCTTTGAGATAAAGTACAATGGGTCTTTAGGAGCTAGGCTGCAAGTAATCTGTGTCTGTTTGTTAAAATGTGGAATTTTTTGCTTTTACTTTTGACATTTTGGCTTTACAGTTGCTATTCTTCATCCCAGTAGATAAACAGCAATGTGAAGTTGGACATAAAAGTCTAGACCTCACAACAGTCAGTGAAAGAAATAAATGCATGGCTGTCATCCCACACAGGTACTATGTAAAGACACATGACTAGATGGTAGGAACTTGGAGAAGATTGTCATTGGCAAAAAAGATGGTGAGACATCATGAGAGAATCCACAATGTGGAACAGTCAGACCTGCAAGGTCTGACTCCATTAATGCAACTCCATTAATACTCTCACAATAAAGGAAGGGATTTCCCAGAAAAAAAATTAGTAACAGCATCAAGAACTTATTTACACCCGCTAGAGCTATTTAGTCTATTATACCTGCCAGTTAGACTTTGATGCATAGGAACTCAGTGATAACTGCTATAGAACATCTTCACTTACTGAACTCAATGACACTGTAGAGGAGTTGTAATCAATATGTATTGTAATATTGTAAACAATATGGCTGCTCTTGTAGAGGTCACATTCAAAGACCATCTAGGTCTGTGTGATCCAGCTGGAATGATATGCCTTTAATCCCCCCTGGGTAGAATACAGACACACTCTTAGTACACCTTTAATCCAAAACATTGAAGTTAAAATTAGTTTACTTATAGAATAAATAAACTAATAAATCACTGTTTAACAGTGATGTCTAATTGAAGGGCAGACAAAGTGACGGATCAGAGAAAGATTTAACAGAATGAGTCTCTAGATAGGTTACACCCAACTCCCACAAAACAGACAGGAAAGAGAGGTGGCTTTAGAGACAGTGCAGAAAGAACGATGGAGGAGGCAGTTTTACCGGGACAGCTACACAGAGACAGGTTGCAGAGAGAACAAGCTAAAGGACACAGATAAAGACAGAATGAACCAGAGAATGAGAAAGAGCCAGACAATTAGAACAGAATGCCAAAGTTGTATGAGGCCAAGCAGAGCAGTTCAGTGAGAAGCTGAGAGAAGCCAGTTTGACTCAGGCTGCTTGGAGACTAGTTTTGAGCTAGAACAGCTGAACTGAACCAGCCAGCCAGAGATCAGAAAGACTAGAATGGGTAAGCTTCTTCACCAGTAAGCCTCCGAGATGAGAATTACATATGGTGAATAAAAGTACATTTACACTCCACACAAACATAAAACATGATTAAATAAATACTCACTCTTTCTTCCTTTACCACAGAGGTTGGAGTGGGTTCTGATACAAATCACTAGTGGGTGTTGCCCAGAACAGATGGTAATGACCACATTCTGAGAAGGTTCATTTATTTTCTTAGCATCTCCAAAGTCTAATGCAACTGGAACAGAGAATTTTTTCCCTCTTTGTTTTGAGGAGAGAATTGAGCAGCTTATTTATAGTTTGGAGGAGTGGGACATTTCCAAATTTCATCAGATGATTTAATCCAAGGTGGGAATTAGGCTCTGATGTTTTGAGACATGTGATAAGGTTGAAAGATGGTCACCCATGGCCCTAGTAATGGGATGAACAGGTTCCCTGTCAGCCGCAGCTCCTTCAAGCTGCATATCGCTATCCTGTCTTTAAATCTAGCTTGCTTACTGCTCTCACTGTCTTCCAGACTTATTCACGCGATAAAAGGGTTTGCCTAGCAATGCAGATTGTTTATGTAGACTGTGAGGCTGCAACTATGCGATATATTCATGCCCTTGCTTTATGATTTCAGTCAAAACAAAATTAAAGGCTCATAATCACCCGTGTTCTGGAAGCAATGAGGAATATTTTTAAATTTACGTTTTCATCGATCTTTTGTTGTGAAGAAGGCTAAAGTTCCAAAGTGAGATGAGTTTTTATAATTCATGCAATACCCTATCCAGAAATAGTTGTTATCTTTGTCATTCTGATTTGCTGAGTGGGCAGTTAGAAATTAAACAATAAAGAGTACATTTTAGTACATGACATTTTCATTTGTAGAAGACCAGCAACCTGAATTCCCAGTCTTGGAATTAATGTGTTCATCTGCACAGGTACCCAGAAATGAAATGAAATGTCACCCAATGCAGTAGACACACCTCACTGCTGTCACAACCCCCCAAACTTTCCTCGAATAAAATATTGTATTGAAATTAAATGAGAAATGCAAACCTGCACAATGGTCAGTCAAGCAGCTTTAATGGGCTTTAGCATGGAGCACAGCCTTGATATTCTCTGGTGGATAGTTTACTATCCATACGATAGTGGTTCAAGGAATGTTAGGCTATATTAGTCTTCTTTGTGTTTTTTTATTTTTTATTTTATTTTTTTTATTTTTTTGCCTAGGTGTTGAATCAATTAAATTGCAACTTATAAATCTCTGCTTGAAACCTCTTAGAGCCTAGCTTTCTTTACTTCCTTTATTTATAGGTATTGTATGCAGTGTATGAACATGGCTTCCCTGCCCTGCTGAGTCACTCTTTTCTTTCTCACCATCTAGCTGTTCCTTGAGCCAGTATTTATTTAAGTGTCATATCACTGTGTTCCTTCTCAGGTTGTCAACTAAAAGCAAGATAATCAAAGTCCCCAGGTATATATGGAACCCATAGTTTAGTCTGGTAAGCTGAGAGCAAAGCCAGTGAGTGCAGCTTTCATTCTGCTTTGCTCACTCTTTGCTGGGCACTTCTCGGGGTGAGCTTGCTTCCTATAGCTTCATCCTTACAACAAGATGTACCTGGTCATTTACAAAATGTGTGGGAAGATCTGTGGGGCCCGTTCTCACTCTTTTCCTTACTATATGAAGAAGGAAAGAGACAGAAGGAAACGTTAAGTGGCCAATGCAGAGTCTCATCATTGGGAGATGGTACTATCATGATGCTGTAGATGTTGTACTACAGGAAGTTCAGATCTGGTGAGAACATGACGTAGAGACCCCACTGCTGTCTTAGTCTACCCATGCTACTCTGACAAAAGCCCACAGACTAGGTGGCTTTAGTGACCAATGCTTATTGTCTAACAGTCCTGGAGTCTGGAAGTCTAAGATCAGGGTGCAGCAGGGTTGAGTTGGTAAGTCTTTTTCCTCCAGTTCATAGGCAGCCCATTTTCTTGTCTGCCTTTATGGCTAGAGAGAAACTCCCTGGTGTCTTTTCTAATAAATGCACTAATCCATCCTGTTTACAAGAGTCCCGAACTCATGTCTTTACCTAACCTTGATGGTTTTCCAGAGGTTATACATCCAAATAACTGTCATTTAGGGCTTGGAGTGTCAGCCTGTGAATTTGATGGACATAATGCAATCAATAGCACCTGGCTTTGTAAGTTTTCTGGGTTAAAGGCCTTACTGTAGATGATAGATGATATTTGAGAGCTATGAATGAGACTATCTTCAAAGCAGAAGCTGCTGCTACATTCCAGCATTATCCCAACTGCCCTACTACGTGACTGTTAGCTTCCTAAGTCCTTGAACTTTTGAGAAAACCTGTGTTACTGCCAAATTTATGCAAATGAAAGTGTTCCTTGATGGGAAGTCCATGGATGCTCAAACTCCTTTTATAAAACAGTGCATATAAAACTTGCATATAAACTATGCACATTCTCTCATATATGTTAAATCATCTTTAGATTATGGGTTTTGTTTTGTTTTGTTTTGTTTTGTTTTGTTTTGTTTTGAGACAGGGTTTCTCTGTGTAGACCTGGCTGTCCTGGAACTCACTCTGTAGACCAGGCTGGTCTCAAACTCAGAACTCAGAAACCCGCCTGGCTCTGCCTCCCAAGTGTTGGGATTAAAGGCTTGTGCCACCACTGCCCGGCTTAGATTATGTTTACCTAACAGTGTAACTGCTATATAAAAAGGCATTGCATCATTCAGGGAATAATAGCAGAAAAGTCCGCATAGTTGATACAGACCGTATCTATTTTTTGATACATTTCTAATCTGCAGTTTCTTGACTCTACAAGGGTGGGCTCGCAGATGTGCCAAGCCAAGTACACAAAGCTAAGCATAATTACAGATGAGCAACACATAATTCTGTAGTGAGTATATACATGAGTTCTTAGGGTGTGCATGCATATGTCCAGTACACGTATGTAGGGGAAGAGGGTAATGACATTGTCTAATGCTTTCCTAGGCCCTTTTTGTAGTTGGCCTTTTCTGAAGGTAGAGGTATGTTACCTTATTTGATCATTATGAGTGAAATGCTATTTTCATTCTCAATTTACATGTATAGGCATTGAAGGCGAGCTCCTTTTCCAAAGTCTGCACTTGGTGTCTGAGCTGAAGCAAGGCATCTGCCACAGACCTCACAGACCTTGACTCCCTGACCAGTGTTCATCCTCTGCTCCACAGCTGTCTGGTGCTGGTGCGCCTTCTGCTGGAGGAGATGTTCTGAAAGAGATGTTCACTGTCTGCAGTGTGCTCTGCTGACATTTCATTTTGTTTCCTTGCCGTCCACACTCACACACCACAGAGATGCTTGTTTCAGGGCATCCTGAAGTATTGATTTCCAGTCAGCCCCCATCCCAAAGCCCCTGCCACACACCCAATTCTATTTGCCTCACTTGAGCTCACTGCTGTAGTATGCTGCTTCTGAAGGCTCCTAGTTTAGTCTCCCTTCCCTTTCATTGAGGTATCAGAAGTTTACTACAGCTATCAAGACGTCAAGGTTAAGAAACCAATGACATTTCATTGGCTATTTTAAGTGACAACAGATTTGGCTATTTTAAAGATTTTAATACAAGGCCAGGTGGTGGTGCACACCTTTAATCCCAGCACTTGGTAGGCAGAAGCAGGTGGATCTCTATGAGTTCAAGGCCAGCCTGTTCTACATAGTGAGAGCCAGAGCTACACAAAGAATCTCTGTCTCAAAAAAGCATATAAAGCAATCTTTTACAGAAAAATGTCTATTTGTATCACAGCATATAAATCCATATGTTGGGTTATGTTATATTGCTTTTTAAGTATGAGATTTTGCTTATATTTGCCCCTCCTTAGCCTGTCTCCATCTGTATTACTTCCACTTCCATATTTTTAATGCAGCATCTGACCTTCAAATAATTCTCTGTGCTCATAACACCATATGCAAATATATGTCTATACATATCCTAAAAATCTTTAATGCATATTTATAAAGCTAGGTTTTTAACTTATAAAAATGAGATCATATTATAACCGTTTGTTCTTCATTTTGGTTTTTTACCCAATAAGAAATTGTGCACATGAGGCTGATTATGCTAGCTGTATGATTAGCACGTCTCAGAAGGTAGATCTCTGTGGGTTCAAGGCCAGCCAGTTCTA
Organism: Mastomys coucha; assembly: GCF_008632895.1. Classification (NCBI taxonomy): domain Eukaryota; kingdom Metazoa; phylum Chordata; class Mammalia; order Rodentia; family Muridae; genus Mastomys; species Mastomys coucha. The sequence goes on from NW_022196915.1 coordinate 64,519,080, forward strand.
TGTTAGAAGTTCCATCTCTGTGGATTCAAGGTCAGCTGGATCTATATTGGAAGGTCTAGACTAGCCAGGGCTGCAGAATGGGGTCCTAGATCCAAAGCTTCAGGATCTCCATGACACATGGCAACAACAGGCTAACTGGGAGCAGGCCAGGCGAGGATACAATATGGATGGTGTCACAGAAGCCAGCGATCTCAAACTAGACCAATGACTCACTGCAATGAACATTCACTTGTGAAGATGTGTAGATAGAGGGATATACTGGGGAACACATTATGACATATCACGGCTCCCATGAGGGGATGTTTTTATGCTTTGTTTTTTTGTTTGTTTGCTTGTTGTTTGTTTCTTTGTGTGTTTTTATTGTGGGGGAGGATTGCAAGGGCAAAGGGCAGATATGAGAGAGCAGGGAGATGAGCAGGATTGGGGTGCATGGTGTGAAACCCACAAAGAATCAATAAAAAGTTAAAAAAAAACCATTGTGACATTTCTCTAGATCAGTTGGTAGAGTTTCAAATTATCTATACGTATATTTTTATCTGAAAAGAGAAATTTAAGACATGTACAAAGATGGGGAAAATATTTAAAGGTTCTTCATTCCTTGTTATCTGGTTTCAGTATCTATTGGTTTTGCTAATATTATTTTATCTGTAGCTGGCTTCATATTCTTTTTTCTAGACTTTTTGAAAGTAACCCAAAGCTTTATGTTGATTTTTATCTAGTATAGTACACTTTAGTAATATTATCACTAACAAGTAGGTAGATAGTTGTAAAAAAAAAACAAAATTATAGTATGACAATGATATCACTTACAGCCTAATTCATAAAAATTCTTTAAGGGTCAAGTTCCCAGGATATATTCCAATTGCCCAGATTTCCTCTAAACCATCTCTGGATCCAGTGAGTGAAGTCCAGATGCATCCCACTCGTACATCTGGTAAGTCTCTCCGACACTTAAAAGACTTTTCCCTTTTCTATTTGAAATTTATTTGTTGAAGTGACCCAGTTTATTTTCCTTCCACAATCTCCCGTCTTCCCCATTTGGCCAGCTGCAAGGTCATGGTGCAATTTAACATGTTCTTTTGCTCTGTGCTTTCTTTAATTCTCTGTTGGATAGAGAGAATCAACTAGAGTCAGTATTCTTAAATCATGAGCACTTAGTAGCTAGAGCTATGCACTTCCTGCCACTTCACAGTGGAAGTACTGGTGCTTTGACAACCTTTAATAGTAATCGGTATGATCTTTGTGCTTCTGTTTATTTGTTGCATGTGCTTCATGCTTGATGCTCAAACGTTACTATGCACAAATGATCTCATTCCTTGGCAGACTGGAATCTTTCAGATTTACTCCTTTGGTCTTCTGCCATAAGACTCTGGCAGTTTGTTATGGTTTCCTAACCTTCTGGCACTATAAGGTAGCCCAGATCTATAAGGTACCCAGTATATTCTATATTGGTTCTAGATAGAGTCATCTTTCTAAGGAGGATTAGTCTCCTTTAGTGGGAAGTGATATTTATAGAACATAATTTCGGCTCTAAAATCATGGCTCCGTTGTATTATATAAGACATACCATGGAATATTTAAGTTTCCCCCCTTGCTCACATACACTTTGCTTCCAGTTTTTACAGATCCTATCAACTGCAGAGCCACACAGGGGATATGATAAAACTGTTCACAAAGCTCTCGATGGTCCGTACTTCACCAGAAGAAAGGATAAGACTGAAAGCTAACATGTGCAGAGCTGTAATTTGGAGTAGAAATTCTGGCAACCCATTGATTGTAAGGAGCACTCAGTGCTGCTTCTTCAGTGGGATAGAGAGTTTCTCCTCTGCTTTCTGGAGAGCTTGTCTAAAAGCTGAGAGATGGTATCTGTCTCTCCTTTCCCTTCTCTATTGGAGAAAAGTTTTTCTTTTACTCCCCCGGGGACTTTTGTGGAAGCACATTTTCTCTTTGCTGTTTCTAACTGTGCATCTGGCAAGGGAAGCCTGTCGGCTCTCCAAGTCATCTCGCAGTTTGGACCTCCTGTGTTCTCCATACAGCTCTGGATGGAGGTGCAGCTGTGTGCCATATTGGCATCACATTTTATTCTCACGGAGGGCATTCTGGGACTTCTTGATTCTATATTTTATTTCTTTGCCAATTGGTGGACAGTGTGAAACGGAGGAAACAAAATTTATTGAGAGCTTTCAGCTCTATAACTAGCAATAACCATTCCTGGCTGGTGACAGAGTTCCCCAGATGCCCCCTGCTATATAACTCTGATTTCTGAGTTCATTGTAAATCCAACACACTACACTAACTCTGCCAACTGTCCCTCTTTTAGTATCTACATAAAAAAGAAAGCTCCCAGTAATGCTCTCACAGCTTTTAATAATGCTTATGGACTTTACAGAAAGGAAACTTTTGTTGTAGTATTATAGGCATTGCAGAAAAGTACATGTAAATACGCAGCTTGTGGGTTTTTCAAAACTAGACACATTCATTATTTTGCACTTGAATTGATAAACAGGATGTTACAAGCACCCTGGAAGCCTCCTTATACTCCTTTCGGTGAGGATCTGCCCTTTTGCCTTCAATACCAACCAGTTCCTATTCGTAAAAGCATAGACTAATTTTGTCTGCTTTTGTATAACAGGACATATACTATGTACTCTTACATCTGGCTTCTTTCAGTGTCTGTGTTATTTAACCATATGAATATGTATAACCTTAGATTGTAATTGTTGTATGATGTTCAATCCTGTGTCTCTACCACACTAGATTTACCCCCTTTCTTTTGATGAATATTGAATTGTTTCTAACTTAGACTATTACCTTTTTTTGGCAGTTGTCATCATTATAGAACATACCTTTGCTGAACATAGGCATGTGTTTTTCTTGGGTATACCCATGGGAGAGATCTTTATTTTCACAGAGTGGACAATGAATTCTTCTTTGTTAGATAACTTCAGGTAGTTTTCCAGAGTGGATGTACCAAATCACATGTCCTCCAGGAGTGTGTGAGAGCTTGGGATAAGATGCATCCTTGACAGCTCTTGAGCTTATCGCTTTTGCTTCTTTAATCATGTGTACTTTGTACATGCAAACATCTTCCATAACAGGAGGCTGTGCAGTGTCAGCCTTTGAGTTCTGTTTGAAATGTAGTGATTTGTTAAGATAGAGTGAGCTGAACCTGACATCATTTAGACTTATTTCATCCAGTCAATCCAGAAGGATCTAGAAATTGATGGAGGGGATGGAGGCAGCTCTGTGTATCATCAAGAAGAGAGGGACTATGGGATCAGGACAGTCTAGGATGGCTATTGTATAAGTACTGTGGCAAGAAATATAAAGATGGCAAGAAATATCATTCATATTTCTACTATGATAAAAAAGGAGCCACACACTAGTTTCACATCCACAAGCATGCCTAAATGTTACATGGCTGAGTTCAAAGTCTAGACAGGTCTCACATTGTGGTTTTTTTTTTTTTTTTTTTTTTGAGTTAAATGTTTTATCTGACACATTGTTGCATTTTGTTTAAATATTTCTTTCTTATGTGTACTATATATAAACATATGTATAATTTAGATTGCTTTTTATGTTTTACTATTACACAAAGGTCTATAGAAAATACAGTTACCCATTTACTTTTTCTTTTTCTTTTAAAAGATTAATTTAGGAGGCAAAACTCTTAAGAATATGATTTGTGGATAGAAAATGATTATTTTTGTTTCTTGGTTTATGATACATTCTTCTTTAGAAAAGTCTTTGCACAAATTACACCAGAGAGACCCAGCCTTCTTAGAAACAGTGAGTACAAAGTTCAACTTTCAGCAAAAAATGCTTTGTCAGGCTTGTTAGGTTCACAATCACAATATACGTCAGACCGTAGGAGTAAATGCCTCCCACTCCCAAGATTTACTAGGACCACTCAGTCTTATTTGTAATAGTCAATTATCAAAGAAGCCTGAATTTCCACTGGCAGGTAAATGGATACATTTGTGGTATGGCTATATAATTGAATTTATATAGCAATTAAGAGGAATTATTGGTACTTATACGACAACTGGATGGATTATGAAATAATTGTGCTGAATAGAGAACTTCAGAGGGAAAAATATAGAATCTATGATTCCATTACATAAAATTATAAAATGCAGTAAGACAAAGCATCGATAGCAAGCAGAATGATGCTTGCTTTGAGGATGTGGGGAGGGCAGGCTGGCGGAATGAAAGGTAGCAGAAGGGCACATGGGAACTTCTGCACTTTCTGAGTGTGTTTGATATCTTGATAACGGTGATGATTTAATGAGGACACAGGTAAATCACAACTTACCACATTATCCACTATAAATATGTGAGGATATACAGTATCAATTACACTTCAACTGAGTTGTTCTAATACAGACTGCATTGCTCAGTATTCCCAACAATGGGGAGATCAAAAGAGAATTAACATTAATTCATTACTATAGAGTGCAAGTGGGATCAAGAAACACAATTAAACCTACCATATTATATCATTTCAATGACAACAATTTCTATCCCTTATTTTTTTGTGTGTCAAAAAAGAAAGATGTGTTCAAATCTGAACATAGGAATCTATGGCATTACTTGGAAATCAAGACTTTCAGACTATTGGGTGGTGTGTGTGTGTGTGTGTGTGTGTGTGTGTGTGTTTAGAAGGAGAGATGAAGAGAGGGAAGCTTTGCATAAATGGAAGCAGAGAGTGGAGTGATATGGCTGAGGGCCAAGTAACATCACAGATTGCTGGGAGCCACCAGGAGCTAAGAGGAGGTGACTGAGGAATCTTTCCCAGAGTCTTTAGTGTCAAGGCACGGCTGTTTATAAATTCTTTAGAAGTCTTTAAGAAGTGGGACAGATTAAATTTCTGTTGTTGGGCACTGCAGCAGTATAGGACCCACTGGAAACCGGTACTCATAGCGTATACATTTGGTGACTAGTCTAGTCTAAAGACAGATGATAAAACCAAAGGGAAAACAAAGGTTATACTGACTACCAGGTATCTGTTAGGTCCTTTCATGAAGCTTTGTGTTCTCTTCTTGTTGATAGCTGTTGTTCTGGAGTCTAATGTCACCCACATCTACATATTAAGATACTAACATAGTGATTTTCAAATTATTATCTTTGGACCTTGGGGAGTCCTTGGGACCTTTTTGGTGACCTCTGATGCCAAACCTATTCTATTTTTATCCTGTCACCGCACTGACATTTGCAGGGACAACATTAAACACCTTGATACAAACCAGCAAACACAGACAGCACCACAAAGTACACTGGTAAATGTTTTAGTCCTGATCTTTATGCACTGGCAGAAAGCAAAGGCAAAAGGAATGTCACTTAAGAGTAACCTTGATGAACCAGCACAATGGTTAATGCGATTAAATGTAGCTACTTGAACGTGCATCTTTTAAAATATTCTATGCGACAGTGTGGGACATACAGACAAAGCATTTTTCATTACATATGAAAGTGCAAAAATGATAGTTCTCCGATTCCCACAAACAGTTACACTGGACAGACAAACCCTCGTTATGAATATTACTAAGAAATAGGGACTTTAGAAAATATGTGAGGAGGAGGGAGGGAACATGGGTTTGTTCTTGTTGTTTTTTGTTTTTTATTTTTGGAGGGGAAACTGGGAAAAGAGAAATCATATGACCTGTAAATAAAGAAAATATCTAATAAAAATAAAATATAATATAAAAGAAAGAAAATATGTGTTCTGAAGCTTAGAAGCAGCCATCCCTGAGGTTCATTCCCCCTCTCTCTCTTTCTCTCTCTCTATCTCTCTCTGTCTGCGTGTGTGTGTGTGTGTGTGTGTGTGTGTGTGTGTGTTTGTGTGTGTTTATGCTCATGTAGAGGCAAGAGGACGACTTCAAGGGTCCTTCCCCAGGAACCACCCACCATGTTTGTTGAGATGAGTCTCTCACTGGCCAGTGAACAAGAAGAATCTACCTAATCGGCGTGCCCAGCACCAGGATCACAAGTACCAGCTGCTAGGCTCAGTTTATCACACGGGTTGTGGGGATCCAACTGTGGTCCTCATGCTTGCGCACCAAGTATATTACCAACTGGGCTATTGCTTGACCCTGAGACTCTGTTTTTTTTTTTTTTTTTTTAACTGAGAATTGTGTTTCCTGTAAAAGCTTACACACAACACAAGCAAGGTCCAGGGAACCACGGGGCTTTGCTGAAGGATGCAGGATGAGCATAAAGAACGGCAATCATGTTTGGAAACCTGGGCCGCTCTGATTTCCGGCCCACTACCCACTGCACTGGACAGGTGGCTTGCCTTGTTTCGCGCGTCTCCTCCTTGAGAGAGTGTGAGTGATGCTGTAAGAGAAAGAAATGCCAGGTGGAAAAATTGACAAGTCAGACATTACACAGCCACTTAATTTTTATCTTGTAATTTTCACAATCTGAGCAACCAAGTAGAATCCATAAAGAAGACACTAAAATGTGGCCTAATAAAATTCATCTGACCGGGGATACAGGTGCCCATGTTTTGGTTTTTGGCTTTCGTTTTTGCTTCATTTTAATGTCAGCTATTTTCCGGGCCCAGTGCTCGCTTTGACAAAAGCTGTCCTGTGTTGCCAATTGAGATACGGTGCAAAGCTTCTACGATTAAGGAATTCAGACTCTATCCAACAGAAAGCCTTGAGGGCAGGAGGAAACACTAGGGGAGAAACATCTCAACATCGTGTACAGACGAATGCCCGAAATAAATATTAACTGTTATTTCTGCAAATGTTCCCACTGTTTTATAGACTTCCTTTCCTCCGTTGGTGAGTCGGCAATGTATTCAAGCTGCATTCTGGGCTTCTGCTCATGATGATCCTCTCAGCGTGGGCTGGGGCAGTGTTTGTAGCTCAGCTGGCTGGTGCCAGAGTGAAGAGCGCCTCTGATTTGATTCCACCCCAGGCACTGAAGGATTTTCAAGATTTTCCTCTTAATATTTGGCTTTGCTTGATAATCCTAGAGCATGCTGGGAAATCTCAGCAAGAGAAAAAATTCAGGAACCACAGGGAAGCCTGCTTGGAGGGGCTGTGGCTAAGTATGAAAGCTCAGGACTATGAGTGCTAATGACTCTTGAATGTTCCGTTTCTCCCAAGGGTTCCCTTCAACATAAAGTGTGTAGGCTTGGAAGGGCAGAGGGCTCTTAGAAAACTCAGCCATCCCCGAAACACAAATAAATGCCTGATTGAGGAGCCATTTCCCATGAGAAAAGCCATTAGTCAAAAAGGTGTATGGAACCATATGGCTCAGCTTGCAGTTCTGAATTTCAAAAGCAGGAGTTGGCAAAGGGCGCTATGCAATTTTTACCTCGTGATTTTTTTTTTTTTTTATCTTTTTCTTTCTTAGTTGTTGAGGGCTGACCTTGCCTTAACATATGCAGGATTGAAGACTTTTTATTTATTTTTAGTTTTTGCTTCTTGATGTTGGAGAAAGCGCCCAATTCAGAAACAAACTTCACAGTCAAGGAGTTGACTAAATCCCCAAGGCTTGAAGGTTTGTTTCTGCAAACCAGCTCCCATGTTTAAAAATATTTTTTTCTTTTGTTGCTGTTTGTGTTTTAAGCCTTTTAAGCCTTGAGATGTTTAGTCTGAATTCTCATTCTGTCTCGGTGACTGCAGGTATGAGCTGGCCCTGAGAGTGGCAGATAGAGATTTAGTCTCTGTTTGCAGTGTGTGGTGGGGGAAGGGCTCATTTTATTGGTTGGATCAGGATGCTGAGTGGCTTTGCTACTGGGCCGTTTCGCGGGACAGTGGCTGAGCCTGGTGAGGAAGGAATCCATCCAGATGTGGTGTGTGTGCAGCATGCACTTCTGTAAGCCCAAGAAGCCTCACCCAATGACTGTACCGACAGAGCCTCATCCATGGCAGTTAGCATGAGTACACAGCCCCCTGTATGCAGGAAATAACCACTGCCTCATTGAATCGAGTTCAATTCACTTCCTACTGAGGAAAATGCAAGAAGCTTGAGCATAATTAACTCATGTGATTTAGGTTATCCTCATTATAAGTAAGAAGGAAAAGCATCGGAGAGGGTAAATATTTTGTCTAAGTTCATACAATTCTCCTTAGTATATGTCTTCCATTAATTTATAATAAGTATATTAAAATAGTCCATAGATTTTTTTCTTACATTCATAATTTGTCTCATAAGTGACTGCCTCCACAATTTGAATAAAGAATGGCCTCCATTGGCTCACACATTTGGACATTTGGTCCCAGTTGGTAGTGCTGTTTAAATAGGCTATAGAATTTTTAGGAGGAAGGCTCTTGGGCCAGGAAGTTCAAGGGACCAAGGGAACACTACAGCTTCCCTCGCTTCCAGGTTTCTCTCTGCCTATGTTTCTGACTGGAGATGCCATCTCTCATCTCCCTAGATGCCGGCTGCCACATTTCCTCTGCCATTCCACACTCTCCCTGTGAACCACTATTTCTCCATAAGTCACAAGAGTCATGGTGTTTTATCATAGCAACAAAGAGTACCTAATACAGTGAGTCCTTCCAGTTCATTTCTATTAGTGTGTATTAATTAAATAAAATACTGGCTTTCATAGTGACATTTTCATATGTGTATGGACTATGCTATAATGTGTTTCTCTCTCTCTCTCTCTCTCTCTCTCTCTCTCTCTCTGTCTCTCTCCCCCCTCTCTCATTACTATCTCTTGTGTCCAATCCCTCCCCATTATTCCCCTCTCTCTTCCCCAGCGGTCTCTTCTCTACTTTCATGTTCTTTTTCTTCTTTTAAAGAAGGAAGATTACTCATGAGAGAGACCTTGTGGCATTTCCCCTGTCTGACTCGCTTTTTCCGGAAGAGTAACTTTTTTACTTTCTTTTCTTTCTGTGGCAAGACCAAAACTCCACTGGGCTGTTGGCTCTGCAGTTGAGAGCACTTGCTGCTCTTTGGAGAACCTGAGTTCAGTTCCCGGCACTCACCTCAGGCAGCTCACAACACAACACCTGTTACTCATCTCCAGGAGATCTGATACCCTCGCCGGCCTCTATGGCTACTCTCACACACATACATACTCACATATGTACACACACAATACAAAATAAGCATAAAATAATATTTGTTAAAGATAGAAGAAAAACACACAAAACTAAACAAAACCCTCATGCCCAGGATCACATGGCCTGTGAATTCTTTACGTCCTAGTTGCCTTGCCCGCCCACGCAGGAATACTAAATGAAGCATAATAGTCAAATAATTTTAGATTCATGGGAATTTTGGGAATGTATGTGGATGTACCTGCATGTACACCTGTGTAAAATACAAGACATATAAACTTCCACTTACTGAAAGTTAAATAGAAATAAAATTATAAGGTTGTCTCAAGTTAGATGTTCTCAAGCCTTAAAACTACGCTGAAGTACAAAAGCCCTACTTAGGCTCCTCAGTGGGAAATGTGATCACTCTTCCCACTCTCTTAAATCCCAATCTTGTTACAAAGTCTTGGCCGCAGACAAACGGAAGTTAAGTTATTTTTAAAATTATTGTAATTTAAGGAAACTTTCGCCTTTATGTCATTGAGTCCTCATGATACCTGTGAATGCTATTACAGGGAATAAACATAGAATGGGCAGCCGGCTCTTGGTATACATGGTACAATGACTGACGTGATGCGTGCACCAGCCCCTGTCCTGCCTGTGCAGCACTGAGTTTGCCAGGTTGGCTGTGCAGGGCTCTGTCAACCAGACCTGATTTCCAGTGACAGCAGTGCTGAGACGCCTCTCCACATCCAGTGACAGCGGTGCTGAGACGCCTCCACTCTTTTTTTACAGTGTAGAAGAAACACAGCGGTTGCGGAGCCCACGGTTCCCTAGCGGTTTCCCAATTCTGAGGAGGGCAGTGCAGACAAGATGTGCGATTCCTGAAGCTTTCCTGATCTCCTAGGGTATCAGTCTGTGGGAGGGTCAGAGAAAGAGAATAAACTGGAGTAATGCTAAGAAATTGGCTCCTCGGATGGCAAAGGGCTGACTGGTTGCCAACTCCATGCATGGTGTGTCCATACAACAGATAAATAAAAATAAAGAGAAAGAAACTCCAACCATTCTCAAGAGAGTTTTAATGGAAAATGTAACAGAGTAATTTAAATTGCTAATAAGGAATCAAATGTTAGAAATATCTCAGGTGCTCCTGAAGAAATGCATTGTGGGTGGTCCGTGTGGGAAAGGAGGAGGTATACATGAAAAAAAAAAAAACCTCAGAAAAAGGCTTAAGACACTGATAAAGAGGCTTAAAAACAGGGTGGACAGGGTACGGGGACACTTGAGATGAAAAGAAAAGAGAGGCTTTCTGTGGGAGAAAAGGGATAGGGAAAGTAGAGTGGGGAAGGGGGAGGAGGAAGAGAGGGGGTGGCATCTGAACAGAATATGTACATTTTTACCACTATTTACATGGTATCAAATATTATAAATAAAAATATTTTAAATGTGCTAAATGTGTAAATTATTGCTGCTTTGGGCACTAGGAAGAATATGGGCAGTAATACTAGTTTTTGGGATATTGTGTAGTAACCATGTTAGCTTATTGTATCTTACAACATTATGCTGTAATCCTTAAACAGACATGCTACAATGTACTAAATGTCATCATAATCCTGCCACTATGAGGAGGCATGGATAAGTAATCATTGTGACAGAGAAAAGAATAGATATGAAAAGCCATGAAAATTATATCCATATTCATAGAATGTGTTAAATTGATTCCAAATGTGATTTAAATATGATAGATAAAATTTTAATTTAAAAAATATAGGCTAGCCCTCCATCTATAGCTGAAGGCTACTTTGTTCTACCCCTCCTGTGGAGCTGAGAATGAACTCGAGAGCTGCCTCTCACATGCCAGGCAGGCCCTGGCTCTGCCCAGCCAGAGCCCCACCCCAGAAGACCACTTCTTGGCAATGCTTCAGGAGGACATTTGAGCTGGGAACCAGTTTGTTGACTCTGTTAAGGAATCTTCCCATAACACTCTTCTGGTCCTGGGAATTTTCTTTATTGCAGTTTAAAAGGTTTTTAAAGTTTTAAGTGTTATCTTAATGAGCATGGGATAGTTCTGCTCTTTCAAGTTTTCTGATTTTTCATGTGTAAGTGTCAATAATTTAGCTATTTTAGGGAATTAGTTATAGTAAAGGCAACCTTTCACCCTGTTCAACCTCTTCCCTAAGTGACACTGTTTTTCTACCTCATTACTATTTCTGCTTATCGTTATTATTTTGTTTTTGCTTATTACTTTGCTTTTAATGCCCGTTTTTCTTTTTGAAGACTATTTTATTTTTAGTTATGTGTATTGTGCATGTGCCTGTGTGAAATCCCAAATGCATGTAGGCATCCTCAGTAGCCAGAAGAGGGTATTGAATCCCATGGTATGAGTCTTGGCTTTGGTTCTTCGTAAGTACGGTTACATCCTCTTAACCACTGAGCCATCTCTCCAGTCTCTCAGACTTTGATTTGTATAAATTTAGATTTAATTTTTGGTTCATTGAAAGAAAACCTTCCTTTTTCTCTGGTGAAAATGCTTATAGCTACAGGTTTGGTTTTTTTTTTTTTTACCCTTTCACTATATTTATCAAATTTTGCTTTGTAGTTTTTGCTATTCTGATTTTTAGTTGCTATTTCACCTTTGATCTATGAGTTATTTAGAAGTGGTATTTTAATTTTTCCAAATGGCCTTAAATTGTCACCAGGACTGAAGAGATGCCTCAGTGGTTAAGAACACTGTTCTTCTTCCAGAGGCTCGAAGTTGGTGCTACCCATATGGTGGTTTACAACTCTCTGTAATTCCAGTCCCTGGGGATCCAACACCCCTTCTGGTCTCCATGGGTATCATGTATGCATGTTGTATACAAGATTACATGCAGACAAAATACCCATACTCTTAAATAAATAAATAAATAAATAAATAAACAATTTACAATAATGACTACTGATATTTAGTTTAATCAAATCAGATTATGATAGAATTCATAACCTATTCAATTCAGATAATGATAGAATTCTTCATACTCTTCTGTAAGATCAGTTTTTATAATAGTCTGTATGTGTTTGAGTGCAATATTTATTCCCAGCTGTGTTTTACACATTCATACTATTCTACAGGGATCATTTATTCTATTCTTCAAATATTCTGTATACACATTTGTTGGTTGTTTGCTCAGTCTCCAATGAACCAAGAGAGATAGATTAAAACCTTTACTATCTGTTTATTAAATTTGAAAGGGCAAATTTACTAAATTTAGTATCTCCTGTTTTGTGATTTTTTTTAAAAAATGTTTTATATGCATTTTATTGTGTGTTTTATTATTTACATGATGGTTTAAGGTTTTCATGTCTTTCTGGAAAACTGATTGTTTATTAGTATGCAGAAACCTCCATTGATACAACTTTCTCCTAAAGCCTATTTTTATGGCCTGATATTATTTCATAGACATCAGATGTCTTCTATTTGGGGTATGCCTGATAAATATTTTTCTGTCCATTTGCTTTTAAGTCTTCCATGTAATTTAAAAATATGCTGTCCACAAATGCCATTTCAGATGTGATTCTTAAAAAAAAAAAAAAAAAAAAAAAATATTGTTCTCTTCCTCATCCTACAGTCAGATTTGCTCATGCTGATCGCATTGCTGATACACATTTGATTATATACATTTATATACATTCATTTATATTGATTGCATTGCTGATACATTTGCATTCATTCCCTGTTAGCATTCTTATAAACTCCACCCCCACAGATACCTAGCAGCAGCCAGGTATGCTCCTCCCCATGGTTACCTGGCAATAGCCAGGTAGGCCTGGCCCTATAAAGGGGCTGCTTGCCCCCTCCTCTCTCTCTTACTCCTGCTTCTCTCCCTTGCCTCTTGCCCCTTTGTTCTCTCCTCTCCCCATTCTCTTCCCCCCTCTCCCTACATGGTCATGGCCAGCCCCTACTTCTCTACTCTCTCCTTCTCTCTACCTTTCTCTGCCTCTGCTACCCTCTTAACTCCCCTCCCCATGCTCTAAATAAACTCTATTCTATCCTATACCGGCATGTGTCTGGTCCCTCAGCGGGAGGGGATGCCTGGCATGGGCCTGCCGAGGCAACCTTTCCCCCACACCTCGCCAGAACATATTCTTATAGCTCTTTCTCTTTTTATGATCACAACATTCCCTCCATCTTCTTTAGTGATATTTGTGTCAACAAACACCTTCCATGTCATGGAGCATCAACTTCTTAATGTATACATGGACAGTTGGACTTTAGTTTACTATCTTTTCGAGGTGACATGCTATAGAAGGTTAAAGGTGGCTTGTTGGTATTGACGACTGCCTTTCTGATCCCACAGGTATGTTCCTCTTAGACACTAGGTTGCCTCATAAAGTAACACCGACTCATTGCCTCCTCTCCGCCATCCAGCCCCC
>NW_022196915.1:64533217-64535163 GCF_008632895.1 Mastomys coucha
CTCTCCCTCTTGCCCTCCCCCTGCTCTCCCCCTTGCTCTCCCCCTTGCTCTCTCTCTTACTTGTCCTTCCCTTTGTGTTTGAGGCAAAAATCTTTCTATCTCAGGCTGTCCTTGAACTTACTATGCAGCCTGGCTTGCCACAAACTCTCATTCCTCCTGCCTCAGTTTCCTGTGTACTCATCCAGCGTTTTCTGGGTAATAAAGTCTATGAAGAAATAAAGACCTCTGGGAGCTGGAACCTCAAGTAAACACACTAAGAAGCCTATCCTGTATCCCGAAAACCACAATTCCTGAACAAATGATCTGAGTTCTCTCTGGAGCATCTTCCTCCTCTGTCTAGGCATTAGACTACCGGCACTGTGGGATTCTGTACTGGTGTTTTTCCCATGGCCCTGTAACATATCTCATTGTCTTTTTCTCTGTTTCTGTTAACTTATGGTTTTCTGCCCCATGTTTGGTGACCACAGCCTTCCATATTGTCTTCCTCACCACTCTGCCCTAGAAGGCCTTCTATGAAAAAAATAACCTAGTGTTAAATATTTAAAAATATGCTGTCCACAAATGCCATTTCAGATATGATTCTTAAAAAAAAAAAATTATTGTTCTCCTTTCCTCATCCTACAATCAGATTCGCTCATGGTGATCGCATTGCTGATACACATTTGATTATATACATTTATATACGTTCATTTATATTGATTGCATTGCTGATACATTTGCATTCATTCCCTGTTAGCATTCTGTGTAAACTCCACCCCCACAGATACCTGGCAGCAGCCAGGTATGTTCCTCCCCATGGTTACCTGGCAACAGCCAGGTAGGCCTGGCCCTGTAAAAGGGGCTGCTTGCCCCCTCCTCTCTCTCTTACTCCTGCTTCTCTCCCTTGTCTCTTGCCCCTTTGTTCCCCCTCTCTCCCCATTCCCTTCCCCCCTCTCTCTACGTGGTCATGGCCAGCTCCTACTTCTCTACTCTTTCATTTTTAATATTTTTAATATTTATTTTTTAAATAATCTAGTGTCTTCTCCTGGGCATAGGATATGTTCCCTATCCATGCTCTGGCCCCTAGACTGTCCATGCAGACTCAGGTAGCCATCCCTGTGGGGATGTTTGTCTGAAAGCAACTGAGTCATCCCCTCTGGGGTGTGGAACTCTGTGATTTGCACTTCAGTAGGTTTTCTAGTTCATTCTTATGTGGCCAGTGTTTTTCCAGTCCTATGCTCCCAGTCTGACATGATCCCTAAACACCTCTCTTCTTTATGTCATAGCCTGCAATGGCTTCCCTCTGTGGGGTGACTCACTGGCCTGACCCAAATATAACATTGCTTTGTCCCATTAACGTGCTTGTTTCTATTGTTTGGGATTTTTAGAAAATCCTACGCCTTAGAGTGCCTGCCCACCCTTTGTAATCACAAATGGAATTTGCTTTTTTATTTCAAAAATAATGCATTTCTCCAGGCCTCATCTCTTGGTAGGCACAAATAAAGGCACTTAATGTTTATTGCCCAAGTTTTACTGACTTGTGCCCACACCTACATAATACAAGACCTCAATTCCCTGCAAAAATCTCCTCCCTGAGTTCCTGAGGGGTCTCAGCAAGAGCTTTGATTTGCTCTGTATTGTTGCTAACTGGTGGGAGTCCATCGGGAGTCTTGTAGACTGTGTGTCTCCAGGTCAAGACTGGCAGTAGCCTCCAGAAGATGCAGATATCCATCTTCCTACCAGGCAGGGGCTGTCTCTTCAACTCTCTGCCCCACAGCCATGAATGCCTAGGGAGCTAGGGAGATGTTGCCAGGCATCCTCACCTGCATGTGGTCATCGGCCATTGCCTGTGTGACCCAGGAGTGGGGATGGGGAGTGAGGGTTGCCTTGTGGTCATCGGCCATTGCCTGTGTGACACAGGAGTGGAGATGGAGTGAGGGTTGCCCTGTAGTTGTCGGCCATTGCCT
>NW_022196915.1:64535291-64564455 GCF_008632895.1 Mastomys coucha
TGGAGATGGAGTGAGGGTTGCCCTGTGGTTGTCAGCCATTGCCTGTGTGACACAGGAGTGGAGATGGAATGAGGGTTGCCCTGATGTTGTGATTTCCTTTTCTCCATCTCAGCAAAGCTCCCTCCTCTGGCATCTCAAAGTTTCTCATTTCATTCAGTTCTGCACACAACACCTCTCTCCAACACTGCAGAGAAATATTTGTCTCCAGCACAATCACATCCATGAATACCCACAGAGAAACCATTGGCTCTAAACAAAGCCACTGTGAAAAAGTCTTAGTCTTGGGGACCATGTCTGTCACCAGCTCATCACACATGATCAAGACTGAAGTTCATTTTTACCTTAGATTGAAAATTCTCTCTCTCTCTCTCTCTCTCTCTCTCTCTCTCTCTCTCTCTTTCTCTCTCTCTCTCTCTCTGTCTCTCTCTCCCTCCCTTCCCCCTCTCCCCTCTCTCTGTCTGTATGTCTGTCTCTCCCTCCCTCCCTCCTCCCCTCTCTTTCTCTCTGTCTCTCTCTCTGTTGAGTAGATTAGGAGTCACTAATGAAAATCCCTTAGATAAGCTTTATACAAACCTTAGGAGTTGGGAGAGGCTTGTTAGCGTGAAAGGATATGTTATAGTTTGGGTCTGAAGAAACGTCTAAGGCAGTGATTCTCAATTTGTGGGTCACACTCCCCACAGGGATCGCATATCAGGCATTATCTTGCATATCAGATGTTTACATTATGATTCATAACAGCAGGAAAATTATAGTTATGAGGTAGCAATGAAATAATTGTATGTTTAGGGCTCACTACAACATGAGGGTATTCAAGGGTCGCAGTGTTAAGAAGGTTGGGAACTACTGCAAAGGGTCATGAGGTAAAGGCTTGGTCACCATCATGGAGCTGTTGGGAAATGGTGGTATCTTATTTTTCTCTTCTGTTGTGATAAAACACTGACCAAACTCACCTTGGAGAAGAAAGGCTTTATTTGGTTTACAGGTCCATCGTCGAGAGAAGTTGGGATAGGAACCTGGAGGCAGGGACTGAGGCAGAAGCCATAGAATGCTGCTTACTGACTCGCTTTTAGGCTTTTATTTCCTTCATTTTTTATTTATAAGTCCCAAACCCACCTGTCTAGGGATGGTACTGTCCTCAATGGGCTGGGTCCTCCCCTCCCATATTGATTAGCATCTAAGAAGATACCCAAATAGACATATCCAGTGGAGGGGTGGGGCCCAGTAGGAGGTTTTATATCTTTAGGGGGAAAACCTTATAGAGAACTACAGAGTCCAGGCCCTCTCTCTTTCTCTGTTTAGCTCCAAGGCCATAGGTGAGTGGGTTTGGTCTGTCATGTAACTGCACCAAGATCTCACCTGCTTCTTCACAGGCCATAAAGCAAAGGGTCTGCTTTCATGAAGCATCATTTGAAGCCATGAGCTGGAATCAGCCTCTTTGTAAGTTGATTGCGTCATACGTTTATTATGGTTACAGAAAGCTAACTACCACCAACCCAAATGGTCCTGTTGCTTTTTAAAAATGTAACAAAAGAAACGCAGAGGCTTGCTCTTCATTGGAAACACAGCATCTGACATTTGAGCTACAGAATACAAAAGGACGGGAGGAAGGAAACAGAGAAGTGAACTCTATGCATGATTGTGCATTCTAAGCGGAACCTGTTTTCTCCTACCTTCCTCTTCATTTACCATGAAAGGCCAGCTGTCATGGAAAGCTGTTCCTATACCCATTACCATTCTTTATCAGAAAGGAAACCTTAACAAAGGAACAGATGATCTGAGGCCGCTGGTTCCCCCAACTCCAGATCTGCTTTCGAGAGGAAGTTGCATCCTTGCAGAATTATTATTATCAATCAGCCTTTATTGCGTCGGCTTTCTTTATTGCATTCTAACACACAAAGTAATGAAAACATATAATAAAGAGAATAAAACACGCAATGCATCACTGTGCAGATATCGCAATCATAGCAAATCCAATGTAAATGCCCTACAGGGAATACCGGAGTCTTCCAATACATTGCTAACAGTTTGCATGATACTACATTGCGTTATTTATCTACTAAAGCTGTCATGCTTTGCTAAATATCATTGCAGCATCAACCCTGAGTAACACTTCTCCTTCCCAGCCTCCAAAGGGGAAGCATATTTCTTTGCTGTCACTGGTTTTAATGTTTGCAAAGAGTAGCTCGGGCTCCTGAATAATTAATGTATAACGATTACTAAGCTATGGGTAGTTTACTATTCTAGCCCCTCTGGTCTTCGCAATGTTGCCTGCTTTAATATGCACTTCGAATTGGAACCAAGAGGTAGTAAAAGCCATTAAGACAGGATGGAGCTCAGTCAATAATGATTTAGAGTTTGAACATACCCTGGGTTTTTCCATCTTGGCTCTCAAGCCCCATCTGCTGCTCATGCTCTGACTTGGTCGACCTTCTGCAAATGCTTCCAGGAGGGCAGCGTTTCTGCTTTGTGTATACTTACTTAAAAGAGTTGCCACTCAGAAGTTCAAGTCAAGTGTACACTTCCTCTGCAGCATTTCCAGCTGTGGGAAGAACATGGGTGATGGCTAAGGACCCTTGAGATGTTTCTGTCAGTCACACATACACACATTGAACAAATTTCATGATCTCCCACAGCACAGGGATTCAGCAAATGTTGCATACTGCTAATGTAGAGAGAAATCCATCCTAGGGACTCTAGAAGGGACTTCTAATCTAGGTGAGAGGACTTCAAAGGACAGAGCATCAACATTCTCCCAGAGAGGACAACAGAGAGATGGTATGAAGACTGCCTCGGCTGCGGGCAGAGGTGTCTGCTCAAAGTCTCCTCCAAGATGAACTCAGACAATAATGATTCCTTCGTGTCAGAGGCTACAGCATCCTGGAAGGCAGAGATGGATCATTTTGTACCTGTGAGCTGCAACAATCTAATGCCCCACAAACATCCACAGAGAGGCACAGCAGTGTGTGGCAAATTCCTTTAGAGTGGGCATCAGAAAGAACACTAGTCACTTCTTAAGGGACAGCAGCCCAAATTTAGTCATCTTGATTTGAGTATGAAGCCATAATGTGTATGATTTGAGCATAAAACCCTAATTCCAAAAATAATATATTTTGTTATTCTGACCAAAAGGCCACTTAGAGCTTGCTCCTCAATAATGTTAGCATCTCCCATTTCCTCCATGTATGAAGTTCCCTAGATATCCTCATTAAGTGAAACCAAAATTAGTATTTTAGAAATAAATATATAAATGTCTAGAGTCTGATTCCCTAGAAAGATATGTTTGTGTATAGTCAGAGATACTGTTCCTTTTGTGAGGAGGTTCAGAGAAAGGTCTTTGGCTAAGTGGATCCTGGTGACCTACACATTAGCATAAGTCTAAAAGGTCAACCTTGCTAGTTCCTCCTCACCCTGCAGATCAAGCCTTACGTGTGGTAATTGGCGCTTTGCCCTTTCCAGCACTTAAACCTTTGCTGGGCCTGGCACTGGGTTAAACGGACAAGACCCCATGTGGCTGGGAGGACAAATGGAAGTGAGGCTAGTTCATGCGTACGACTTGTGGTTGCAATGGGCTTGCTAATGAATCATTTGTGAGAAAAGAATGAGGTGAGACAGAAATACCAGCAAGATGACCCCAAACCCCTCATGGGAAGGTACTTGCTATAACTACGCACCAAATAGCAATGCCACTGAGTATTGTGAGGACCTGGAAGATACTAACTGCAAACAAGTGTCATCTGTCATATCATATTGCTGACATAGGTAAGCCAGTGTACAATAGAACATCGGGTGAATCCTTGTCTGACATGTTGATAGCTGGTTTCCATGATGGTCGGGGTAGGGATAGAGCCCTGGAAGCCCAAAGAATTCATGCTCATTCCTAGGAGCTCTTTTTGTACCCTTGTCCTATTTTTCCCATGGTCAGGGCCCCGCCATCCTCTTCAGTCATTTGGGTTCCTTACATGAGTGACAGGTCATTTGAAAGGGAGGGAGGTGACTGTCTTTGTCAGGTGTGTGAGACAGAACTTCACTCTTGATTACCATTAGTCACAGAGTGACATGAGATTGCTGTTACCTGAGGGCTGAGTGTTATATTGTGAAGCTTAAAGGCCTCTCAATGGTCCTCCAATCCAGTCTGCAATCCTTTTCTTTTGCCCAGCTCTGAAATCAATTTCTGGACTAAGAGGCATAGGAGGAGCACAATTCTATTTTTTTTTCTTTAACTTTGTATCAACTTGACCCTCCACTTAGCTTGTCAAGCGTGAGTAAATAATTTCACTCTATTATCTTTTCCATATGCTTTAATATTTCAAGGGCCCTGGGTAACTCATGCCTTGCTCGTATTGAACAAGAGACTTTACGAGATGCATGAAGAAAATCTAAGCTGAGCAGCTAAGTGGGAGGAGGAGTGAGTACAGTTAAACAAAATTAGCCTGTACAATATGTTATATATGCCACAAATTCAAGTTTGTTGTGCCTTGAATGGATGATTTAACCTCTCCCTACCTTTATTCTTTTCCTATGTAATGGGAACAGTAATTGCATCTATTTCCTCAAGTTGAGAGCACTGAAAGACGTAATGCACATACAATATTTTTTTGTGCTGCTGGGACTGTCACATGATCATGTGTTCATGTTAAGGGGGGATGTGCAAAGCTAATGAGGCTTCTAAACGCTCATGGCCAGAAACTAGGCCATGTTCAGCATATCCTTCACTGTTTGAAAAGGGAGACATATGTAAGTTTTAAAACCAGAGCACCTGGCTTTGAATCATAATAAGCTTATGATATTCTGTCCCGTTACCTACTTTGTTAGTTTCCTGTGGTTTCCATGGCAAATTTTCATAAATGGCATAGCTTCAAATAACAAAAATGTATTCTTCTACAGTCCTGGAGGCTGGAAGTCCAGAGTCAGTGTCCTAAGGCTGAAATCAATGTCTCCTCTTCCCGTGTCTAGTGACCGACGGTGTTCTTTGGCTTGTAGAAGCATCCCTCCCTCCTGTCCTGCCTCTGTGTTTCCTCCTCTCTGTCCTTGTCTATCTGTAGATTTCTCTGTGTCACTATATATGTGTAGATTCCAGCCTACATCTTGTAAAATGGAGTCATGAGGTTTTTATTCAGCTTAAATACTATGAGCCTCCTCTTTACTGGGTAGTCTTTGAAGAACTGAATTCACAGGTATAAAAAGTCCCTATCTCGAGAAAATTATATTCCATTTGCTACAGACAGATGAGTAAGGTAGTAGACAGCATAATAGAATGTCAGCAGGGACCTGGAGAGATGGCTTAGAGGTTATGAACTTGCCCTGAGGATCTGAATTTCTATCCCCAGAACAAGTGTAAATGCCGGTGAGTATGCTGGTCTACCTGTAATTCCAGCCTCAGATGGCAGAGACAAGAGGTTTTCCCCAAATCAAGCTGTCTGGTGAGAATAGCTGTGTTGGGTAGGTCTGGCTTTGATTGAGAGACTTTGCTTCACTGAATGAGGTAGAAGAGCTATCAGAGATGAGTTCCACCATCAATCTCAGGCCACCACATGCATGTGTACATATATACACATGTAATCACATGCACTGTGCACAAACATGCATATGCACAGAGAACCCCTCCATACAGTGTGCCCACACAAACATGTGTGCCCACACACATGCTAGCATACATATATACACAGCCCACAGCCCACAAGAAAATGGAAAATAGAATCTTAACGAGGGTGCTGTGGCATGGAATAGGGGTGGGGAGCCTTCATCTGCCATGCAAAGGCTAATTGGGCTTTGTATGGTGTTTTCTATGAGTGACAACACAGGGGGCACACTTACCTTTTTTGAATAGGTGATTCCCTTAGTTGTTTTCAATTAGCAATAATCGCGCCTCGGATAAACCTCATTGGCTATGATACTGCCACTGTGCAAAGCTGCCCTTAGTTGTTTTGAGCCCTAAGTTACATATTCTTTCTATTCCCCTTGGCCTTTGAATGTAGAATGGAGTGCATGGTTATACTGTGGAATGAGATGATAGCATTCTGTTTGACTCTTCTCCCATTGTTGATGGTCATAGAGGAGTCCATCAGGAGGAAACTTTTCAGTGTAGCGCAAAGGATCCAGGAAGACCTCTGAATCCATTTCCCCCTACTTCCCAATTTAAACATGCCAGGATCATTAATAATAAAGACAAATAAGTTATGGGAACTTTTGTGGTAGTTGGTGGGCTCGATGGAGCTAGCCCCACAAATGAATGTGTACCTCTGACATGTTGATGGGAGAGATGTTGATCGACATGTTGCTGATTCATTATCATGCTAGCCAGGACCTCTGCCTCCTGATTTCCTGTCAGATCCCTTGTTCAGCAAGCAGTAGAGATAGAAATAGGAATGTGTCATTCGTTCCTACTGGGAACAAATGTTGTTTTTGCTTCCAAATGCATTGTCTCAGCACTCTAAATAATTATTGTATGAGAGTTAACAACTGTAGTTCCAGTTTCACAGGAGCTGATAAATTATGGGTATCCTACTCGGAGAGACAAAGCATATTAATCAAAAGATAACAATTTCCAGTAGCACATTCCAAAGTAGTGAATGAATGGCTCAGGCAAAGAGTTTCAAAGTCATTTGGGAGCAGTCTTGCTTGGGGAAAATTCCTGTAGGAAATGGGCCTGAAATTGAGTGTTAGTGTAGACATTGTCAGAAAGGCTTCATGGAGATGTGTGAGGGATAGAACCAGGGAGAGACAGGCAATAATGTGTTCCTGTGCTATGTGCTATGGGGCAGAATGTAAGGCTTTGTTGTTGTTTTGTGTTTCATTTTGAGACAGGATCTTACTGTAATGTGTCTAGGCTAACCTTGAACTTTTGACCCTCTTCCTTTCGCCACATAATTCATAACTGTGTGTCAACATGCCCAGACATGAGTAAAGTAGTATGACTATAACAACGACTTCCAATAGGCTTTTGCTAGCATCACTGAGCCTATTCTTGGGTTTGAGATGCCGGATGAATCCCTGAAAACAAGCGAAAGTGTCACATCTCCACTTTGATAAGACGCCTATCTCCCTTGCAACCTTAGAATTTGGTTGAGACATATCAGTCATTTAAGGTGTGCTCATCATGAAGTTGAACATTTCCAACTTTATCCAATCTCTCTTCATTTCTTCCTACTCCAAGGCTGAAGGGACTAATGTAAGAATCGTGAAAATCTCTTAGTGACTCTTACTATACTGCAGTGCAAGCATCGCAACCAAATCACTGCATCTCAGGAACTGGCCTGATGCTCAAGCAGGGGCCATTTTCTTACGAGAGGAACCAAAGTCCTTTTCTCATTTTCTTGGCATCAGAAGGACACAGCAGGGTTGGGTCTGAGACCATGATTAACCAGGCAATGGTTTAACTAACACCACTTGACCATTCATGTGTCATGCTGTCCACTTTCCCTCTTCCTCTCTATGGTCCATATAATCCTAATGCTGCTGTTAGTATTGAAAGGCTGTAAGACAGAAGTCCTCATGATCTTTCCCAGTGTGCTGATACTGAATAATTCTCATTCCTGGTTCAATATCATGTGCCTCTGTACCACCAAGTTGTCCCAGTCTTCTGTGTTGGAATGCTCAGAGTCAGTTCTCTGTCCTAGGACCCTATTAATACAGGTAGGGGCACATGATTATGAAATCTAATTTTCAGTAGGGAAGCTTGGTCTAGATCTATTCACTCATTCACCAGCTACTTCCTAAGAATACACTATAATGGTTCCTTAACTCTGCGGTGAAGATATTTGTGTTTTGTCGCTGGCGATGAGAAACTAAAAATACTTTTGAGGACGGAGGTGAACATAGAAAACCTTTCCCGGTGTGGTCCTACTGAGTAATTCTCCTTCCTAGTTTAATACCATAGTTGTATAGAGACACCATTGAGATATCTGGTGACAAAACTTGTAACTTCTTTGTTTAATAAAATTTGTCAATTTATTGCTGTATAGCATCTGGGTCCATGGTGACCTTCCACTAAACCTATCTAGGCCTGGGCTTTTTTTTTGGTTGAGAGATTACTAATGACTATTTCTATTTCTTTAGGGGATATGTTTCGATCATTGATCTGATCTTGATTTAACTTTGGTACCTGGTATATGTCTGGAAAATTGTCCATTTCATCCAGGTTTTCCAGTTTTGTTGAGTATAGGCTTTTGTAATAGGATCTCATGATTTTTGGATTTCCTCAGTTTCTATTGTTAGGTCTCCCTTTTCATTTCTGATTTTGTTAATTAGGATACTGTCTCTGTGCCCTCTAGTTAGTCTGGCTAAGGGTTTATCTATCTTGTTGATTTTCTCAAAGAACCAGCTCCTGGTTTGGTTAATTCTTTGTATAGTTCTTTTTGCTTCCACTTGGTTGATTTCAGCCCTGAGTTTGATTATTTCTTGCCATCGACTCCTCTTGGGTGAATTTGCTTCTTTTTGTTCTAGAGCTTTCAGATGTGCTGTCAAATTGCTGGTGTATGCTCTCTCCAGTTTCTTTTTCAAGACACTTAGAGCAATGAGTTTTCCTCTTAAGCCTGCTTTCATTGTGTCCCATAAGATTGGGTATGTTGTGGCTTCATTTTCATTAACCTCTAGAAAGTCTTCCATTTCTTTCTTTCTTTCTTCCTTGACCAAGTTATCATTGAGTAGAGTGTTGTTAAGCTTTCACATGTATGTTGGCTTTCTATTGTTTATGTTGTTGTTGAGAGCCAGCCTTAGTCCATGGTGATCTGATAGGATGCACGGGATTATTTCAATCTTCTTATATCTGTTGAGGCTTTTTTTTGTGACTGATTATATGGTCAGTTTTGGAGATGGTACCATAAAGTTCTGAGAAGAAGGTATATCCTTTTGTTTTAGGAAAAAATGTCCTATAGATATCTGTTAAATCCATCTGCTTCACAACTTCTGTTAGTTTCACTGTGTCTCAGTTCAGTTTCTGTTTCCATGATCTGTCCATTGATGAGAATGGGGTGTTGGAGTCTCCCACTATTATTGTGTGAGGTGCGATGTGTGCTTTGAGCTTTAGTAAAGTTTCATTTATAAATGTAGATGCCTTTGCATTTGGAGGACAGATGTTCAGAATTGAGAGTTCATCTTGGTAGATTTTACCTTGATGAGTATGAAGTGTCCCTCCTTATCTTTTTTGAACTTTAGATTGAAAGTTGATTTTATTCGATATTAGAATGGCTACTCCAGCTTCCTTCTTGGGACTATTTGCTTGGAGAATTGTTTTCCAGCCTTTTATTCTGAGGTAGTGTCTGTCTTTGTCACTGAGGGTGAGTTTTTTGTATGCAGCAAAATGTTGGGTCCTGTTTATGTATCTAGTCTGTTAGTCTATGTCTTTTTATTGGGGAATTGAATCCATTGATATTAAGAGATATCAAGGAAAAGTAATTGTTGCTTCCTGTATTTTTGTTGTTAGAGTTGGAATTCTGTGCTATCTTCTTCTAGTTTTGTTGAAAGATAATTTTCTTGCTTTATCTAGAATGTAGTTTCCCTCCTTGTGTTGCAGTTTTCTATTTATTATCCTTTGAAGGGCTGGATTTCTTGAAAGATATTGTGTAAATTTGGTTTTGTTATGGAAAACCTTAGTTTCTCCGTCTATGGCAATTGAGAGTTTTGCTGGGTAGAGTAGCCTGGGCTGGCATTTTTGTTCTCTTAGGGTATATATGACATCTGCCCAAGATCTTCTGGCTTTCATAGTCTCTGGTGAGAATTCTGGTGTAATTCTGATAGGTCTGCCTTTATATATTACTTGACCTTTTTCTCTTACTACTTTTAATATTCTTTCTCTATTTCATGCATCTGGTGTTTTGATTATTATGTGACAGGAGGAATTTCTTTTCTGGTCCAAGCTATTTGGAGTTCTATAGGCTTCTTGTATGTTCATAGGCATCTTTTATTTTTTTAGATTAGGGAAGTTTTCTTCTATAATTTTGTTGAAGATGTTTACTGGCCCTTTAAGTTTGAAATCTTCACTTTCTTCTATACCTATTATCCTTAGGTTTGGTCTTCTCATTGTGTCCTGGATTTCCTGGATGTTTTGGGCTAGAATATTTTTGCATTTTGCATTTTCTTTGATTATTGTGTCAATGTTTTCTATGGTATGTTCTGCACCTGAGATTCTCTCTTCTATCTATTGTATTCTGTTGGTGATGCATCTATGGCTTCTGGCTTCTTTCCTAGGTTTTCTATCTCCAGAGTTGTCTCCCTTTGTGATTTCTTTATTGTTTCTATTTCCATTTTTAGATCCTGGATGGTTTTGTTCAATTTCTTCACCTGTTTGGTTGTGTTTTCCTGTAATTCTTTAAGGGATTTTTGTGTTTCCTCTTTAAGGTCTTCTACCTGTTTACCTGTGTCCTCCTGTATTTCTTTAAGGGAGTTATTTATGTCCTTCTTAAAATCCTCTATCAACATCATGAGATTTGATTTTAAATCCGAATCTTGCTTTTCCAGTGTGTTGGCATATCCAGGACTTGCTGTGGTGTACTAGGGTTCTGATGATGCCAAGTAGTCTTGGTAAGATTCTTGTGTTTGCCTTTCGCCATCTGGTAATCTCTGGTGTTAGATGTTCTTGCTGTCTTTGGCTGGAGCTTGTTCCTCCTGTGGGTCTGTAAGCTGGTGTCAGCACTCCTGGGAGACCAGCTCTCTCCTGGCAAGACCGATGCACAGAGGGCTGCGGAACAGCCTCATCTCCTGGGCACAGATGGAGGCAGAAAGCACACTGTCCCAGCTGCTCTGCCACTTCTGCAGCCTGTGAGCTCCTGGCTGGTCCTGCCTTAGATAGTCCACATATTCCTTTTTTTTTTTTTTTGAAAGACTTTATTTTTTTATTTTAATTGTATGAATGTTTCCCCTTTAAGTGGATCATGTGTGTGTACTGTCTGCTGTAGCCAGAAGAGGGCGTTAAATCCCCTAGAACTGGAGAATAGATGGTTGTGAGCTGCCATATTGGTACCAGATACCAAATACTGGTCTTCTGCAAGAAAAGCAAGTGCTCTTACTTCATGAGCTATCTTTCTATCCCCTAAAAGTATAGCCTAGGCTAGCTTCCAATTCATGACCGTCTACCTCTGTGTTGTCAGCATATCCTATAGGCACATAGACCCTCAACCTTCCATATTTCTGATTATACCCATTCTTGAACATCCCTGAGTATGTGTGCCATTATGTATGTGACATTTCCTATTACTTCCTATTCACCAATTATTGTAGGAAAGAAGTGGCTCTTTACAAACTGTACTGCTGCGCATATCGTATGCAAAAGTGTGCTCCAAATGAATTATCATCTTAAACATTTAAAAAAATCAGTTAATTCAAGGTAGCATTACAAAATATATTTATAATACAAAAGCAAGAGGATTTTTTCTTAAATTAAGGAATAAAGACCAAAATCAAACATCAAGCAAGCACAATGGCTTTGATTACTTAAAAATTTAGGTGTCTGTTCAGTGATGGATGGAAACAAAAGAGAAGCTGAAGGAAAAAAAATCAAACAATATATAAAGCACCAAAAGGCCAGTATCTAGAACTCTATAAAGAAATCTGAAAAACAAGGGAAAAGCCAGAGACCCCAAGAGGAAAATGGACAAAGGAATTGGATCTTTACCAAGGCTCTAGAAAATATATGAAAAGATGCTCAAATTTATGAGTAATCAGAGAACTAGAGTTTGGAAGAGATAGTTATTATTTTTCACATGGAACAAAAGTCGTGAAAGCTGTGGGCTGTGCAGAGGAGAAATGCCAGAGAATTGCTGGTGGGTGGGTGATGGATGTCCCTGCCCGGAAGGGCAATATGCTGCGCCCCACTCAGCTTGTAGATGCAGCCCGGACACACGTGACTTCCAGCCGAGCATTTTCCCTTGAAGAACATGCCCTGGAGACCCCATCGCACAGGCTAATATGGTGATAGATGAAGATTTCCATCATAGAGCTTTGATGAAAACGTGGGGAAAACCTGTTTGTTTGTCATTACAGGGTGATAGATACACAGTGTAGATTGTGGTGGAGATATTAGGAATGGGAGACTGGGTGGTAACACAGAAGCTGGTTTTAGAAAGAGAAGTTTAAAAAATGTAACAAAGCAAAAGTAGAATAAACTCTATAATATGAGATCATTTCTGGATCTTAGGATGCTGCTATATAAACCACATATTATGCTATACTAGAACACAGGGAAGCAAATGGAGGGATTTAAATGAATTGATGCTCAGAGAGGGAGAAAATGGAGGGGGGGATGAAAAATGAATACGAAAGGGAATTAACGAACAAGATTTAGAAAACCCTTCTTTTAGATATTATTTTGTTTCATTTGTGATTGTGTATATATCTTTGGAAGTGTATGTGTGTAGTGTGGGTAAGTGCTGGCAGAGTCCAGAACAGGATGTCAGGTCCTTCACAGCTGGAATTATAGGCATTTGTGAGCTGCCTGACGTGGGTACTGGGAATAGAACTCTGGTCCTCATGACTGAGCAGCAAGTGCTCTTAATTTCTGAGCCATTTCTCCAGCCCCTGGAAAACAATGTTTAATACTGTCAAGACCAAAGTCCCAGAGTGCATCTACCATTACCACACAACTTTGGGACATAATCTGGTTAAAACATTTGGTTAACCCCAGGTGGGTTAAAGGATTGTAAGCGTCTCCTCCTTAAGAACTGCAGAGATTATAGAGGCACTGTTTTGTAGATCTCATAGCTTCCTCGGGAAATTTAGCTGAGAGCAACAGGAAAAGTGAAGTCTTTTAGCTCCCACGCGATTCACTTCAGGAGAGCCGCCTTTGCTCTACAGTTGCTATGGTGACAGCATTTTGACTGACAGGTGCCCGACCACTTCTTTCTGATGTACAGGAGCCTGGATGAGTATCTCCTCTCTTGAGAGGGATGATGCACTTCTGGCAAAACCTTTCTGAACTAGGAGATTCTCTTCCAGGTAGGAGTTTACATTTAAATGGTAATGAAGGCAGGGGTTCTGTTAGAAGGTCATCATGAGAAAGTCGAGATTTTTACCCCTCATTTTTGCGCTTCTCTAAACAGCTCAGATGGCTTTATCCATCATTCTTCTTAGTGCTCTGGGCAGGTCTAACCGCCACGGAGGGAGAGATGAACTCAGCCCGGTGCACTATAAAGGAACTTTATGCTTTCTCCTGGCTCTCTCCCGTGGCCCTTTCACACTAACCCAGTGTGCTTCTTAAGCCAAATAGATTTTCCAGTAACTTCTAGATTATAAAAAGTTCTTCCTTCAACACTTCAAGTCACAAGAAATGGGTCTCAGTTCATCAATTTAAAGGTGTGAATAGTTTAATAGTAAAAACTCTGAACTTAAAGTTTGAGATTCCCAATTCCCTAACCAGCAGTGCTCCGGGCAGGGACTCTGAAGACGGAAGGGGATGGGTAACCTCAACTTCTTTATTTTCTGCCGACTTTATCATCTTATTACATGATTACTTTATATCATCTTACTTAGCTGGCTCTGCACTTTCCAGGCTGGAAGGAAAACAAATAAATAACAAAGAGAAAGATCTTCCTTTGTAGACAAGCACAGAGCAGAAAGTGAACGGACCTGGATGTTTTCAGTGGTTTTGGTGGCATAGGGCAGGTTGCTAATTTTGAGTTGATCACCTTAGATGAAAAGGTGAACTTACAGGCTCAAAATTTCAAGGAAGCTTGTTCATAATTGGTCTTGACATCAGACCAGCCTGGATGAGCAAGGAAAAAAAAAAACATTTTAGGGAGAGGGAGGGCAATGATCCAGGATCCGCTGATAGGAGGAAAAAGCCCACGGGCCTCTGCCTCAGGTCAGGAGGGAGAGGATGAAGCTGGATGTTTCCCTATCCCTCTGTCTATCAAGACTCTATCTAGCCCTATACTCCCACTAGGTCTTCAAATTAGAGGGCACAAAGGAACATGAGCACAGGCAGGGATGTGGTTTGTGTGTGTGTGTGTGTGTGCTCATATAGTTGTGGCTGGCCTGGACCTCATTATGTAGTACAGACTGGCCTCAGACTCCTGTCCCCCCCTAAGCTACCTGCTTCTGCTTCCTGAGTGCCAGGGTTAAGGGCATGAAGCACCACTCTTGGCCTTTCTTTAGCTTTTATTCCCTTAGATATTTTAAACACACACACACTCACACACACACACACACACACACACACACACCACACAAAAACACATATATTCCTTACTTGATTATTTGACTATTCCATGATATGGAGTATAGTTGTTTAACTCATGGCAGTTTGTTTCTTCATATTTAATAGGAATTTTTTATTTTTGTTTTGTTTTGTTTTGTTTTTTACTTTGTAAGAATTTAAAGATACGATTTGAGTAGCTGTTCAGGCTAATTTTTATGCCCACTTGAAACAAGCTAGAGTTATTTTGGAAGAGGGAACTTCAACTGAGGAAATGTTTCTACCAGTTCCGCCTGGGGGCAAGCTGTTAAGGACTGATGTGGGGAGGGCCCAGCTCATTGTGGATGGTACTGTGGGCCTGTAGTCCAGAGTTGTGTAAGAAAGCAGGCTGAGCAAGCCATGGGGAACAAGCCAGTAATCAGCATCCTCATGGCCTCTGCATCAGCTCCTGCTCCCAGGTCCCTTCCCTGCTTGGGTTCCTGCCCTGACTTCCTTCAGGGATGGACTGTAGTGTGTGAAGGGTAAGGAGAATTAACCCTTTCCTCTCCAAATTCCTTTTGGTTATGGTGTTAATCACAGCAATGATAATTCTGAGACAGGGACCTCTGGTCACTGTCTTCTCTGTCCACTCAAAGTCAGCTGTCTGCATACTTTTTAAATCTTTGACATATGTGCGAATTCACTTTTTTTTTTTACTTTATTTTGTTTGTATGTGTGTGTGCACATGCACGCCTGCTCGAGTGTGTGCATACGCATGTGTATGTGCATGCATGTGTGCACACATATTTGTGAGAATGTCTGTGGACATGTGTGTACCTGTGCCTGCCCAGGCCAGAGGGGAGTGTCAGATTCTCTGGAGCTTGAGTTACAAGTGTTTGTGAGCTGCTGGATGGAGGGGCTGGGAACTGAGCTCTAGTCCTCTGATGAGCAACATGTGCTCTTAACTGCTGAGCCATCTCCCCGGACTGGGGAGTAATCCCTCTTTAAGCCATGTCTAATCTTCTGTTGAACGAGTATATTGGGTGGGCTTCCTTTACTGTGATTTTTACTGTTGTTTAGACTTGGGATTTTTTTTTCTAGCTTCAATTTTCTAATGAATTCTCAATTTCATCTTTCAACTCCTTGAACATGGGGAATTAACTAGGAAAATACCTGATAACTGTCTTATCGTCTCCCGTTAACATGTTTTTTTCATTCATTCATTTATTTATTTATTGACATTACATCCCAACACAATTCTTCACAGACCTTGAATGAGCCATCTCTACTGTCTGCTTTCGTTCCACAGCATCTCTCATGACTTTCATTCACATTGGTGTGGCTTTGGGTGCCAGGTTCTTTTTTTCATCGAGTTCTATTCTTCATTTACAAGAAGAATGTAGAAAGGACTTGGAGCCTAGTACAATGTTACTTTTCTCAGGACAAGATTGAAGTATGGTTCTGGCACAGACGGGTGGCTTTAGGTATCCTGGGCCCTTCCAATCAACTGAAGGGAGTGAGACAACTCCACCCTGGCATCTAGTGCCTGAGAGATGCAGCTTACTTACAGCCATCCTTATTCCTGCACCACACTCCTTTTGTGTGTGTATAGATCTCCCTCCTCATGCAATCCTCTCCAGTGCTTGTCTTCCCAGCTCTGCTCCTACCCTTGGCTTCCTGGGTACATTTTAAAAATGGCAGCCAACACCTCCTGGAGCAAGAGAAAGCAGACTCACCTACCAAAGCTTCGGGTTCCCCCATAGCATGCTATTCATTTCCCCACTGTCAGTTATTTGAATAAGTCAAACATGCATTTGTTCTTCTAATTCCAATCTTCATGTCTTAGTGGTGTATGAAGATCTTGGACTTGGTACCTTTCTGAGGAGATGATGACATGGTGGTGGTGATGATCATGATGAAGTATTGGAAGGTTTGCAACCAAGGAATTGCTATGTGTTTAAGAATGTGGATATACTGATGGTCCTCATCTCATCGCTTTACTTGTATACACACACACACACACAATTTTCACAGGACATACCACATATGTGTGTAATTATTTTGATATTACATATCAAAAACGAAAGACCTAAAAAAAAAACCAGTAGTTTTCTTGAGATGAAAATGTTTGCGTTCTTAAAATATTATACAAATTAAATTATGTTTAGAAATAAAACTTAAGAGATATTTGTAAGCTCTTTGATCAAGGAGACCTTCCATATTTTAAAATTAAGACTTCATATGTATTTATATGGTTTACTTTAAACAAGGTGTGTATTTTCTTTTCTTTTCTTTTTTCTTTCTTTCTTTCTTTTTTTTTTCTTGAGACAAGTTTTATCTGTGTAGCCTCGACTGTCCTGGAACTCACTCTGTAGACCAGGCTGATCTCGAACTCAGAAATCCTCCTGCCTCTGCCTCCCAAGTGCTGGGATTAAAGGCGTGCGCCACCACCGCCCGGCTAGATGTGTATTTTCTCACCCAGATAAACATCCAAATACAGATATTGGGGAAAATGTGTGTGGCAGGCACTGTTGGCCACTTTCCTTCAATCCCTCCTTTCTTCTTTCTAGCTAATTAATGCATCCACTGAGCTTGGTATGGCAATATTCCCGGCTAGAGATTCATCAGCATATACCGGAGGCATGAGCATGTGACAGGGTGCTGGCCAATGAAATACGAAGCAACAGGTTCTAGAAATGGTCCAAGTCTTTGTTTGTTTGTTTGTTTGTTTTTAACACACCACCCCTCCTCCTTGACTGTCTTCGTTCTCACAACCTGGTGTGTTAATAAAGGCTTATAAGACCTCACAAGCAAGATATAGACATCTTAGAACTCAGTGACAAACGCCATCTACAAAGGGTGTCGAGGAGAAAGACCCCGGTGGCATTGTTGACAACCTCAATAGCTAAGC
Source organism: Mastomys coucha (assembly GCF_008632895.1). Classification (NCBI taxonomy): domain Eukaryota; kingdom Metazoa; phylum Chordata; class Mammalia; order Rodentia; family Muridae; genus Mastomys; species Mastomys coucha. The sequence goes on from NW_022196915.1 coordinate 64,552,307, forward strand.
TCTCCTCTCTCTCTCTCTTGGGTTGGTGCATACCTACTTTTTTGTTGCTCAAAATAAAGTTTTTTTAATTTTTAATTTTTTTTTTTACTTATTCACTTTATATCCTGCTTACTGCCCCTCCCGTCATCCCCTCCCACAAGTTTTTCCCTTCCCCTTCTCCTCTGAGCATGTGGGGGCCCCCTGAGTATCCCCCCCCACCTCCCTGGGCACCTCAAGTCTCTGAGGGCTAGGTCGCACACCTTTAATCTTCGCACTCAAAAGGCAGAGGCAGGTAGATCTTTGAGTTCTGAGTTCGAGGCCAGCCTTCAGAGTGGGTTCCAGGACAGCCAGAGCTACACACAGAAACCCTGCCTCGAGAAACAAAACAAAACACAAACCCCACTTGCCCAATCGGTATTTGGCTACAGGGAAACAGAGAGGCACCCGTACAACCCTCCACCCTCCTGACTGCCTGCACGTCCACCAAGTGCAGAACGCTAGAGCATCAGGTGTCAGTCTGTCAACTAAGCACACCTGGCGTCTCCCAAGCCCCATCCTGACAGCTAGTCCCAACCTCCTCTAGGATCTAGAAGCGTCCATCCAATCTGCTTTTGTAGTCCCAGCACGCCTTCTTCTAACGGAGAAATCAAGCTTAGTTCTCAAGAAGATGGCTAACGCTCTTACACTGAGGAGAAAGCAGAGGCACAAAGGCCAAGACTGAAGCTACCAGGCTGCCAAGCAACTGGGAGGGGCTGGATGGGGTGAGGATGATCCGGCTCCCCTCCCAGCCATTCCCCCACTGTCTCCAGAAACCGCTCAGCTTCCCAGTGAAAACAGGTTAACCTATGACAACCCTTAGCGGTACAGTGAGGGTGGGAAGGGGGTAGTAACTCAGTCCCCTACCCTCTTAACCTTTCCCTCCCCCTCTCTCTGCCCTCTGGCCTTAAACTCAGTACATAGCTCAGGTTGGTGTTTTGAAATCAGGATCCTCCCAGGACGCCACAAATACTGACATTTGCCATACACATGGCTTTTTTTCTCCCCCTGGATAGCTTGCTCTCTTACACCCAATGAAACCCAATGAAGAAAAAGTGTGGCCTTTTTAGAGAAAGTAAACTACCTTAAACATCTTTTGTCTTACTTTTCTCATATTAAATTGAGGGTTGTCATTTCTGCTATGACTTTGCATCCACTATTTTCCTCATCAAGATTCGGTAACAAAAAAAAGTAAGATATTAACTAGGGGAAAAAAATTGAAATCCTTGGGGGAAAATGAGATATTGTAACAAGGAAATTGTAACAATAGCACATAGAATAGCTGGCAAATGAATTTTAACTTTGGGATCCCTAGATGCTCCTTAGTGAAATATATTTCAATCTAAAAAGAAATAGGGACCCTGCCAACCATTATTAATGCTTACTTGCCTTTTAATTGATGCACACTCTTGGAAAATGCCATGTGCATCTGGGGAAATATAATGCACCCAGCATAACAATAAATCTTTTTTGAGATCCTGGGTATTTTACTCTTTCAGTCACCCCACCGTCTTTCTGGTTTACTGGCTCCCTTTTTCTTTGCTAAACACTGATGGTAATGCACACATTTTCTTTTTCCAGTAAATCACCCTTTTATAATTTGGCTTCCTCTCCGTCTCAGATTCCCATCAGAAGGGCTTTACCTCAGGCATATTGCAACCAATTTCCCCGTAATTAATGCCATATCTGCCTCTGAGTCTATTTCAACTCCCAAATGAAAATTGATGAGGCAGCCAACCGCAGATGAGGCTCACATATCACGGATGAGCATATCAGGCTGGGTTCCGGGCTTTGACGTTGCAGGGCTGGATCATAACTGGGGGAGGGGGGGAGTTTGCTGGTCTTTTCGGTGCACATTGCTCATAGTAAGTGTCTGTAAATTGCCATTAGCAGATGAAGAAAAAGATTTTATATGACCCCTATCAAATTCTGCCAGAAAGACTAATGTTTAAAGGGGCCTGTGTTACAGGAACTGAGGCTCCACAGCATGTGAAATAATGTGTCTAGACTTGATCAAATGAGCCACACAGTGCAACAAAAGTCACAGGCAAAGAGTAACTGCCCACTTAGGTCATTTCTCCCTACCCAAGTGGGATGCAAATGGTTCAGCCATATATAGTTGCATGCTGCTTAGGGAACAAGGGAATCAAATCCTCCACCCACAAGCCTCAACTTCAGACTTCGGGGTGGGGGTTGCAGGGAAGATAAACGTATAGGGTGACCATGTACCTAAAGGCAAGATCAAGAACAGACTCATTCTGTTTGCATATTCACTAGGTTCTATTTACCTGTTGTCTAGGCTCTATTTGATGGATGAGAACAAACTGAAGAAAAGAGAGAAAAGGAAAGAAGGAAGGAAGAAACCATTTTTTTTCCCTAGTTAGGCTGATGGTCTTAGGGCAGAGGGGGAGGGGACAGATAAGTAGATGACTGAATAGAAGGCACTGCAAGCTGTCATCAAAGAGTGAGGGTGAAGTATAGTCCAGCTGCATGCAGATGTTTATGCATGAGGCATTTGGCAAGTATTCAGTGTGTGTGTCTTTGTGTCTGTCTGTATATATGAATCCATGTATATATGCACGTATGTATATATGTATGTGCATGAAAGCGACCTTGAAAAGTCCACTGGAGCTTTTAGATGGAGCTAGTGAGCCACATTCAGAACGAGGGACTGAAGACGGGGTGGGGGGGTGTTTGAGGCAAGCAATAGCATGGTCGGCGCCTTGTTTACTATCTTTGGAAAGTTAATCATCTATCGCTGTGACAAAGGTGTGAGGGGCATGAACACAAAGGCTAGAGGAAAGCTTCCAGATGCTAATCCCCCAGATATTTGGTCCTCAGTGTGAATAAAGGCAGGTGTGAATCTGACTGTGAAAATGTGCATGTATGTGGACATGTATGAATCCATGTACATGCATGTACATTTATGGGAATTTCATCAGCAGTGTGTGCCTTTTGTCTGGGTATTCCTTTGTCACGTTTCTTAACACGTCTCAAAAACGAAATGTAGGCATAAGGTGTCACCTAAGAGACCACCTTTGAGCCTCTCTAGGAAAGGACTTAATATCCTAGTTGGAATTCCTTGGCTTTAACTTATCTCACTAATACCCGAAGCTACCCTCCAAGAAGTGGCAGGGTGTTGAGACACAGAATTCCAGAGCATGTGTCTGCTTTAGAACAGTGTGCCCTCAGTGGGAACATAAATCACACGGACTTACTGCATTCACACAAAGTCAGCATTGCTAAGCCTCCGCCACCCTGAAGCGTTTGCAGGCTGCCTGTGAGCAGTGAGTAGCGTGGTGTCAGGAGTGTGATAAGAGGGGTACAGGAGAAGCCTCACGTGACCTCTCATCAAGTACATGCCACAGAATCAATGCATATCCTAAAGAAGAGAGCCTTTGTCAAAAAGAAAGGATATGATGATGATGACAATGGTGATGATAATGATGATGGCGGTGGTGCTGATGATGGTGATGGTGGTAATGGTGGTGGTGCTGATGATGGTGATGGTGGTAATGATGAGGGTGGTGGTGATGGTTATTTTGATAATGTACATCTGGCAGATGTGTTAGTACTACTACTTTTATTATACTCTCTAATAAGCTGATTTGTTTTCATAACTTATTTTAGGGACTAAATCTATTAGTCTCAAAAGTGAAAATCCAATTTTATGATTATGGAAAAATCTTAAAATTGATTGATGATAATGATGATGATGACAGTTCTTTGCATTTGGTGATACCTTACCTAAGTTCCTCTGAATTAGAAATTCCTAAAGGTGTTTTAGGAGGAATGCTAGATATATTACATGCAGCTTTCAGCATTTTAGCCTCAAGGACATCGAACGGTTGGAAGGGATTCAAAGAAGGGTAATAAACTCTGATGGGGCTGGCTGAGCTGGCTAGCCACCCGAGAAGACAACACTGTCAGCTTCGCTGAGGAAGCACCTTCCTGGGGCTGCTCTGGCTCCCCTGCCATCCCACTCGTGCTGGAGCGCTGAGGGCATTATTCATGGCCTGCAGGCCCTGAGGCGGCTGTTGCATCTTCAAAGAAGCCTAGAGTGAGCTTGTTCAGAGGTCAGAGCCATGTGGAGTGAACCCTGCTGCTCCTGCCTTCTACTGTAGCCCTTGGAGGTGATCTAATTATATAAGAAGGGGAGGCTCGCTCACACGTAGGCAGGTTAATCTTTATCCTGTGTTATGATTTGTGTTTATTAGTAGAAAAATAACACCTCATTCAGTTACAAAGTTAGCATCCCTGAAGTCCATGATGGAAACAAGTCTAAGATAATCACTTAATCTTGCTTTCACAAAACAATGAAACTCTTGCTCATTGGTCTTTCAGGGTCTGGATCCATGAAAGGCATGAAAGGCTTCAGGGGATTACCTTAGTGCAGCTGCTGAGCCTGAAGACCAGACAGGTCAGTTTGAGGAAAGCTGGGGCCTAGAAAATGATATGTTGGAGCCTGGAAGGCAGCCCACCCTCACTGGCCTTTACATCTCATCCCAGAAGACCTGAGAAGGGGAAAGCAGTAGAAACCTTTTGCCAAGCTCACCCCAGTCATGGTCTTGAAGACAGTGACCCAGAGCATTGGAAGGCTACAAAATCCTGCAGTTTAGTTGCCTTTCTCTCTGTTTTTATATGGGAATTGCTCTTTGTGTACATCTTCATCTACTTGAATCCAGTTGTATGGGGAAGCCAAAGAACTTAAGAGTTCAGTGCAGTGATTTGAATGAGGAAATCCCCTCATGGACTTCAGCAACTGAACACTCAGTCCCCAGTTGGTAGTACTATTTGGGGAGGGTTAGATGGTGATGGTTGCTGGGAAAGTGTGTGGTGGGGCAGGCTCTGAGAGGGGATATTCTTACCCTGCCTTAGTTTGCTCTCTCTGCTTCCCTGAGGTTGAGAATATGATCTCTCTGCTTCCTGCTCTGGGCCTCATGCCTGCCTGCTGCCATGCTTCCTGCCATTATATACCATTCCTCTGAAACCGTAAGTTCAAATAAACCCTATCTTAAATAATTTGCCTTGGTCATGGCATTTATGCACAGCATCAAGAGGAGTAACTAATTTACTCAAGGATGTATACGTTTTACAGACTCAGGATGATCTTTGGGAATCTCAGACTCCAACGGTACTTGTTATTTTTCTATACCACCCAACTCAAAACCTAAGGCATGGTGTTTTCTAATGAGCACAGGGATAAAGAGTTGGGCTTACATTCAGTCCTCAGAAGCTCTGGGTTAGAACCCTCTCAGAACTCTACCCACAGTCTCCCTTATGGCTAAGAACCATAGCAGATACAACTAGAAAGACATCACACCGATCACATGGACATAATGAGATATCTGCTCGGTGCCTCCAAACCATTCAGAACACTGCCAAGCTGAAGATGGGAAGACATCGAGATATAAAGACAGAATGATAAGACACATGAGAAAGTTAGAAGAGCAGAAGCAATTATGGTGAATGCCTCGCTAAGGTAGACAGACATCAGTAAGCTCTCTCAGTTCCCATGAAGGTGTCAGGACACCAGGATGAGTCCGGATGGTGACAGACAGTGGAGTTAGGGGAGAGAGACATGGACAAGGAACTAGAAAGAGACCAAGCTGATAGGGCTGAATAGCCACAGAACCAGAGACAGAGCAAACAGGTGAGAGGACTACAACATAGCAAGGAAAGGATGCTATAAGTGGTGATTGACTTCTAACAGAAAGCTATTCTAGTACAAAAAAATAACAGACAGACTACGAATGACAGAAATATGTCACCCTGAAGAGCTACAGGGTAGCATGGATAAGAAGAAGACAACAGCAGACTTGAAGGCTGACAAAGTCCTGACTTCTTGTTCAAGGATGTCTGTTTTCATGTCCTTCTGTGGTAGATGGAAATGAATGCATTCCCCCAGGCTTAGATCATGAGACTATTGACCCCATTTATGTGAGCAGAGCCCTTGTGATTTAGTGCCCTCTTTCACTTTCCCACTCACTAAAATCATTTGGGGATGAGAGTTTCACCATATGCATTTTGGGGGAGCCAACTCTAACATCACCTTACAAATCTCAGTGGCTTCCAAGGATGACATCACTGGCTCCCGGCCAAGCTGTAACCAGTACTTAGAGTGATGAAGCTGAGCCATCCAAAATGTTTTCAGTTATGAATGTATTATATGGAAGACTGCAGAGACATGCAATAAATCCTGGGGTATTTTAATAAAATCTACTGGAAATTTAAGTTTTATCAGTGTAAGCATAAACATGCCACTATTTGCAAGTATAACCAGTTTCCAGTCATCCCAGGCGACCGAAGGACAGCCAGGAATCACTGGTCATATTTGCAAAGGCTTAGGTGTGCAGGTGGAGGCATTTCAGAGACTTGACTCTATTGCTGGAGAAAGCTATGCTGTAAGGACTGTGGGAGTAGGTAAGGGTGGTGTAAAGGGTGGGGAGCCACAGAGGCATCTGTACCATGACGAGATTTATTTGTATTAAATGTAATGTAATGTAATGTAGTTATGACAGGCTACCATAGGAAGCAGCATTGGGATGAGACCTGATAAGTTGAGATCTAGGGTAAGGGAGTGAGGGCTTCATCTCAGCCACAGAACGTAAGGGGAGGTAAGAAAATAAACAATTAGAGCTTGGTGGTGGTGGTACACGCCTTTAATCTCAGCACTCAGGAGACAGAAGCAGGTGGATCTCTGAGTTTGAGGCTAGCCCGGTCTACAGACCAAGTCTAAGACAGCCAGGGCTACACAGAGAAACTCTTGTCTCAAAAAACAAACCCCCAAGCCCAAACTAAACCAAGCCAACAACATAAAATTAATACCAAAATTTCCAAAATGGACAAGATAGCTAATCTTTCAAAAAGTCAGAACTAGTAGTGACTTTGAGGACCTCTCAGAGAAGAAGGGTAGAGTGACAGATTCGATTGCAGAGTGAGGTTACAAAGCTATGGGAGTAAAAGAAAAAGGTCAGGTTCATGACTCAAGTGCCACTGTCCATCACTGATGCAGGAGACAGAGGTGAAATAGCTTTGGGGAGGATGCAGATGAGTTCCAGTATGACTCTGCCACATCTGAGACGTATCTGGGCCCTCAAAGGGCATATCCAGCCAGGAACTAGACATAAAGACCTACGGTTGGGCAGAAAAGTCTGGGATAGCATTAACGAGTGGTAGATTGTCACACATAGGTGCTTCTGGGAGCTGTGTTCAGGTGAGCCTGCCCTCAAGAAGAAACAGGTCAAGGGTACGTTAAGTAACAATGAGAAGCAGTGGTGACATTTATGTTAGCCACTCTGCTAAGAGGCCTGCGGTGTTATGAAATGAACCTTTTAAAGAAGACTAAAAGACTTGTTTTACTGTCATCTTTCTTTTACAGATAAGAAAATAGACGTCTATGACGGTTAAGTAAGCTAGGACTTATATGTACTGAGTCCAGTGCCAAACCTAGACACAAAGCCAGGAAGTCTGGAAGCAAAAGAAACAGAATGGCCCTGGGGAGCACAGAGCAAGAATTAGATTTTAGTGTCATGATTCACACACTGTGGTCTTGGCTAGCACTCGGGGGTTGGCAGTGTTAGATTAGCTTGCTAACCACTGTGTTCTCCAAAGAGCACAGGAGTTTTGTGGAGAGTGAAGATAGATAGAAAAAAGGACTAACTTCCCAAAGTCTGAGCTCTGAAGAGAAGGGAAGAGAGGGACACGCCCTGAAGAAGGCATAGCACTCAGTCATAAGCCTCCTCCCACATGCCCCATTATAGGAGAAGGCAGAGGAGCTCCCTTTCCTAGGAGGGAAAGGCCCTTAAGACAGAAGGAAAGTTCCAGGTCTAAAAATAACGGTGATTTGCCACTTGAAATGATTTAACACATTTGAAAGTGCTTTTATATGCAATGTGTTGTGTGGTTGCTAGAACAATCCTGTGGAGTAAACAGGTGGCACCCACCATTTATAGATACCAAAATGAAGATTCAGGAGAAGATTAAAAATAGAGTAAGGAAAGTCAGTGCAGAGAGACCCAGAGAGTCCATCCTCACTCCAGCTGGAATGGAGACAAGGAATAATGGTTGTATTCTAGACTAGACAGGGAGGGAGTGTTTCCAAATAAGACGATTGCTGGTCAAAGGCATGGGCTGCGTTTGGGTGAGAAGTCGTGGGAGAGAGAAAAGGGAAGTCAGGTCTTTAGCTACTCATCAATGAACGTCTAACCTCTGACATGCATGCCATATGTGACTGCATACGATCAAGGAAAACTCTTCATAAAACCTAACAAAACATAGCTTCAACTAAAACATGATCAGTGTGTGTGTGTGTGTGTGTGTGTGTGTGTGTGTGTGTGTGGTGTATGTGTCTGTGATTACTTTTTTGTAAACTGACTGTGCGTTTTTGAGTGAGAACATTGCAGATGACAGCTTTGTACTAAAGTGTCAATGGCTGGGTGAGCTCGAGAGATTTGAAAACAATTGTAAAGTTCAGCTTTGCATCCATAATACACTGAGATATTTGGATATTCTTAGACATTGAGAGAAGTCTGAGTTGTTCACGGTTTTTGAGCTTTTTTTCCCTAGACACTTTGGCACCCACATTATGGTGGTACTTGAACATAGAGCTCAAGATGCCTTTCAGTGTACGGTCTGCGCCTTCTGCACTGAATCCACAGTGCTTTTGTTCCCAAGTGGGACTCTTGCTGGTCAGAACTGAAGTCAACGTTTCTTGTAGTTTTACTTGTGAGGATCCCAATCTCAGATCCACAGAGGATCACAGACAACGTTTGCACAAAAAGGAAAGCCAAGGGATGCCTGGCACCATGCTAGCTAGATGGAGAGAGGCTTCTACTTCTTTAGATTGATTTAATAACCACTGTGACTGGAAGCCGTGCAGAGCTTGGGAGGAGACTGCAGAAAAAAAGGCTCAAGGTGATCGAGCTAAAATGTTCACTGAAGTGACCCCAGTCTGAAACTACTCGTGTTAGCCGAGGATTAGATTCATCAGCATGCTCCTGACGTGCCCTTTGGAAAGTGTGTTAACCATTTTCTTTAAGAAGTGGCATTTCATCCAGGTTCTCTCATTTGCATACTTGTGATTTCATTTGCATATATTTGACTGTGCTGTGCTCTGGAAATAATTCACTTACTTCATCCCCTTCTTTAAATTCTGTGCACCCTCTCCAATAACCAAGGAATGCAGAGGGCCAAATATGGAGGAAAATATTCTTGTTAGGAAAGGGATAAAGTTCCAGACACTTGTACTCGCTCTGCCATGGGTTTCTTCCCTTCTCTGTCTGGTGAGGGATCCTCCCCTGCTCTCGACTACTCTGCATCACAGGAGACTAGGGGTTCCCCAGCTCCTGACTGGTTTTCTGATCTCCGGGCCCATACTATCCAATTCAATCTATTGTCTGCCTCCTAAGTATTTCCCCATGCACCTGGGGCTCAGGGCCTTTAAATGTAGCAATCAAATCAAAAGTCACTCACTCTGTTTATCAGAGTCTAGGTTTTGTTTATAATTAAAAAAATATTTTATGAGTATTCATGTTTGGTTTGCACGTACATCTGTGCACCACATCGTGCCTGGTACCTGTAGGCACCAGAAGAAAATGTTACACCTCTGTAATTACTCAGAGTTGTTTGCTGTCATATGGGTGTTGGGAATCCAGCCTAGATCCTCTGAAAGGTTGAGTGCTCTGAACCACTGAGCCATTTCTCTAGCCCCTTATTCCAGAGTCTCAATTCGTACCATCCTGTCATGAGGTTGCCAAAATTAAGACAGGGTTTCTCTGTGTAGCTTTGGCTGTCCTGGAACTCACTCTGTAGACCAGGCTGGCCTTGAACTCAGAAATCTGCCTGCCTCTGCCTCCCAAGTGCTGGGATTAAAGGTGTGCACCACCACTGCCTGGGTTGCCAAAATTAATAACTGTATTTGTAACCGGAAGTCCCTTATGCCAACACTGCTTTCATTTCCCAATCTCCTTTGAAATAGTTTGTCCTCATTTGTTCAGTTCCCTCTTGGAAATTAGGGAAATAATTTTAAAAGTGAGAGTAATGACAGCATTAGAGAGGGGTAATTACTTAATTATTTTTTCTTTTCTTTTCTTTTCTTTAATAGACAGGAAAGGCCAGAGATATAAAACAAATAAAGACTTTAAAGAAGAATGTGATTTTAGAGAAAGAGTTAAGAGAACAGTGTTGAAAATAAAGCTAAGAAGCTTCTGGGCCATTTACTAACTCAGTTGAAGTCTGCTTCTAGGGGTTGAACCCTAAATACTAAAGGAAAAGCAAGCGACAGAGAGGGCAGGAGTAAAACAGTTAGGTTACTGGGTTGTTGCTTAAACCATGTCCAAGATGCTATGGGACAAATGGAATGGTGGGTTGAAAGGAGTCCTACAGGATAGCCATGCTCTGTAATGTTAACAAAGTCACCCATGCTCCTTTGTTCCCACTAGCATCAGTGTGGTCAGACTTGGCCAAAGCACTCCATAGTCCAACCCAATGAGGAAGGGAAGAGGAAGCAAGAGCACAGAGGCTTCCAGTAAGAGAAGAAACTGAAAGATACACATCATCGTTCCCATCCATGTCCTTCATCAGATGGCTCACCTAGCTGCAAGAGAAGTTGGCCAGGGAGTATATTAAAGATAAAAGTATAAACCCAGGGGCAACTAATAGTCTCTGTGCTTAATCATTGCCCACATTTCAATAGATCTATATAAACCATACAGAGTTTACAGGCTGACCTACATTAAGGTATGTGAGGTAGGATGTGATGGTCTTTGAGGGGAACAATGAATGAGAAAAGAAAAAACTTAGAAGATTAAGTTTTGGTGTCATGGATATTGTGCTAGAGTACGACACTCTGAAGACCATGAATATGGGCTGTGGTTGTATATCCAGTCCAGGAGTCAAAAAATAAAAATCCTTCTCTATGTAGGATGGATAGTTAATACTTTATGTTGTGAAAGTTTTATATTTTCTGCCAAATTTAACTAAACAACCTGTAAGCTAATAGATATGATTAGAAAATGCTACTTCTCAAAACAGGCTAGAAGCCAGATTTAACCAATAGGCCATCCTATACTGGCATCTGCTTTAGCCTTTAATGTAAAAAAAATGCAGTCCTCTACAGCTGATACCTGGCCCATCAAATAAAATCCTTTTATCTACCACTTGTTAGCAATTTATTTAACTGAATTAATTCTATTCCAGGACATGGGACACATAAGGGAAGTTGGTATCTATGTGGATCTGTAAGGGAGTAATTTCAAGACACCACTGTGATTTCTCCAATGGACACAATGGAGAAAATGCCTAACTTTTCTTGGATATCAAGAAACACGTGAGCCAAGACCTGTGCTGGGTTATATATATATATATATATATATATATATATATATATATATATATATATTTACTTCTTTTATTTTTGAGATTATGAAATAGTTAACATCATTTGCTCCTCTTTCATCTCTCTAAACCCATCCATATATCCTTTCAAATTCATCCCTCTGCTTTTATTAATGTTGTTATGTACACACACATGTATGAACATACACACTAGAACTATGCATATATATGCATATACTCCCAAATACAACCTGTTAAGTCTGTATAACGTTACTCATATGTATGCTTTCAGAGTCTACAGGTTGGTATTAGATGAACAGTTGGCATGCTCTTCCCTGAGGAACGCTACTTGTCCCACTCCTGTCTTTCCTGTTGCCTTTAGTTCTCCATGGGGTTGAGATGATTTTAAGGGTGATTCTGTGGGTGAGGATGCAGCTGAAAGTGTTAAAATGTCACCTTGGGGTTTTGTGAGGTCCAGATGAGGATTGAATTTTTTTTTTCTAGAAGCCACTAATTTTAACAAAACTGCTACATCTGGAACTCTAAGCACTCACAACTGGCCATATCAACAGTAACCCACAGCCTTTGTGTACATAATCTGCAATGAGTTGATGCTGACATCACTCATACATCCATGGAAGAAACTAACACTGTGTGGTTAAATCTCCACGGAGGCCATATTCTGTCAATGTCCTTGCTTCTTCGAGGGTGTAGTTTTGCTCCTTATGCTGATGTTTTCCATCTATTATCCTTTGTAGGACTGGATTTATGGAAAGATATTGTGTAAATTTTGTTTT
>NW_022196915.1:64565000-64616437 GCF_008632895.1 Mastomys coucha
CTCTTGCATTCTGTTGGTGATGCTTGCATCTATGACTCCTGATTTCTTTCCTAGGTTTTGTATCTCCCTGTGCTGGGTTTTGAGAACAGACAGAAGTATCCCTAAATGATCAAAATGCAGAGGTATCAACATGTGCATAAATGGGAAATAAAAGAGTTTATCATGGTTGGCTTGCCACAGATATGCAAAAAGAAGAGAGATGAAGACCTTGCTGTTCAGTTATAAAAGATTTATGAGTCACCCTGAAGAATTTTGTTTTTCTTGTAAGCAGTGAGGACCCATTGATTAGAACTTTTCAGCCAAGCAATGACAGTATCAGCTATGAAAGTTAGAGATTCCCAACAGTGGCATTGCTGTGCCATGAGCATGGCTAGACAAAAGCCACAGAAGTCAGAAGCATTGCATGTTTGGCAGGATGTGTGGCTTTTGAAGTGAGTGACAAACTTGGCAGAATACCACGGGGTAGAGTCAAGAAGATTCTTGCAAGATCAACATGATCTGGCCTGTTGGCAACTGGAAAGAGCTTTCTAGAGAGAAGGTAGAATCAGGGATGCCCTCTGAGGTTTGACCTGTGTAAACTTGTTGACACTGAATCAAGACAGAGAAGGGGATAGATAAAGATTAAGTTTGGGGAGATGAATATCCTTTTCATGGGCTCGTTGCAAATCTTAGTGGCTCTGCTAAGCTATTGGAGGTATAGCATGCAGGTTGCTTGGGAAATTCTGAGGTAGGGTTAGAGACCTAATTAATTAAGGTGATTCAGTTTGGAGGCTGGGTAGTTACTTCCTGCATTCTGGGAAATGTAAATTACAAAATCAAAACAGACAAAGATGGAAGTCAGTAGAAACATTCCAAGATGAGTGTGAGACATAAAACCAGACTGAGGCCTGTCTAGGATAACACCAGACTTCAGTGTTTGCTCAGAAGTTCATTTTAACTACTGCACAGATTGTGGCAGTTGCCTGGATCACATGTAAGATGTCTTATAACATGTTTGTTATAAGACAAAACATCTGTAATTTAGGAAATCTAGTGGGTCTTGGTCCTGGGATCTGAGAGTTTCCAGGGACAGGCCGCAGACAACTTTTCTAATAATCTCATGATAAAAATAAAATTAATTTCATTGGGCTGCTATGTCTTTGTCTTTTCTGGGGATTAAGGTGGAAATTTGTGCAACAGCAACTTGGCGTGAGCTTGGAAGGTCCTGATCCCTCCCGAGGTCGCCAGGATAACTGTGCTTCCTGGTTGCCATAAAGGAGAGACTGGATCAGTTAGAGTTCATAAAAAGGAGAGTTTTCTCCTCTTATTTTATGAACTTTGCTTAACTTTCTTTTTTTATATTTATACACTTAAGTGATTTCTTAAAGAGGTCAACCTTAAGAGGGCAGGATTTTCCACATCATTAGGTGCAGGCAAGGAAAAGCTTTCCAGATTGTAAATCTTACAAATAGACTAATGGAACGGTGTTTCTGTGAGCCATTATCTGGAACATGGGAATAGACTTTCACTGGCCTATTATTATCTAGGACTCTTACCTATTTCTGCTAAAAGCTTAGCTGAGTAGTACTAGAGCCAGAAATAGAGGAATGGCAGACTCTAAATCAGGATACATCTCTCCTCACAAAGAGCATCTCTCTATCTGCCTTTCTCAATCTGGGCTTCCTTCAGTTGCTACTTTAAGCAACACAAAATCCTTATGGGCTCCATGAAAATGTCTTTAGTGCAGTGACCTGCATTTGTTCCTGATTATCCATCAACCTTTGATGACTGGGAGATATTGAGAGCTGAGATGTGAAAGATGATAGAGGATTGGAGAATATATGTGGGCAACAGCTACAGGGTGGGATGCACAGTCATGAGAGCTCCTAAGAGCAACACTCACAAAATTATTCTTTTCGTTTGTCAAAACTTTCTAAATTTATACCTGCCATGAGTTTAAGGCTTTTTTTTTTTTTTTGGCAAATCATAACATACAAAAATGAAAATGATATAACATAAATATATTACATTGCAATATATCATGAATATGAATAAACACTTAAAAATATCCACTTTGTTGACCAAGACATGATTGGCAGATTTGTAGAACTGTCCCCTATCCATATGCACATCCCTTCCTGGCTGTAGCCTCTTCATGCAACAGAAGACATAATCTTCACTTTTATGACAGTCATAGGCACCCATAAATGGCACTTTGAATTTTCTACAAGTGAAATGTGTATATATCTCTATCTATCTATCTATCTATCTATCTATCTATCTATCTATCTATCTATCTATCACACACACATGCACACACACATGCACATACACATGCACACACACATGCACACACACATGTACACACACATGCACACACACATGCACACACACAGACCTATATTCATTTCAGGACATTCAGTTCTAATGTCCTGAAGAAGTTTCCATCCTACATCCTGAAAGCATTAGTTATATTTAACATTTTAATTCATAATCCATTTTTCCATGAATATGAGGTATAAAAGTTAATAACTCAATGGAAAATATTGTCAATTTAAATATTTCATCACTAAAATAATTTATGAAAAAAATTAGGATATACTATTACATGAAAATATTACTTATTTCAACATATAAAAATACCTGGGATCAGAAAACATGAAAGTAGAATTAAAATAATTTGAGAGACACTTTAAGATTGTCTGCTTCCCTGCTGACTCAGTGCATGAACGACATTTGTGGCAGTGGCATAGATGACTGGGTGCTAGGAACACAGATTGCTATCTTCAATTTCAGCAATCGGCATGTCAACAGCCTGGAAAAAAACTTTTTTCTGGAATTATTATCTCTAAGTTCATTTAGCCAAACTTACCTTAATTAAAATTTCCATTTAATATTTTTTCACCCAATATTGCATGTGTACAAGTCCTGTTGTGTCTGAATGAGCTGTTTCCTTGGCGTCATTCACCACCTCTGGCTCTTACGATTCTCCTACCTCCTCTTCTACAAAGCTCTCCCAGACTCAAGAGGAAAGTGCATTGATGAGGGAGCCAAAGCCTTTCGCCCCTCACACCATGCAGTTGTGGGTCTCTGTGTTAGTGTCCATCTGTTGCAAGAGGAAGCTCTCTGACGTGAGCTGAGTGAGGCTTTAAGCTACGGCTATAGCAGCATGTCACTGGGGATCATTTTATTGCTGTGCTCCTTTAGCAGTGTTTAGTTTCCCCATAGACCCATGGCATATCTAGTCTCAGATTCTTGGCCACCTTGGCAGTGTATGTGTGTGTGTGTGTTTCAACCCAAATCACCACAGATGTTATTTAGCTAGTAAGGGACCACGGGGGAGGAGCAGGAATGTATACACTGCCATGCATTGAGTGCTAGCCTTTCCAGTGCTCAATGAAGTAGGAACTAAGATAGTCCCTGTTTTCAGATGAGAAACTGGGGCATAGCCCTAGTTTCTCTTGTGTGCAATCATGTAGCTTTCTAGAACCATAGCTAGAATTTGACCTGGGTAACCAGGTTCCATGTTTCTTTGTGCTCCCAAGGTTAGACCAATTCCTCAAACTACAAGCAAAATTGAATAAAAACCACACACACACACACAGAAGAAATACTTCCATAATTAGCTTCCCAAACACTGCATGAAGCTTAGCTCTGATCAAATCTCACATATCGATACAACTGTCAAAACCTGTGTCAGGGCACAGGATTCATACCCGATTCCCCTGCAGCTTCCTGCAGCTGTTTTAGTCTTCCACTGAGGAGATGAAGATGAAGGCCTTGTGGTAAAGGCCAGGCTCAGCCTCTGGCAGCCAGAACTCTCTAGGCAAATAAGGCTAGGAAGAGCAGAGTAAGCCACATGGGGGCGTCTCTTTCCTTATAAAGACTTCAGTGCCAACCACGAGAGCTACTTGCTTACCAGCACCAATAAATATCCAGGAGAAGATCTAGAAGAAAATATGTGGAGCTATCTTGAAGAGTTTATGCAGCTCCCTCCTTCTGCAGTTGGTGAGAACCATCCGAGTGCACTCTGAGCAGAGCTCAGCTTGCTCATACCCATCCTTCCTGGATGCACGCTGGGGGCATGCTCCTAAGCATCCCATCCTAGGACAGGACGCTTCCTGGCAGAGCATTTGTTTTCAGCTTCGCAGGCGCAGCTGTGAGGTGTGGCATTGTCTTCTTGCATCCAGAAGCAAAAGCAGTCAATTAGGATCCTGATTTATTTATGCTTCCTTCGTGTTTTCAATTGAATTCCTTGTTAAGTATGGTTCTAATAATATGATTTATCACAATAAACAGCAGGGCTCCTGCCTTAATTGACTTTATCTTTTTCTCTGCACAAAAAATCCTCCTGTTTCTGTGTATTAGGTATCAACCTTTTCTGTCCTTTTCAACCCCATGTTCGGTGATAAATTCTACAGGGACTCTATATACATGTATATATATGTATATATATATATATACATATATATATATGTATACACACACACATACACACATTTTCTTAAATCATTCACTTTCTCACATGCTAAGTGCTGACTATATTCATCCTTATCATTCTTGGATTTACTGAAATTAGCATGGCTTCAAACCATTAGCTAAAAAGAAGAGGTCTGAGGGAAAGGCTCCTGCTGCTCTCTGAATGAAACAGTTGACATCATGTTAAAAGGTTTTGATCTGACTTTAATTTCCCAGCTCTAATGGATTCTTAACTGTTACACACCTTGTGGTCTGTCTCAAGTGACAAGAGTATTTGCGGCCACACCGTTACATCCAGTCTCTAAAATGGGCCATTTCATTTCACACCTGGAATTTCACCTTTACTTATCTCAGTCTCTTCATTGTTGCAAATTCTTCTTATCAGTGGATTGGCTACATAAGACTGTAGCAGCAGGTTGTTCATAAGGTCGCACGTTATGGGCTAATAGAGTAATGGAATACATTGTGATAACAATATAATCTACAATTTCAGTATGCAGGTACGATTCCATCATGGAGGTCCATCACTGTGTTTAGCAGACATCAGCTTTTCTGTGTGCTTTCCGTTGTGTGGACATGAAGTGCTCAGTACAACGGAACAGAGAAAGTGGGATCAAATGGGAGTTTGTAAAAAGCAGAAAGTAGAACACCCAGTGACTGAACACTTTAAAATACACTGTGCTGTTACCCACAATTTTGTCCCACCACTGTGGTGGTTTGAATAAGAATGGCTTCCACAGGCTCATTTATTTGAATGCTTAGTCATCAGGGAGAGGGATTAGGGGTGTGGCCTTGCTGGAGGTTGTATCATCAGAGTGGTCTTTCCAGGCCCAGTATCTCACTCTCTCTCTCTCCCTTCCTGCCTCCCTCCCCCTCTCCTTCCCTCTCTCTGTCTCTGTGTCTCTCTGACTCTGTCTCTCTGTCTTTGTCTCTCTGTCTTTGTCTCTGTCTCTCTCTGTCTCTGTCTCTGTCTCTCTCTGTCTCTCTCTTTCTCTCTCTCCTTCCCTCTCTCTGTCTCTCTGTTTCTGTCTCTGTGTCTCTCTCACTCTGTCTCTGTCTCTCTGTCTCTGTCTCTGTCTCTCTCTCTCTCTCTCTCTCCTCCCCTCTCTCTCCCTATCCCCTTCCTGTGGCCTGTGGATCCAGATGTAGAACTCTCAGCTCCTATTCCAGCACTATGTCTTCCTGTGTGTTGCCGTTCTCCTAGCCATGGCAATAATGGACTAAACCTCTCAGACTGTAGTAAGCCAGCCCCTATCAAAAGCTTTCCTCTGTAAGAGCTGTCTCGGTCATGCAGTCTCTTCACAGCAGTAGAACATTCACTAAGACATAGCCCTAGAGTTCAAGCTGCTGTCCTCCCTGAAATGGACAACTTTCCTAAACCCAGCAGCAGGATCCTGATTGGCAGCCCTAAAGCCCTTGTCTGGCTCTTCATCTTCCTGTTGCCATAGGGGCTCCCTTGCGGACCTCTGTTCTCCAGAGTTCCACACTGCGCACCCTGGCCCTGGCTTTGTTTTCTCCCCTCTGCTCCTCCTCTCTGGGATATGTTCTTCCCTTCGCCACCTCTCCCATGCCCTCTTTCCCTACCTAATCATAGATGTGCCTCCAACAGACCCTCTGACATATGAGACTTTGCCACACAGATCACAGCTTATCAATTCATTTAAAACATATATTTATAGGGCTATTTTTATATTAAAAGATAGACTTCTGAAACATCTTTGACTTTTACTTTATTTTATTCAATTAGCATACAAAGCAGCAGCTCTCCTTGTGGCCTTTTTTCACATACTAAGTTTTAGTAGCCTGTTCCCTGCCCTGGTCCTGTCTCCCTTTCCCCATCCCTGTTCATATACTTCCACCTTCAGTAAATACTTTACATCCTTTCCTTCCTATTGCCTGTTCTCTTAAGACCTCCCCTCTCCCATATTTATGGCTCACTCTCTGGCTTCCTAGCCTCCATATACTCCCTCCCACATAAATACACAGGAGAAAAATTTAGAAGGTAGGATTTGCAGATGAGAAAACATGTTACCTCACTTAATATTTTCCATTTCGATCCACTTTTCTTTATGGTTGAATAAAATTGTGTTGTGTGTATGTATCACATTGATTCTATCCATCCACCTGCTAACCATCCTTAACATTTAATGATAGCTGTTAAATCATTCTTACTGTCTTCATGGGCTGTTTTTAAAGAAGTTTGAGCCATTGTGATGGTTCATTGGGTAAAGGCATTTCTACCAACCCTGAAAACCAGAGCTTAAATCCCTGTACTCATATATATGGTAGAAGAAGAGAACCAGCTCCTAAAAGCTGTCCTTTGTGCTACACACACACACACACACACACACACACACACACTTCAAAAAATTAAAGGAAGACATTTCTTTCTTTAGAACTTTTATTTCTAGACAGGTCTGAGGTGCCCTCATATCTAGTGCGCTTCATGAATCAGGAAGTTGTTCAAGAGGCCATGTATATTCCAGTGTTCAGCCCCTGTACAGTTAGTCTGGTAATTGCCCTGACCTATCTGAACTGTGGTTTGCAGTACCCTCAAACGTTTCCTCTTCTGGCCAGACTGAGTCCATTGTGTAATTGGCACACTCTGATAGCTTTAATGTGGAGAAGAACACACGAGCATCCTCCAGAGGTAGATAGGGATTGATTTCCAAAGAAGGAATTGATTACACTTCAGGCAATGGACTGGTTTAGGGAGGAAAGCCAAGTCAATGAGGCAGATAAAAAGGTTTCTTCTATAAGCACTGATGCAATTAGGAACTCATTTTAATTGGAAAGGTGCAGAAATCCTGCACGTTTTCCTCTGGCCTTCATCACAAATAGGGACAAATTCTGGAAGATGAGACAAAGGTTCTCTTTGTAGGAACTGTATTGCATGGTTATTATGCCAGCTCTAGGGGAAAAAAGTATTTTAATAGAACCTATCCTGTATTGCAATATGCCCTGACTTTTGAGTCACAATAATAAGCAGCTTATTCATACGGGATATTGAAAGTTATCAGGAAGTTACTTCCATTGCTTCTCCCTCTAAGTCTCTACCACCTGCAGCTCTTTCCCCTCAATTTTAAAAATCAAATTTATCAGGGAGAAATGTATCTCTTCTGGGCCAAGACATATGACTATTTGAGTGACACCTTAAATGCAAACAACCGTTTTACTTTACCCTGCATAGGAATCAAATACGAGGGAAGCTGTCTCTTATATTCTGGTTCATTGAATCAAGGAGGGACACAAGAATCTGTGTTTTACAGCATTGCCACCAAGTCTAGTATAGGGATGATATTCTGACAAGTAGTATTCCAACTGTATTAATCACAGGAATAAGGCTTGGCTTGTTAAGTGTCTTCAGTTTACTTGGTGTTGCTTTCCCACCCACAGTGTGTTGAGAATTTAAAAACAACCCCCAAGAGGGCCATGCAGGAACACAGCCTGCAGTGTAAAATGGCTGTCTGCAAAGAACTGACTCTCTGACTACACTGTATGATCAGAGGTTGGCATAAGTGCTCTAGGTGTATACGTCAGCAGAGGGGTGACAGGGTGTGGATGGAGAGACAAGTTGGAGTCTGTGGACTCCCGGACAGTAAAACAGCAACCACTTGGGTCCCAGGGCTATGGCTGCCCACCTGTTGAGCGATACCTGGTTCCAGTTACATTCAGAAGCTCCACCCCCACAGAGTAACAAGGAAGTCACTGATTGGACTGTTACACTGATGTATTTTGGGGGAAGGGTTTTTGGCCCAGGTAATATATCTGTTGGGAGAATAAAGGATTATTATTAAAGAACCAAGATGGCTGAGTAGAAAGTCTCCCGTCTAATTTTTGCCCTTCCATGTGGGTAGGTATGTCTGTGGCCACTCTATCCTATCTCTAACTCTCTCTAGCAGCTGCTCTCCTTTCTAACTTCATTTTTCCAGGTTACCCACTGTTTTATGTTACTGCAGGATGGTAACAGGAGTCCTTTGCTGGACTGTATAAGGACAAGTGTTTCCTTCCCTTTTGCACTCTTATGCATGCCAGCCATTCCCCATATCCCACAAAATGGCTCCCAATGAGCTCCACTTTCTAGCAGCCATGCCTTTGGGGAATACCCTACCCTTGTACAATTTGGACCTGGTGACTTATTTCTAATGAAAAAAAAAAAAAAAAAAAAAAAAAAAAACAGAAAAAGAAAAACCCCAACAACAAAAACAAGAAAAAACAGGAAATGTGGACTAGGTTATAAATGACTCTAACTTTTACCTCACACACACATTTTACCCCTGAGGAGGTAAGTCACAATTCTGAGCTGCCTTACTGAGCTGTCTGTGACTGGAAAAAGTGATGCCTCTAGCTCCTAAGAAGCTGGGCACTGAGTGTACTAGATCCCAAGGGACACAGCTCTGTCACAGCCGTAAAAATGAGCTTGGTAGTGAGTCCTTCCCTGAACGAATGTTTAGAAATCATACCTTCATCCCACCCCTTGGCTGCAGGTTTGTGGGAGACCTTTAACCAGGAAGCCCAGCCAAGCCATGCCCAAATCTGTGCCTGCCCACCAATCAAAATGTGCAACGGTAAGTAATGCAGTTTTAAGTCATCGATTTTTGAAACAATCTATTATGTAATGATATATAACTATAGATTTAGGGGATGGTAAGTCTGGAGAACAATGTGAACGAGGAACAGTGAAGAATTAATGAGCTCACGACAAAGCTGTGCCATGGTTTTATTCGGGGACAGTCCTTCCTGCAGGGACTGCTTCTGTCCCCCATTCCTCTGCTAGTATTGAAGGGTTGCTTTTCAGGGTGAACTGCTAAGCCTTGCTGCTTTTTCCCTTAAATCTCTAAGAATATCAGCATCACTATCTCCAGGCTGCTCATGATTGTTTTTCCTAAACCTTGTCACTGAGAGAGTAGCAGTCACTAATGGTGGCAGTGTCTCTCACAGGCCCGAGCTGCTGGACAGTGACTGTCATTAGAGTACAAAAACCCTATAACAATTCTAGGACTCAAAATTGCACAGCTACTCTGAAAACCACCATGGCAGTCTTACATACATTTCAATGCAATGCAGATATAACCTATGAGCCAATTGTACTTTTAGGTGTCTTTCTAAGGCAAACATTTAATGTTCAAGTAAAACTTACATTCAAAATCCACAGTGATTATGTTCAGAACTCAAAACTAGAAACAACCCAAATATTCATTAATAGGTAGAGAAACACACACATACACACACATACACACACACACACACACACACACACAGAGAGAGAGAGAGAGAGAGAGAGAGAGAGAGAGAGAGAGAATATGAGAATGTCAAAAAACAGGAAGTCATTGAGCAATTCAGGGACTGGCACTTTTATTTCAAAACAATTAGTAAGTTTGGTTTTATGGACATAAAGTTTGATTTCCACAGTCATACATTAAAAAATACACAATTGTCTAAAAACACTTGAATATTTTCAAACTAGCCACTCACCACAAGGTGTAAGGAAGTATTGGGATTACTACCTTAAGACTGCTTTATTTTATTTTATTTTATTTTATTTTATTTTATTTTATTTTATTTTATTTTTGTGACCACCATCTCACAAGAACTACCTGGGGTGTCCAAGGAGTCACATCAATTCCCATGAAAGTGATGCCTCTCATAACTCCCATGAGGCTCCACAACACAGTCTATTGCCTGCACCTGGGATGAATTAACCCCTTGCTCCTGCTAACCGCTACCAGGCCTCACCATTAGGTGAGCTTCCTGGGACCCTTGAAATACACCAGAAAGCTAGAAGCCAATCTGAGTGAAGACTCTTTGAAAACTTGTATATTGTTCAACAAGCATTATTGATTGACTACCACAGTCAGGTGCTAGCAATTTTAGGTGAAATGGTCCCTTATCTACCTGTGTTGATGGTAATCATTGTGAATCACAGAGGCATGGTCTCCAAACCATCAAAGTGATAGAGTTACCTAAAACCTTCCTGTGTCCTTTCTACTTCCTTGATTATCTTTCTCAAAGTCTTTTTCAGTGAGCATCTGCTTTTTTTTTGTTTTTTGTTTTTTTTTTTTTAGCTTGCTAACTACCACATCCTCCCAAGCTTCAAGTGTAGGACTCCAGCTATGGGAGAGCATTACCTTCTCAGAAGGGACAGCGGAAAGAAGGGCTCCACAGGGATTTACATCTATTAAATCCGTTTGTCCTTCTTATGTGCCTATGACATTCACCTGCCCAGAGGACTGTAAAACCTTGTGTTGAAACAAATGCATCTGAGACTTTTATTTTTTAATGCAGGTTGCAGCACAGACCCTATGTGCTTGTTATTCTTCTTATTCAGGAACTAATGCTCACTCAGCAGGGGCCTAGGCCAATCAAATTACAAAAGCAGTCCAAGATAAAGTACATGTCAGCAGTTCAGGGAGATAAAAGGCTTGTGTGGAGGGGAAGGTTAGTGTAGATTATTAGGGCTGCCCCCATCCTCTACCATGAGAGTTACCTCACAGTTCACCTCGGTTGGTTTTGATTTTTTTTAAAGCTTACTTAACAACCCCTAGCTTAACACTGTGATCTACTTAGAGGACTAGAGTCAGTGCAGGAGTGGCTGCTGTCAAGAGGCTTCTTCAAGAGTGAGTAAGTGGTCCCTCCGTCTCCCCTGTTGATGAGGGGCAGTGTGAGCCACGGCAGGATAGTCTCCATCTGGTCAAAGATGAGTACTGCGTTCCCAAGACTTCCTGATAGACTGATGGGACAACCATGCTCCTTGCCCCACCCAAAGAAAAGTCAGGTAGAATTTTAAACTCTACAATGAGGGTCTTCAGAAGCTTTTGATGGATTTTGTAACTTTTATGTTAATGGATGTAGAGAGAAGACAACCATCACCCATGAGTGGGGGATTTTGGTTCTTTCTGGGTTTGGCCGGAAAGGGGTCTAGTAATGTTGTAACATCTTTCTTTCAGATGAATGAATGTTCCATCTTTCTTGTCAACTAAGTTCTGTCCCAACTGATTTCTTCATGTGGTGACAATCACTACCTGACATGAATGACATTTTTAAAAAAACAAAGATAAGAAAGTGACCGTTTTTTAAATTGACTCTCTGGGATCACTAATTTTTGGCACCAGAAGAGAATCACTGGTAAAGAAAGTCACTAGTAAATATAACTAATATGACTCTGTACCATTTGCAGAGAGGCCTGCCTGGCTGGCTGTTATCTCATCATTTGCTCATTTGCATGGTCTTGTATACGGTCTTAAAATCTTCAGAGATAAGACATGAGATCAGTTCTTTGGGGCTATTTTCTGTTCTGCTGAGAGTGTTTGTGACTGCCAGGGGCAGGTGTGTGCATGAATTATCTTACCCTTGTCAAGGTCAATTACAGCTGTATAGAGTAATCCTGGCAGTAATAGGTTGATAAGCACAAATTTCAAAATGACACAAAGTGTTTGAGTCAGGCTAAAACTAGAAACTGCAGGGCCAAGGTAAATATTGCTTGGTTGAGATGGGGGTAGAAATAGGCACATGCCACTTATCACTGACACTGTGACTCCAGAAACCTCTATAATCTGAATCGACTTTGTGGGTTCATGTATTTTCAGATGTGCAATGGGCAGTGGTCACTCAGGGATAGGGGTGTTGCTCCTTGTCCCTTCCTGTTGTTCTGCAGATTTCTCTGGGAGACTGCAACTGTAGAAGCTTTTTCTTTGAAAGCTTCGAAAGCCCATTTATTGTATAGATTATTTGTGCTAAAGCTTGCTTATTCTCTACTCAATAGCTTTCAAATCTTCCAACTTGTTCTTATTGGCAGCGTTTATATGGAGGAAGGATTATTTGGAGGTTTAGAGTTTGCATTAGTATTCTTTTATTCATTGTCATTCAACAAATGCATACCAAGCACCCACTAAAATGCCAGGAATACACAGATGAGCTGCCCATTTCAGAGTTCAGAGACTATGCATTGTCTAAGGTCTTGGTGCCCAGCATGCTGGGGGGCAGGGGGGACTCTGGATCTGACTCTAAAGCCTGATTTTGCTGGTTGACGCTTCTTTGCATGGCTGAAGACTTTGGGGAGACCAGTCCTTTGAGGAGTAGCCGCGGTTGAGGCTAGCATGGTTGAATGTCTAAGTAGTGCAGCACAAGACAAGGCCTCCCGTTGAGTGATGTAACCTTGGGAAGGGAAGGATGAGAGGGATTTCAGTGTCAACGTTTATCTTTGAAAGATGTATTCAGTTCTGTCTTATGGGTATGAGAGTTGATGTGCACCACATGTGTGCCTGCTGTTCCTAGAGGCCAGAAGAGGGCCACAGAACCCTTAGAGCTACCTTTCCAGGTGGTTATGAGCCAACTGGATGCTAGGAACTGAATTCAGGTTATTTTCTAGGGCAGCAAGTGATTTTAATCATAGAGCTATTTCTTCAGCCCAACAATTTTTACAAAAAAAATAAATAAATAAAAAGTAATTCACAAAAGTTCCACTTCTGTGATTAGCATGCCCTGGCTCTACTATCTTTGAGGATAGGAAGTGTTTCTTGTTTTGTTTGCCTTATTTTTCCTTCAATGAACATGATGGCTAATCCTCAAAGTCAAGCTGAATGACCTTAGAAATAATCTAAAGATTGTTGAAGCACACCTTGTGAGTGTGGGTGTGCAGGTATTTCTAGAGAAGATTGGCTGGGGAGACTCATCCTGAATGTGTTTGGCACCATGCCAGGGACTGCAGGGCTAGAAGAAAAGAAAAGGAAAACAGGAGAGAGCAAGCTGAGTCCCCACCCTCCCCAGTTCTCTTCCTCCTGGCTGCCAGAATGTGAAAAGCTATCTTCTATCACTCCATCCCTGCCACGAGGGACTGACACCTCCGGATACCATGAGCCAAAATAAGGCCTTCTTAACCGAAGCTATTTCTGCCAGATTTTCTGTCACATGAATGAGAAGAGCTAACTAACAAAAGTGACTATAGTCATCAACTTTCATGTCAAAGGTGTTTGGAAAGAAACTGGAACTTTGGGTAGACTTCCCATGTAACTTGTCTTAGATAGCACAATTTCTTTAATGCAGAGAAGGATAACATCTGATTAAAAAGATATGTATGATTTCTTTCAGTGTTTCTCAAAGTACAGTCTTCACTGTACCCACTGGGTTCTCTGGATCCATGTCTTTAAAGAAATACCCACTATAATTTAATGAATATAATTTATAATAATAATTTAGAATTATTATTATAATAATAATTTATTATATAATTTAGAATTCTACTCTCTTCAAAGACCTTCTGAATTAGAAACCCAGAGAGCAAGACCTGGGAATCTGCATTTTAGTAAGATCGCAGTTAGCTTTTATTAACACTAGTAAATGCATCTGCATTTAAACTTATTGGCTTCTTTGGCATTTATCTCTGAGAACAGAGCCATGAGATGGTGCTTCCATCCCACCTATGATCATCTTCAGTAATGACCAAATCCCGGCCCTTGCTTACTTGTTGTATGACCCTGGTTAAATTATTTAACTCATCTAGGTTTCAGTTTTCTACCTGAGTTGGAAGAATTGTGTGATAAAGGGGACGAGCAACTGGAGTCCTGTAAGATAAAGGACTTAGTGGCAATGAGGCCTTCTAGGAATACCATACTCATGATCTGTTCATGTCTTTTGAAACCATGGTGTCATCTGTGATTTGTAAAATATAAATGGATTTGGTAGAAAATGGGAAAGAGCAAAGTACGAGCAGATAGAAAGTATGGTCACTGACAATGACTGGCCAAATGGTCTTCACTAAATTACATGA
The DNA here is from genome assembly GCF_008632895.1 of Mastomys coucha. Classification (NCBI taxonomy): domain Eukaryota; kingdom Metazoa; phylum Chordata; class Mammalia; order Rodentia; family Muridae; genus Mastomys; species Mastomys coucha. The sequence goes on from NW_022196915.1 coordinate 64,579,225, forward strand.
TTTGTCTGTGATTCTGGTTCCATCACTATAAAGTAAGAAGAGAGTGAGATATTGTACATAATGTTCTTGACTAGATGTATGGACTATGCCAAATGCTCAAACAATATAGTTGTTTTTGTTGGGAGTAAACTATCTTTGATCTTACACAAACAGTAAAGAGGGGAGCCATCCTTTGAGCTTGTGTTGGCTTTCTAAGTTTAGGGATATTGATCTACTAGATCAAGTTCATATAAATCTCAGAGAGTTGTTAACATTTTATAAGAATCAATACTCTAATTTCTTTAAACCCTCTTAATTCACCTATAAAACTTCACTGTCTATTGTCAGGGATAATCATTTTTAAACTTGGTTAGCCAACCATGTTGATAAAATAGGTCGGCAGAGGCCATTCTTCTAGAGTTATTCATCTGGGGATGTGACTTCTGGCTGTAATGAATAAGTCACCTACTGATATACCTGCTCTAGTAAGGTAGTTAAACTCACCCAGATGCTGTTGGTACCCCAGGCTGTGAATGTAGCGGGTCTGCAGGGCCTTCCACTGGGGCCTAGAGTCATAAATCCTCATGATGCTGTAGAAGTAGCCCCGCTGCCCTTGATTTAGGTCCTGTCAGAACCAAGAGATGACTTTGATAAATCCTTATGTAATTAAGTGTGTGATACATTCAAAATGAATGTCCACAGGAATAAGATGCTTCTCTTAAGGTGACACTGATTTTTAAATACATGGGACATTAATAATCAGGAAATTTCCCTTCACCATTTGTATACACAGTATTCTTCTTGTGGACATTGCTGAAAACAGCGAAGGGAAATGGTACTAGGTTATGTAGTTCATGATTTTCTCCTGAGGGAGATATAAGGGCTTCTTGGATATAAGGATTTTATTGGTCCTTAATTGAGAAAAATAGGTTGTGGGAATGTATACAGGGTTTGAAGTGTGGAGGATTCCAGGCAGCTGAGATGTTCAGTGGAAAGTTCCAGTAAGGAATAGAAATAGATGCTCAAATGGGCAATGAGATCCACCTTGGCAGTAAATGGGTGCTATAGAAACAGGAATCAGGAGTGGTGGCACTTAGGAGGCACAGGTCAAAGGCACACAAGTTCAAGGCCCGCCTGGTCTACCAGTGAGTTCCATGCCAGCAGGACTACACAGTGAGATCCTCCTTCAAAGAGAGGTCTGGGGATGGGGAGGTAGAAAGATCAGAAGTTCAAAGTCATCCTCAACTACTGGCCTGGGCTGCATGAAACCCTGTTTTAAAAAAATGGGGAGAAACTATGGTAACAGCATCAACATTCTAGAAATATCAAGTTAAAATAACTTTGTCTTGGATCTGAAATACCAAAACAAGAGAAATTTCAAAGCTAACTGAAAACCATGTGGGGAAACTGCACTTAAGTTATTACATACAAATGTAGTTTACAGTGGCATTTACTTGTCAGACATTTTGTGGAGGACTAAAATAAGAAGTCTATGAGACAAATTGGTTTTGTTTGTTGTTGTTATTTTCTTTTTTCTTTTTTTTTTCTTTCATTGTTCTTTCTTTGTCTAGAGCCCTTAAATTTTATATTAGAAATAAACACAGTAAAATGACAAGACCAAAAGCCTCACAATGCAAGACATCAATCCACTCTGTTTCTGTATCAGAGTATATTTGAGGAAGAGAATGGCTTTCATTCCTGAGTAACTAATTAAGCCTTTCACATGATTGCAGAGACAAGATAATATGAAAATTGCTAACCAATCTCAAGAGCAAAGCTCTCTAGAACCATGGGAATTTCCCTTACATTAGATAAAAATTTTCAAAGTTATAGTTTTTATTTTATCAAGAAAAACTATGCCTACTTCCTTACCTGTGTAAAACTTTAAACATCCTGAGAAGTAAGTATCGGGTTACATTCCTCATGTTCTTACATTGCCCTCTATCTTTCTTAAAAGTGATGCAAGTCAAATGATTTATTTATTTATTTATTTATTTTTTACAGAGAGTTTTTTTATGTGAATGGCTATAATTAGCTTGGTGGGAAAGAAGCTGACAGATCAAGCAGGAAGCCATGCTGTTGACATTGCCAATTAGTGAATCCCCATGGTGGTGGGTCAGCATGTAAGGAGAAGACAGTTTCTCAGACTCTGACCATTGAGAGTGCATAGGATGAGGCTCTGCTAGCGCTCATCGACTGACTCCTTCAGCAATCACACATATGTGTCAAACATCTACCTCTCACATAGACGGTACACAAAGCCCCCACCCTCCAAAGAAAGAACGGAAGCCCTTCCCTCTAGGAGCAAGATGTCACACCTTCAGTAATGGACTGTCAGCAGCCGCTGCGGGGACTTGAATTCGGGGTATTCGTGGAACATTCTGGTGCTTGTACTGCTTTTTCAAGTCTCTCCACATTTTTCTTTATCTTGTACCTCCAAGGGATAACAAACACAGCATTAGTTTTCATTCTGTTTAGAGAACCAGCTTTAGAGATGGACCTATGGCATTTAGTAAGCAGATTAGTAATTATTTTTCCAAGGGAAAATATATTTTACTTCCAAGTAAGTGATCTCTGTGATCTCCTACTTGCCCATCTTTTCCTATCCTCCTTGCCTGGAGCAGAAGGAATCATCCAGAGTCCCTGCCTTCCTGCTTCCCTGTGTCCAGCATGGGTAGCTTGTAGAGACATTTCAGTCTACAGGTTACTTCTTTCAATTTTTAAATAGTGCTGTTATATGACTCTAAAAAATGCCTATAGACATAGGAGTTTGAAAACTTTCAAATTAGAGAAGAAGTTAAGTTTATCCAGGGCTGGAGAGATTGTCCTGTGGCTAACGGCACTGGCTGCTCTGGCGGAGGTCCTGAGTTCAGTTCCCCGAAACCACATAGTCTCTTATAACCATCTATAATGAGGTCGGATGCCGTTTCCCGTCATGCAGGCACACATGCAAACAGAGCACTCCTATACATAAATAAAATAACTCTTAAAAGAAACTATCCATCCTTAAGTTTTATTGGCATTTGATGAGTTTCCATTTATTGATTTAGCTGGTATTTTATTTGATTTTAGGAAAAAGTAATCACAATACAGGTATCTCATGAACCTTCCTAGGTCATTAAATATTTCCTAAAATCCAACTCTTAGCAGACACAAGTGTATCCATTTCTTGCACACTTAGAACTTTTGGTTTTAATAGTCATGTTTTTCTCCCTGCCTGACAAAGGTAGGAACGACAGGCTTCCCCTTCAGTGACATCATCTCCTTTCTTAATGCCTTAGGGTTTAGAATCTAAGATTTATCCAATGAGGAAAACCTAACACACTGAGAAGAGTGGGTGCATTGGTAAGGCTTGCAGAGGCAAATAGAAACCAATTATTTCCATCTCTGCCCACTCCACTGCCCATCCCAGCAGTACAAACTACAAATGACAAAGGTAGAAAGAAAGAACACAACCAATTAAGTATAGCAACAAAGTCTCTAGAAACAGCAGACTATTACCAGTGCCTAGGTCACAGGCTAACAAGAGAAGATAACCTGGAATAGTGGTCACGTGGCTTTAGAACCAACAGACCTAGGTTTCTTCCCTTGTTACCCTCCCTCCTGTCATCTTCATGATGGTAGGCATAATGTCCACTTCATCGTTCATTTAATTCACTGAGATCATGAGTATAGAGCTCTCAGTTTGTGCCTACTTCTTCTCACTCCACACTCCCCTAGCAAATGTTCACACATGCATACCCACACACACACACAGGTGCATCACATATACATTCTTTAAAATATTTCAATAGCTGGGCATGATGGCACATGCCTTTAATCACAGCCCTTGGGAGGCAGAGACAGGTAGATCTCTGTAACTTTGAGGCCAGTCTGGTCTACATAGAGAGTTCCAGGACTACATAAAGAGACTCTGTCTCAAAAACAAACAGACAAACAACAATAACAAAAACGTCAACACAAATGAAGATTCTGATTGGCTAAGATATGAGACCTAACCCTGGGGAGAATTCTGATTGGCTAAGATATGAGACCTGACCCTGGGGATCTTCTGTAGCTGAAATTTATTGTAGAAACATCTGTCAGCATCTCTTTGTGTTCTGTTTCCATGATATAAGCTCATAAATGAAGCTATGAATATTTTATTTAATACTGCTTTTCTTTAGTGGGCACCCAGGGATCCATACTAATCAAGACATACTCTCTGAATATCCTCTCTGATTGAAACATATACTCTTTCCTTCACTCAAATCATTTCAATATCCCTCCTCCCATTTTTCAGGTCTGTGGAGCAAAGAATAACTATTCTTCAAAGCTAGAAGGATTCCTTCTGTCTTCAAGGAGTGAGAGAGTAAATGACTGATGGTGTTTTTTTTTTTTTTTTTTTTTTTTGTGGCATATGAGCATACAGATCACGTGTGCTTTTTCTTGGGGTGTTGCTGAAGAAATCCATCTTACCCATCCAAGTGGTCTACACAGAATAAAATTTGATTAAAATGCCTGGAGAATACATGATGAAAATAACCCTCAAGTTAACTGAGATCTAAAACCAAAAGACAGATTTACTTAAACACAACTTACCTTGTAATGTGGTTCCTTGTTTTAAAACCTAACATCCATATCCACGGCAGTGTTCTTACAGTGTTCTCTAGTCATACAGTAGTGACAGGAAACTCGGTATGTTGATAAACTATATCCAAGCAACACCAGGAGATGGGACAAAGAGCTGGAGGAAGTTGGCTGCATGCCTTTCTGTTTCTGGGTGACATTCAAGTGCACAGATGGATTCTTGTTGTTGTTCCAAGTTTCATGTCTAATGAAGGGTCAACTTCTAAGCCTATCATATCTGCATAACTGCAGAAAAGTTCTTCTTGTAGATAGATTCTAAGGATTAAAGGTAATCTATTAATGCAATAGGCCACTCCATGCATATTTCCCAAATATGAAGTCAGAAACATTTGATCCTTTGCTTGTAATGGTGAAATAATGGTTCCTACATACATAAAGGCAGGAATCTAACTGTGATAACATATAGAGCCACTTAATAGTTTAATTCAATGCCCCCTCCATATTTCTTGGGGAGAATAGGCATTAAGTATACTCATGTTGGTTAGAAGCTACATATGTGACAGAAGACATTGCCCTTGCTGACTTGCCTTACTGTGATGACTTCTCTGGGGCTATGTGAAGTGTGTACCAAGATGGAAGATTAGAAGCAGTCTCCATGTCATGCTAGGATTGTGAGAAGTCAGATGTAAAGGGAATCTCATACAAAGAGAGAAAACCTAGAAAGGCATGAGAAAGCACAAGAGAATCCAGAGACAGCTGAAAAGCTTGGAGAAACACAAATGCTGAGCAGCAAAAAATGAGGAGCCAGTCTACCAGCTCCCCAGTGGAAGAAAGCAAGCCAAAGACTCTTCCACAATGTAAGCCAGCCAACCAAAGGGCTGGTGAGATGGCTCGCTGGGTAAAGATGCTTGCTGCCAAGCCTGACAACCTGCATTCCATACTTAAGTCCCACCCTGGTGAGACTTATGATCTTCACAAGCACACTGTATGGCATGAGGGACACACACACACACACTCATTAATCCCCTCCACACACTCACACACACACATACACACTCACATATGTGTCTCTTCATCAATGTATGAAGAGAGTCAATCCTACACAGAGAGTAAGTTTTCAGTTCTCACAAGTTCTAAATCCTTCTGGGGATTTGGTGTGACAGAGTTGTGTATGCCACAACTCAACTCTGGAAAAGTCTACTGTGGCACTTTCTCCACTCTGGTGCTATTCCCAAATCATCAAGACAGGGAACATATTACTTAAGACTGAGCTAGTAAGGAGGCCTGAAAACATTGGGGTGACTTGATGAAACAATGACAGATCTGATGAGAACTTTATATGAAAATGATTAGAAAGCTCAAGTAAGCAGGGGCCTCAGACTACAAAGGCTAGTGACCCTAATTTTTTTTGTTTTTTTTGCCAGAAATAGGTGATTTCATGCAGGTTGATAGCTCCAAGCCAGAAGTCAGCAAGGCTCTGGAACTGCATAGCTTCCTCATTACCACGAAGTTCTCAGGCCCAGGGGACACCACCGCACACTCCTTTACCCTGTAGCATGATTGATACTGAGCAAGATTGGCAAGCACTGGTTTGGTCCTTTAGCAACAGACCTCAGTACTCCATTGGGCCTCTCCCACACCTCAATATCTTCAGGAGATACCCCTTGACTTAAGCGTTATCAATCCAAAGATCTACAAGCTAGGAAATCTGAGTGGGAACCTGCCTGGCCCACAGGCTGGAAAGCTAATCATACTCGGAAGCAGCTCCAGGTACCCAAAGAAATGATTCAACCTTTGAGCAGCTGAGCCTTGACATCAGGCACAGTACCCGTTCAACAGAATAAAACTTCATTAGTTTTGCCATTTGCTTTTCTATTGGTGATTTAGCAGTTGGTTATAATTGGTTTTAAGTATATTTCTATATCCAATTTTTGTCTGGTGTTATGGATTTTATGACAACTTATTACCTTCATGGTGAATGGTGCTAGATATTGGGCCTTCCAGTAAAGACTGTTCGCTAAGAGACTCATGAAATCAAAAAAAGATATCCATCCCAACAGATGCATAAACCATAACACAAAAAGGACCAAAACCATGAAAAATCAAGAAAATTTTATTCTTCAAAAAATTCATAATTTTAGAAAAGGCCAAGCCACTGGAGTGGGTGAAGCACTGGATAACAGATTCAGAATTTATAAATGCTATCAATGACTGCAGAGTGGATGCAAACAATCAGATAAAGCAAGAAAATCAATTCAGGATCCAGAGAGGAGAGGAGAAACATAGATGGGAACTGGCATCATGGATTGGAAACTTGATATCGTGAGTAAGAAACTCAGTAAGGAAAAAGTAAATATAGACCTTGAAAATGCATCTCACCCACATTGGAATAGCTAACTAAGTTTAAGAAAATAAACAGCAGATGCTATTGAGAATTTAAGGGGAAACCTCATGCATCGTTGTTGAAATTCACCAGTGGTACAACCTCTGTGAAAAGCAATATGTTGGCTTCTAAACATCTAGAGAGAGATCTACTATATAAGCCAGCTCCACCATCCTTGGGCAAATACCTGGACCTTACTTGCTACTATAGAGCTAGGTGCTCATCTTTGTTCATCTCTGCTGTACTCAAAATAGCAAGAGACACAAAATCAGCCTAGGTGTCCATCAACTGACGATTGGTAATAAAAACATCGAACCAGTGTGTCCCTGCTGCATCTCTCCTCCATTCCCTGCAGCAGTATTTTCACAGACAAGGCACAGAACCAACACATAATATAGATGAACAGAGGAATGGGTTTTTAAAATGTACATACATCCAATGAATTATTTTCAGCCATAAAGAATACTAAAAGTATTTCATTTTGCAGGAAAATAGATGAAACTTGAGACTATAGTAAGCAAAATGAGACAGACACAGAAATATGAGCATGGTTTTTCATGCACAGAATATATATGTATGTGTGCATCTGTATGATAAAGGATTAGAAGATGTGGGGAGGAAGAGAGGATACTGGGAAAGAATAAAGAAAAGCAAACACCCATGCTCTTTCTCACATATGAAGCTTGGCCATGTATGTATGTGTATATATATATATATGTGTACATATGAAGCTTGGATATATATATATTCATATATATATGAAAGATAAAAATTAAAAAGAGGACAATTTTCAGGGAGAGACAGCACTGGCAAGAAGGGTAAGTGTGACAAGAGAGGGTGAGGGAGGCAAATAAATGAATTACAATAATACATATGTATGAAATGTCATAAACTTATTCTATATACTTACTAAAAATTAATTAAAAGTTGTTACCTATGAAAGGAAGGATTGAAAAAAAATCCCCTTGAATACAATTTATCTACAAAAAGAAAGAGCTTGAGAGAAAATGAAAGCAGAGGTGCCAGAAGAAAACATGGATTGAAAATTCCTCAGCTGAAGGGAAAAAAGGCTCAGTGAGATAAGAGTGTCGAATCACACGCCTTAAAGAAGAAAACACTCAGCAGGAATAAAGGTTTGCAACCCTTGTCAATAATTTGAATACATTCCTTCTGGAAATAAGCATGGCACAGACAAGATCAGTCAATGCCAGTACAGAACACAAAGCAGCCTCACACAGGATCTGAGGGCCTGCTTATTCTCTCCTAGGAGATAAAGAACTATGTGTGCAGAGCTGAGATTGCCCATTGAGTCTTCTTTGGATGGCTTTACAGAATATGATGCCGCCCAGGACACACGGCATCAGCTGATGTTGCACATCCACAATTCATTCATTACAGTGTGCTGCAGCATCTGCCCAGTCAGGGACATACCAACAGATGCAGATGTTTGATAAGGAAGTTGTTTACCTTAGGCAGTGAGTTTCAGAAGTACTACTAGTAGCTGGGATAAAACAAGGCAAGATTGGGTCGTCATAGCCATTACTAAGCTATTATGCTCAATTACCTTGAATACAAAAGAGAGCATGGCTTTACCCAGACTCCATTCTTCTATAGTCACCCCATATGCCTGCTTCAATGTTCCTGCTTTAATGGCTAATATGACAACTGCTGTTGTCCCTACTGCTGGTGCTGCCACTAACATAGATAAAGTCAGAGGAAGGTGGAACAATAAAAACTAGCTGTTTTCCCCAAACCTCCATGTCATATCTCCCCAGATGCTACCTTGCAAGGAATTCTGGGAAATGCCTTTGCAATTTTCCTATTGCTGTAGACAAAGTAGGGTAATGATGAACCTGGAAGAGAGTGGATCTTGTGTAACATACATCAGCAATAGTGTAAGAAGGAACTGTGGTCTGGGATCCAAGAGGTCAGGCAAAAGGCTTAAGAACTTCAAAATGTGTCCAATGTTTGCCTATGTCATTAAGGACTGAAACTTTGAAAGAGAAAATGGAAGATGACTGACTGGCAGATGGTTTCCAATAATGGGCTTTAAACTTCTTAGACAGTGTCTTAAGATTTAAGAGTAATAAGATGTTTGATAGCCTCAATTTAGGACAGAACAAAAAACAAAATCAATCAAACAAACAAACAAACAAAAAACCAGTAGTTTCTAACAAAACTTTTCAAATAGTATAAAACTAATTGCAAGCAGAATTTTTTTTTCTTTGCTCACTCCAGCCCCACTCGCTCCGGCATAATTCACTGTATCTGCCTTCAGATGCACCAGAAGAGGGCATCCGATCTCATTACGGGTGGTTGTGAGCCATCATGTGGTTGCTGGGACTTGAACTCAGGACCTTTGGAAAAGCAGTTAGTGTTCTTACCTGCTGAGCCATCTCAACCAGCCCAGCTCCTAAGCTTAAATAAAAGGTTTTATTGAGCTGTTTCAGAGGTTAAAAGAAGACTTGATCCAACAAGTTCTCCAGTGCCCCCGGAGCAGGACATTGTAGCAGTCAGCAAAACGTCTGCTGGATCTAGAAGGTCAAAGGATGTTATAATGTAAATTTGAAACAGTCAGCAGAAACTGTTCATAAAGAAGCTACACTGCTAAAGAAGATCATTGACTTATGGGAAGCAGGGACAGCTTTACCCTAAGAGAGCAGTTTATACAGGGGACCAGTATTGTCTCTGGATTGGCTGGGAGCTGTGTACAGCGAGTGTCTCCTGGGATCTCAAGATAGGATTTGGGTTAAGGTATGCGGGTTAGTTCTTGTAAACTTGACACAAACTAGGGAAGGAAACTTCAACTGAGAAATTACTCTTATCAGATTAGCCTCTCTCTCTCTCTCTCTCTCTCTCTCTCTCTCTCTCTCTCTCTCTCTGTGTGTGTGTGTGTGTGTGTGTGTGTGTTTGTGTCTGTGTGTCTGTGGAGCATTTGTTTGATTAAAGATTCTCTGCTTTAGTTCCTGCCTTGGTTTCCCTTCATGGACGCCTGTAACTTACAAATCAAGTAAACTTTGTCTTCTGTAACTTGCTTTGGGTCAGTGTTTTATCACAACAATAAAAAACAAACAATGACATAAGGTTCTAACGTATATACATTTAAGAATGTGAAATGAACTTTTCTTTTCCACGTCTTCTTCTGTTTGTTTGGTTCTTGGTTGGTTGCCTTGGTCTTGCTTCCTTTGTTTTTATTCTGGAGACAGAGCCTCCTTTGTGGTAATTAATTTTTCTACTAATACCTCCTGCATTCAGAAACCAATTTTTTTTGCTGGACCTTGCAACTAAATTAATAACAGACTTTGAAACTATCTAAAACTTTGTATTCATTCTGTTACCCTACTTTGTATGCAACTTCTTTAAATTTAACCTGTCTTTAAAAAAACCACGTAACATTTTTACTATGTCATGGACTCCCCATTCCCATCCCCTTTCATGAGCTAAACTGAACATAGAGCTTTAATCTTAAAGTGTGTTCCTTATCCATGTCCCTGACACACCACACACACACACACACACACACACACACACACACACACGCGTGCGCGCGCGTGTGTGTCACTTGAGAGTGTGTTCATGCTTGTAATAATTAAGTCCTACTTAACCCACTGTAAACAGCAGCAACATTGAAAGCAACAATTTAAATATCCACAAGAAATGTTGGAAGCAACTTGTGAAGTTAATAACACCTGTTTGCAGTTTTGAGCGCTGACCTGAGTCAGTATGGGTCAACAAAGCAACTTTCTCTCCTGTAAAACTCCATTTAAAATATCTGTAGAAAGAAGTGCCTCCTTTCCCCACATTATGTTTAATGCGCTGTTCAATAAACATAAAGTCCTTAGTGAGATACACGAGAGACATAGACAAGGACAGATGGAAGACACAGAAGATAGTGCATAGGACATGATTGTGTCCACTCTTGCTTTAAACGATCAGAAGGTAGCTTTTCCTGAATGCTACCTATCCTACATCCCTCAAATGATGCAACTCATGTCCTGCCTCAGCCTCTGGAGTGCTGGAATTATTATTGAGCGTGTAGCCTGACCTGTTGCTTGTTACTACTTAGTCATACTCATCTCTCCTTCCTTCTATCCTCTGGTCCTTTGTAAGTAAATTTAGGTCATTTCAGACTTTTTGTCTTATCAGATGTATCCCTGCCCATGCTTAATGCTCTGGTAAAGCAATAGCTCACAGGATTATGATGTTGGTAAATACCCCTATAGCATTGCTTAGAACATGGGCAATCGAGCATTCCCGTGGACTAGGAGGGCAAATGAGGCCTCACGGGAAATACTAATTAAGGAAGTTGAATTGGGATCCAGAATGAAATTAAATTTTAATTGATAGAGCGACCGGCTAGAACAAGACAGAGTGTGGTGGCATATCATAGACATAATTGCCATCTGGACCAACCGTGTGGATACTTCTTATTGGGAAATTATCTGCTTATATCTGTCTCCCCTTTTTTGCCTTCAGCTACAGTCCCCATGAAGATGGTGAGCAGATACAGACATCCTCTCTCGGCCATGCTTGCATTCAGTCCCACAACACACTATAACAGGTGAGGAAGGAGGCTCTGCCCCCTGCTGTGCCCCACCCCGGGTGTCCTCTCTGAGGCTGCTTTCACAGCACAGAGTTATTCCTCTGCAGTTTTACCCCTTGGTCTTCTTCATTGAACTCCTAGCTTTCTAAGACCCAAGACCAAAGCTCTCATATATACTGATGCCACAGGCCTTTCCGAGTAAGAAGATTAAATAGGCTTTAGTAAGCTCATTTTTGGCTGCAATGATAATTTTTAGAAAGAGAAACTGTGATTACCAGCCAAACAAAACACATATGGTCAGATGCACACTAAAGAGTTTGGGGAAAGGATTCCAATGTTCAGGGACAAATGATTTATAGAAGAGTACAATTGGGAAAAAAATTGAGAAAGTTTAGCTTCATGGCTATGCGCAAAGTAAGGGGTAAGAAAGTACCAGACAAAGCCAGATTACATTTAGCCCTCAGCCAACCCTAAATTCAAAACCAGGCTACCTTTCAAAATATTAAGGAAAGACAAATGCGGTGGTGCTCACCTGGAATCCCAGAACTTGGAAAGCTGTGGTAGAAGGATCTAGAATTTGAGACCAGCCTGAGCTACGTAGTAAGAATCTGACCTCAACTGATTATATTAAATGAAAATAGAAAGTATCTGTGTGTGTATGCATGTTCATATGTACAAGTATGTGCATATACCTGTAAGTGTGTGTATGTGTGCTTGTGTGTGTGCATGTGAGAGAGAGAGAGAGAGAGAGGAAGAGAGACAGAGACAGAGGAACAGAGACAGGGAGATGGGGGCGGTGGGCAAAAGGATAGCATTGGATATTTTTCCCATCGAGGTATATCCATTTAGGTTTGGTTTGGTTTGGTTTGGTTTGGTTTTGGTTTTAAATATTCTGTCACTGGCCCAGACCTAGCCAAGCCGATTAAACTATCTAGCCATCAAGCCCCAGGGATCTTGTCCCTGGCTCCCAAGCAGTGGGATTACAAGGATGTATCACCATGCTTGACTTACTTAATGTGGAATCTGAAATGTAACTGAATTTCTCATGCTTTCATGGCAAGCACTTTGCCCACTAAGTCATTTACCCAGTCCATATGATTTTTTTTTCTGTTTTCAGGTTTTTTGTTTTCATGTGTGAGTAGTGTGTCCCTGTTGGCATGTATGTATGTTTTGGGTATGTGTGGATACACATACAGGAGGAGTGTGCATGCAGAGGCCTAAGGTTAATAAACAGTCACCCTCCATTGCTTTTCTACCTTACGTGTGTCCCAGGCAGAGCCAGACCTCACAGCAAAGTTAACTAGCTTGATTCTTGGATCCTCTGCTTACTTTCTAAGACTGGTATCACAGGCTAGCCACCACACCTACCTGGCCCTTCAGTGGGTTTTTAGGGGTCCAGACTCCAGTCTGAAGCAGTCTGAAGCCTTACCTGCCAATCATTTTTACCACTGAACCATCTCCCTAGCTCCTCCATCACCTCGTCAGATTTCCTTAAAGCACTTTTCATCATGGAGTAGTAACACTTCAAACAAACTCAGTTACACAGGTCTTCAATTGCAGTGTCAGGACTAAAATCCACGGTTGCCTGAAGTCCGTAATTTCTCCCCTTGGTCTCTGAAGCTAAAATGGAATTCCAGTAACACAAATTTTGCTGTAATAGAAAATCACGCCCCCTGTCCGGCCATTGTCCACTGACAGGTTTCATGCATCTTGAGTCTCTGTGTCCTTGGGCTATGTTCTGTTCACACCTGCAATGGAGTTCTGTTGAATAAAGGAAGGTATCAGTTCAGTAATAACTCTCAGCTAGAATTTTGAAGAAAGATGCCTGCCCCAAACCTACCCAGGCATATACAAATCCGCAGTGTTTCGTGGAGTAGAATCTGGAGCCATGGATAAGCCCCCAAGCACATCTTGACTTTCATAGAAGCAAATTGGATTAAAATACCGTCTCATATATGACAATGGACTATCAGTACAACTTGGACAACCTTTATAAGAAAATGCTCACTCAGTCTAAATAATGTTACTTGTATAGATATTTTCAGACCCCTTGGTTTTGGAAAACCCATTTGTGTGCTCTTCCCTGGGGAAACCCTTTCTTCTGCTCCCAGTATTCCTTAGTTGCCTATAAGTCTTTGTCTAGGGTTTAGACCTCTTGATTATCTTTGCCTTCTATGCCAGCATGGTTTTTGGTGTTATCCTTGCTTAGGTCATATTTAGGCTACCATGTTGATGAGACTTCATGAGCGTAGTTTCTCTGATATGTCTTGGGGGCACAACTTCACAGCCAACTTCTGGTTTCTCTGGCTTTTAAAATGTTTCATCCTCCCTCCTGTAATTATCCACGAACCTTGTTTAAATTTTACACAAAAGGCTCCTGAATAACTCGCAGATCAATGTGCATAGGTGTTGGTGACATTCCCTGGTCTTTTCCAGTTTTGCCAAGGACCCGAATAAAGACATCATAGACATGTTTATTACACTTTTTATATGACAGCTATCTAGATGGGGTGGAAAATATAGTAGGTGACAGAATTAAGACAGAAAGAGACCTTGACTGGTTATAACAATGACTGTATGTAGTGGAGTAGAATTTAATGAATAAATGGATAACTATAAAAAGGCAACACAGTATTTCAGGGTTTAGACACACAGGAAGGAAATTCAAAATGAGCTAGTGAGGCTGCTACAGGAATCTCAGTGCACATAGATTGTACCAGCAGAAGTGTAGTTTGTAAAAGAAGGGAGAGACCAGGATTACCTCAGTACGCTTTATCTGAAGTGTTGCGCTCACGCAGATACATATGACCTTGCACTGTGGGGCTAAAATAGAACTGTCAATCATAGAGTGAGCAGTCATATGTGGGAGAACTATCAATTTAGTGAAAGAGCAACAGTCTAAGAGGTTCTACATGGGTAAAATGCTGATAAATATTTAAAAGGTTTAATACATTTTAGAGGCACTAGACTTATTCTATAAATATACCTAAAAGTTAATACTAATAAGTAGAAGGTATAGAGCTAAAAATTTGCTGAAGGAATGAACAAACTCAGGAAGGAACATTCCCCATTTTAAGAAGTCTTAAGAAAAACAGAATCACTCTATATAAGTATTATACAGAATATTTAAGACCTGTATTGAGACACTGACCCTAGAAATCTATTATTCTCGGATTTATAGCGATCATAATGTATAAATCATTTGTATCTGGCATTATACCCCTACTGCACCACAGACCTCTTCAGACATTGTTCATCTATCTCTCCATGCAATTCAGCATCCTAAATGTTGATACCTACTATGAATCTGATCATTCATTCATGACTGTGGTTCACTAGGTATCATTCTGGGCATTTCTTCAGCATCCTAATGTTGGTACCCACTATGAATTTGGTCATTTCCTTCATGGCTATGATTCACTATGCATCATTCTGGGCACTTTATGTGAACGAGCTCATTGAAGTCTCCTGACAATACTATGAGGTATATGATAGCAATATCTTCATTTGCCTGTAACAAATAAAAAAATTAAAACACACTACATCTTGCAGAATTAATGTTTATGCTCACCTCAAAGTCATGAGTTGAAATCCCAACTCTCAACATAATGATAGATTTAGATCAAGTTATATGGGTAGAGCCATTTTGGGATCAATGCTCCTCCAAGAAAATAAAAGGACAAATTTGTACCCCCAATAAATGAGGACTTAGTAAGAAGGGAGCTGCCTTTAGAAAGAAGGAAAAGCCCTTGCCTGGAACTTGCTTTGCTAGTAGCTTGAACTTGTGCTTTTTTAGCTTCTAGAATGATGAGAAATAAATGTTGTTGAGGCTACCTAGCCTGTGCTATTCTGATGTATATATCCTGATCTACAGTTTCACAGTGGTAGAATTGAGACTCGAACTCAGGCAACCTTACTTCAGCATCTGTGGTCCTTCCTAATGACACAGGTTTAGTTCTAAAATGAGCATTCTAACATGGTGCTTGTTTTGTTTCCTGTGATATAAGAATATCATTTTTATATTTCTTTGACCCTGATGTGAAAACAGAGAAATAGATACTCTTGAAGGTGGAGAAGCATCCTTGAAGGGAAGGAAGCATCGTGTCTGTCAGTATGATCACAGGGAAGACCCCTGGAGGAATATGTTAACCGTTTGGGTCTTTTTCTAGATTCACAGGAAATGTTGTCTGAGTCAGCAGTGTGAAATCACATTGATCACACATCAAAAGTGACTCTGGAAATAGTGAATGCATTAGTTACGTGTTATGTTCCCATCACCACAACCAAGCTAACTCACAAGAGGGAAAAGTGTATTTTGGCTCACAGTCTCAGAGGTTTATTTTGGCCCTGTTGCATTGGGCCTGTTATTAGACAGTCCACCATCCTGGGACTATGTCACAGAGAAAGTTCATTGTTCATTTCATGCCAGCTAGGAATCAAATAAGGAGACAGGAAGTGGTTACAATCCCAACAAATCCCTTTAAGGCCATGCCTGCAATGGCCTTGCTCCAGGCCATCAGACCATACCTACTAAAACAGTGGTTCTCAACCTGTGGGTTGTGACCCCTTTGGTCATCATATCTCAGATACCCTACATGTTAGATATATACACTATAGTTTATAACAGTAGCGAAATTACAGTTATGAAGTAACAACAAAATAAGTTCATTGATGGGGGTGGGGAATGTATTAATGTACAGCATGAGGATATGTATTAAAGGGTCAAAATGTTAGGAAAATTGAGAGCCTCTGTAATAAAGGTTTCCACTAGTGACATCGGTCACTAACCGAGCTTTCAACATATGGCCCTTCAAAAGGCCAAGTCTGTAGCCCTTAAAAAGACAACCAAGATCCAAAATGTCGCAGTTTATGTCATGAAAACAGAACCATCTCGAGCTTAAGTGAGTTTTAATCCTGAGGTGCCTCAGTTATCAGTTAGCTGCAGGGGAGAAGCAAGGCCAACAAACATAGAGAGCATTTATACATGTCATTTTGGAACAAATAAAGGAGGATGATTGGTGGAGTTGGCTGACTGACTTGGGGCTGCTGCCTGTGGTTCCTTTTGGTATTAAGAGGGTACCATTAAAACTCAGGATGTGGCACCAAGCAGAGAGTTATCTCTGTATGCCTTATTCTTATCCAAGGTAGAAAGAAAAACAACAAACTATATTCCAGAGGTTTCATAACTAATTTTCTACTGTCTCACTGGCACATCAGCCATCTTTGTCACCTCGGATACGTGGCTTGTAAGGATGGCTCTGCTATCAGGGCCTTAGCCAGGATGGCCACACTCAAGGTTGCAAGGAAACCATAGGTCAGCCCAGAAATCTATTCCCATTGTGACAGTCTTAGAGACCTGGGCTATGCAGCGTCATTGGTTATAACAGAGGTCAGTTATTCTCAGAAGAACAAGCCTTCACATACACTTGGCATGCTCTTCTGGTACCATGGCAACTTCAAAATCAGTAAGGCAGAAAAGGACACTTTTGTGGCGGCCATAAGGAGGTATGTATATTTGATGAAGGGTAACCAAATACTCCACTAGAGGTCTGGATTTAGACCAGAGGACAGGTTGACCTTTGTGGAAGCCGAAAGGTGTTTACCCAGCTTTAAGTAAATACAGAGCGCTGCTAACAGGCATTAAACGACTTTTAGACCAGAGCACTAACAAACACTTGATACAGATGGTGATCTGATCTATAAACACCTCAAAAATATAATGGCTCTAGAATGTAGTGGGTTTTTTAGGAGATAATTGTCTTATTTCTTTTTTGTTTGTTGTTTCTGTTTTGCACCTCAAGGAAGAGGGAAGAAAATGAGAAAGGAACTGTCATTTATTATGTGTCTAGTATACGCCAGAAACTGTGCTGGGAGCTGAAGATAAACTATTTTATTTATTCATAACCCTTTGAGATAAATATTATTATTATAGTTCTATGAAAGAAAAAAATGAAGACTTTGGGAAGTAAGTTGACAATTTATATATATCATGTGCACTGGAACGAGGATTTATGCCCAAGTTTGTATGGCACCAAGGCACTTATTCTTTATGCTATACCATGCTGGCTTTATCACATTTTGTTCAATTTGTTTAACAGTTATTTCTAGAATATTCTATATAGAGTCTCATAGAAGATGCTTAATTCCCTTCAAACAGGAAAGTTCTTTATATGGGTAAGCTCAATCGTTTTGTCTGTGTAAAACTATTGCCTCAACTGGTTAGAAATAGATCACTCAATAGTTCCTGTGTCATGTGAGTAACCCTGAGAAGATTTCAAATTTCTCTGAAAGTCTTCAGATACTCAACCATACAGTTACCGTATAACCAAAACAACCTGGGCAGGTAGCTTGTTGGTGAATCACAAAAGACAAATGAAGCAGAAACATATGTTTTACATTGAAAACGATGACTGTGTCTTATTTATATATGTTTTACCACATGAGTGCTATTTCATTTAAAATATGTAACTAGAAATTTATTTTGTAATCTTTTGTTGTAGGACCAAGGCTCTGTATTTGAATATAAGCAATAAATTTCTATAGTGGGTACTGAAGGATTGCATTTATTATAAGGAAAATTTGGTAGTCATTAGGAAGGCTTTTGACTGAGGCCACTGTAGAATTGTCTAGTATATCCCAGAGAGACTAAATGCCTTAATTCTGGACAGTCCTGCTGAATGAATCATCACACCCAAGATGTCAAGGAGATTCCCATTGAGAAAATGGATCATTAACTGATGGGATTTCATATTAACAAAGATGAAACACATTCTCAAAATGCACTGCTTAAGAATCACAGCTTCATTGCTTTCAAATAGAGGCAGGTCACGGAGGGTGTGCTCGTGAGACAACCGACACTCAAGGTCTTCCTTGTTTTAATTGTCTCCCCCTCTTTTGCAATTACCCTAGGCATATGGAACTAGGAAGCACATTTTTTTTTAAATTACTCATAATTATTAATTACTACTACTAATTCTGCTTAGCCTGTGTAGAAACAGCTCTTGTAATCAGTCTATACAGCACGTGATGAAAGAGTGCCCGTCTGATGACACAATGACATCAACAAGTTGGGGAGTACACCGGCCTTGGGGAGCACACCACTCTTGGGAAGCACATAGTAAAACTGGAACCACCACAGTCTGGGGAGTCTATGAAAATAAGGTTGATTCAGCAAATGTCCACTAAAATATGCTTCCTGGAATCTCCATTGGTGAACTAAGGAAGCCTCCTGTGGCCAAATCACAATACAGTTTTCTGAAACCCATTCTCCGGTTCAACTTCCCATCAGGTCTTGCCTTAGTTGAGTTTTCTGTTGCTAGTAATGCAATATAATAGAATAGTTTAAATTTTTATTTTTAATTATGTACATGTTTAATCATATGGATGTATATGAACATGAGTGCAGGCACCCACTTAGGCCAGAAGAGGTTTTCAGACCCTCCCTAGAGCTGGATTTAAAAAGTGTTCTAAGCCAATTGAGATGCTAAACTTAGACTCTCTGCAATAGCAGAACCTGCTCTTAACTCCTAAGCTCTCTCTTCAGCCCCAAGCAGGGCAAGTTTCATAGACTGGAATTATGCTTTAGTTAGCAGCCTGGTGGTGTGAGGCTGAGGGCTCACATCTAGTGATAGCCTTCTTGCTTTATTTGTCCTGGTCTCACTCTCTGAGGGAAAAATAAAACTTTGACTCACTCAGCCACTCTTTGGGTTTCATACTGCATATCGAATAGGGTTCCTATGACCCAAACAAATGAAACAACAAGAAAGAAACAACTGCCCACTCTAGTTTAGATATAGTTTACAAATCTGTGTGCCCTATGAGGGTCATATGTTGAAATTTAATTCATATTGTGAAGTATTAGGGAAAATGCAAACTTAATTATGCTGACTATGGTGTTAAGGCCATTAACCCTCTATAATGAAATCTGGGAATATTTGCTGGAACTTGCCAGCAAGAAGGCTATCATGAGATGTGACCCCTCAGCTTATCTGTGTGTCACTGCATTTGGACGTAGCAGCCATTTCCCAACAACCCAACTCATCCCACTTTGCAGTCTTGCCTTTTGTGGAGGAACAGCTGTTCGTCCATCTTTGTCCAGTGTTTGGAAACCTAAGTGGCATTGCTACTCCGGCCTCTCATTCCTTCTAATGTGGGAGATCAGTCCTTGTGGTCATCACTGCCAGCTGCTCCAACTCAGGTAATACTGCTCTGGGCTGACACTCTGAGCATAGTGGCGAGGTGAGCTCTCTGGTACCTTTGCATCAATGGAAAAACACTAAAGCCCATAGTCTAAGATCTCAGACACTTGAATCAGAACTCCTAAATAGATTAGGGGCTTCTATATTATTTTACCAAAGCTACTTTGAGCAGATCTCTTAACTACTCAATATTTGGCCATTTCATTTGTAAAATGATTTCAATTACTGCTATGTACGCTAAGGTCATTCTTTGTTTGTTTGTTTGCTTTGTATTTAGTAGAGTTTAAAATCTTGGCTCTTACTGTGGTACAAGCCCAAAATAAGAACAATTTTTAGACATTGGATTTCATTGTAATAATGCTATACTTCAATGACCCTCACATCACCAAAGGATTTTATCTCCATTGTAGCTAAGCTGAGAGTTGATAGTTCTGCTGCGCCAAGAAATGAATTGTAGGCACGAATTTTAGATACAGACTTCCTGCTATGGTCAAAGCTATTTGACTTGAGTGAGTGACTTTATTCTCAGCCTACAGAGAACAGGTTACATTCATTTAAGAAATGGTGTATGTATTAAGATGGTCTATCCATAAAGTCATTCACCAACTGTTTCAATGAACGATGGTCCAAAAGATAATGTAAGGATACAGTATGTTCTTAATCTATGGTAAACATGCATGTCACAAACACAAGTCTAAGAAGTTCTTCCAGGGCTGAGAATTGCTCCTAGATCCTACATAGTGCAAGCAAGTGCTCTACGCCTAAGATCTACTCCCAATTTTCTGTGTAATCCTGTTTAACCTTCATACCAAGTGTGTGAGTCTAATATCATTAGTTCTATCTGATAGATAGAAGAATCTGTGTCCCAAGAGGTTTAACAGCACAGGTATTAAGCAGGTATTAAGTGGTAGTCTTGGGATGTAAATGTAGACAGACAGGCTCCAGAGTTTGACCCAGTATTTGCTATTGCTGGTCTTCCTTTGCTGTTGTTGGTGTAACCTGGATAAGGGAAATGGCAAGCTCCGAGGCCCTCCCATTTACATAAGTGCTTTTTCCTGCTTTCCTGTATTGCCACTAACTTATACTCATCTCCCCTTGCCTATGATGAAATGAAATTTATATTGACTCCCTCCCTAAGTCTGACCTCTCTCAGCTGTCCGTCTCCAGCCTCATCCTTGCCTCCCCAAGAGCTGGCAGCATCACTCCTGGCCTGCAGTTTAGCTTTAGCAGATGTCAAGGCAGAAACTGATGGATTTCTCAATTAAGGCTAATTAGAGCCAAACTCCCTGTCATTTCTGCCCCTTCTTGTGATTGTATGGACTGCCTCAGATGTCGAACTGTTTCACCCTACACTGCATACCACGTGACTGAGCGCAGAAGGCTCCTCCAAGTCTGGCCACTTTCCTTGAGCTGGATACTGTCTTTTGGTACTGCCTTCTGAGGCTTTGGTTCCCTTAGAAGGCACATTTAGAATAGCTATGTTGATGCATATCAAGTTTGTTATTGATTAATCATAACAGTGGGGTTATCTAAAAATAATTCCCACCACCTGGTAATGGTAAAACAGATATTCGGTTGCTTTTACTCCTGACAAATTTTATCATACTAATTTTATTTTTAAAAATGCAATTTAACAAATTGTAAGTCCTGTTGTTTTGGTTACTTTTTTATTGCTATGAAGTGACATCATGACCAAGGCAATTTATAAAAGGAAGCATTTAACTGGGGGCTTGCTTATGGATTCAGAGGGTTAGTCCATGACATCTGATCAGTAAATTTCAGAGAGAGGGGTGGGAAAGGTGAAGGGAAGAGAGAGGGAGAGGGGGAGGGAGAGGGAGAAAGAGAGGGAAAGGGAGGAGAGGGAGACTGGCTTGAGCTTTTTGAATCCTCAAAGGCTACACTCAGGCTATACCTCCTCCAACAAGACCAAATCTCCTAATCCTTCATGAGCAGTCCACTAACTGAGAAACAAATATTCAAATATATGAGTCTATGGGGGCAATTCTCATTCAAACCATCACACCTGTCAAGGAAACCTTGATTATGAATTATGTGTAGTTACTTGTCTGTTGTTACTTCCCAGGGTTTGCATAATCAGAGAAATCATACTTTGTGGTTTGAATGTGTAACGTTCCCCATAGGCTCATGTATTCGACCACTTGTTCTCCAGCTGGGGGTGCTGTTTGTGGAATCTTTAAGAGGTGGACTCTTGTAGGGAAAGCTGGTTGAGCAGGCTTTAATGTTTTATTGTCCATCTCCAGTTCCCGATGATTCTCTGCTTCCTGACTGAGGAGGAGATAATAGGACCAGCAGCCTTCAGACCCTGTTGCCATGGGATAACCCACCTGGTGGATCATATCACCTGAGGCTACAAGCCAAAGTAAACCCTTCTTCCCTCAATTTGCTTCTTGTCAGGCATTTGGTCAGGGCAAAGGAGAGAAGTATACAACTTGTGTGTGTGTGATATTGATTCTGAGCAGAAATACATCTTTCAGGACAGTTTATGAGATTTTAGGAGAAGGAAAAGATTGTGAACATTCGTTGCCAGCAGGAACTTATCCAGACTGGGTTGGGCTGCACAGACTTCATTTCCTTTAGCTAAGTCATTACTCACAGGAATGCCGAATACCCACTGTACAAAACAAAACTCACATTATGTTGCTGTGGATACGAGTGTGTGTGAACTGTGCCAGGTAATTGCGGCATATGCCTTTAATCCCAGCACTTGAGAGGCAGAGGCAGGAGGATCTCTATGAGTTTGAGACCATCCTGGTCTATAGAGTGAGTTCTAGGACAGCCAGGACTACAAAGAGAAACTTTGTCTCAAACAAAAAGAGAAGGAGAGAGGGGGGGAGGGGGAGGGGAGGGAGAGGGAGAGGGAAAGGGAGAGGGAAAGGGAGAGGGAAAGGGAGAGGGGAAAGAAAGAAGAAAGAAAAGAAAAGGTAGAGTGTGAACTGTGATCTTTAAGGTAGAACATGCTAGGGGGACGTTTCACTTCCTGAACACCGTTGTCTCTCTATTCCCCAAATACCAATGAGTAACTTTCATTCAACCTAGCTGATATAACTGCACATAGCAGCTTAGCAACAGATGTGGTGGTTTTCAATGTCAGTGTCATTGTAAATAAATTGCAAAAACATAATGAATTATATACATATTTACACACAGACACATAACATTGGAAATTAGGATCCTTTTTTTGGAGCCTCTCCCATGTTTGTTATTATTCAAAATGTTGATTAGAAGTTCCCTCAGTGGCTGAGATGCCAGTCGCCGGGGCCAGAGCTGTGGCTACTTTGAAGTGTGTGCTCTGAATTGCAATTCTTCCCTTATTCTGCTGCCTCTCTCTTACCCTTTCAAGCCTTCATTTTGTTTTTCTTATCGGAGAAGGCAGCAGCAAAGTGGGAGTTGAAGAATTCCGCTGTCACCTGGTAAGCTGCACTCACCATTGCCCAGCCCTCTGTGTGCTTCTCCATTTCTTAGCCTTCCTGCATTTTAAAAATGTCCCTTCCTATCCCTCTGACATTATTTGCAAGTTTTAGTTCATTCTGGAATTTGGCCTGTTTGTAATTGTTTTGTAGGTCCAGGCCATCTATTCAACAAATTTATGGAGTGCACATTCTAATAGAGGAAGAAAGTCAATAAACACTGTAGAATTATGCTATATATTATAGTGTAAGTACAGTGGGGGAAACACAACCACATGGCGATTTATCATTCTGGTTGGGAGGTGAGAGCTTGGGTCTTCTTGCTTTTGTTTGTTAGTTTTTGTTGCTGTTATTGGTGATGTTATTTTCATCTTAGGGAGACAAGGTCTTGTATGTAGCTTCCCTGGACTCTTGCTATATAGACCACCAGGCTAGCTAGCCTTAAACTCACAGAGACTAGTCTGCCTCTGCTGCCTGAGTACTGCAATTAGAAATGAGAGTTTGAATGTTAAATGTTCCCCAAAGGCCTGATGCTACAGGTCTGTCACAGCCTTTGGCATTCCTGGGGGTGATGGAGCATTCCAGGATGTGAGGCCTAATGACGGGACGTTAGTAAGATGACAAGGAGCCCTTGAAGGGACTGGGGGTTCCAAGTGTCTTTGCTTCCTAAGGACCCTGCAGTGAGTGATTTTCCTCCTCTGCTTTATGCTTCCTACCATGGTGCTCTATCCTTACAGGAGGCCCCGGAACAATGGCACCAGTAGACTAAGACGGACCCTCTGAAATGGTGAGCCCAAGAAACAATTTCCTCTTTTGCATTGACTTTGCAAATATTCCATACCCCCTCTTTCCAATGCCCCCAGACACTCCCTCCTCCAATCAGTTGTTTTACCTTTCTACTTCCTGCTTTTCAGTCCTCCCTGCTCTTCTTCACAGCGACCTTCCTCATGAGATACTGGTGTCCTTTCAGGCAATGCCCATGACTCCTCCTTACCTCTAGGCTTGGAGCCTGCGGCAGTTCATGGGCTTGTAGCTCTCAGACCTTGACAGGACACTCAGTACACTGTTGTAGTGATGGGAGGCTGGCTCACAGGAAGGCCGGGCCGACCTGTAATTTAAGTGGGGTAGTCAAGCTAACTTCAGTGATCTTGCAATCCTCCAGGGATGAGCTGAGTCTTGAGTTCATGAGCAGTGAACTAACCTGTAAATCAGGCTAATTACACGTATCTTTTTTTAATTCATATATAGGCTTTTATTATTAGATCAATCACAGGTTTCTAAAAATGGAAGTCACAGCTATTGTACTACAGCTACTCATTAACAATCCTCTCTGCCTCCCCATTTCTTTCAGTTAGGGACTAAGAGTTAGAGAGTAAATCTGAATCCAGTCTTAATTTCAGCTAATTGGTTAAGTGCTTTCTTGGCACATAACAGACACTTAGAAATTATTTATTAAATGGGTAGATAAGCAAATAAAGGCTACTAACTTAATACTAGAAGGTGAAAGTTAATAGATTTTGGAGCCTCTGAGGATATACACTCCTTTGATGGAGATCCATAGAAGAAATAGCAAAGGGTAGGCTCTTGTTTGGGATCAGATCCCATCTGCCATTGCTTTTAGGAACAACTTTGGTTAGATGGGAATAGACACTCGCTGCTAGAGGTTGCCCCTGAATTTGGGGACTACACACCCACACACAGATTCCCTGAGAATAGGAAGTGGGAAAATCACCCATGAGGTATTTTCCATTTAATCTTCTGAGTGAGCTTTCTGCTGGCCACCACAAAACAAACAACAGCATGCAGTTTTTCCCAGGGTCCCACATCTTGGGCGGGCTCAATGTGAAAAGTCCTAGCCAGATAAACCATGAACTTAGTCTGGTTTTGGTAAGGAGAGAAAATAGAGACTCACAAAGCACAAGGTGCTGACAGTGTGCAGAGGAGAGCTATCGGGAACACACTTTCTTTCTTGGCTTGAAAGATGCCAAGTGGAGAAGAAATGCCTTCTGTATTCTGTAAATACAGACAATGATCAGAAGAAACATAGAGGACGGTGATCATAAAATTTATTCTCCAGCCCAGGGCAGCTATCCATCTCAGTAGAAAGGGTTATAAATCTAGGTTCAAAATTGGTAGAAAGCTTGGTAGAATTCTGCTTTCCAAACCCAAAACATTATCAATTTTCTCCTGTAATGCTCTTCAGCTTCTGAAATGCAATAATTCTCTTGTCTAGAATATTTAAAAAACCCAAGTTTAACAGCACAGACCTGAAATCTTGTCTTGGTCTCCAAAGATGCAAGTGAATCATGTCCTCCTTCCTCATCAATAAATTAAGGAAATCTGACCATAGTGGCCACTGAGTGTCCTGTAAAGATCTGGAGTACCATAAGCCCATGAGATGCCCAGGCTCTGAGCAGTACAGAGGTAAGGAGGAGAGTCACTGACATTGCCTGGAAGGACACAGTTCTTACCAGTTCTTATGAAGAAGGTCCCTGAGAAGAAGAGCAGGAAGGACTTCCAGGTAGTAGAAAGGTAGGAACAACTGGTTGGGGGAGGGAATGTCTGGGGGCATTGGACAACTGATTGGAGGTAGGCCAGCTCCAACCAGGTGAAAATCTTAATAGGCCTCAAGACTTTGCTTCAAGACTTCATTTTAGAAACTTGAAGTTTAAGACTGAAATATCTGGGCAGTGGTGACACACGCCTTTAATCCCAGGTGGATTTCTCAGTTCAAGGCCAGCCTGGTCTACAGAGTGAGTTCCAGGACAGCCAGGGCTAAACAGAGAAACCCTGTCACAAAAAAAAAAAAAAAAAAAAAAAAAAGACTGAATATCAATTCTTACCTAGATTTCCAGTCTCTTGCTTCTTCTAAAAATTCAGATTTATTATCTCTCATAATTATATGAGCCAAATTTTAAAAATCTTCATCTTTTAATATATATAATGTACAATATATTATCAGTATATATACATATATGTTACATATTATTTTATAATAGTATAAAATATACATCATATACTGTTATATTTTATAATATATTATAAAATATGGATCTCTCTAAGTTCAAAGCTAGCCTGGTCTACAGTGAGTTTTAGGACAGCCAGAGCTACATAGTAAGAGATGATAGGTAGATAGATAGATAGATAGATAGATAGATAGATAGATAGATATAAATAGATGAGATATATATGCCCTGGATGTTCAGGAACTCACATTAGACCAGGCTATCTTTGAACTCACAGAGATCCTCCTATCTATGCCAAAGAGACATATATATCTTATATTAAATCTACATTTCCTAATGTTCTTTAAGTTCTATTTCTTTGGAAAACTATGACCAAAAAAAAAAAATTACATCACAGATGTATTTCTTCCAAGTCCTGCATGTCCTTATAATGGATGGCATGACATGGTTCCCTGCCCTAGAACAGAGCCAGCAGGCTGGGTACCCTCCATGAGTGTTGATGGTTGTTGTGGGCATAAGGCTTGTTTATGTAACAATGTACATATTTTCATGTTCCTTCTTCAGGAATGTTCTCCCTGTGAAGGTTAATGACTCAATGATAATTAGAAGCAGCATGAGTCCAGAAAGTGAGGGTTATACTGTGACCTTCAGGACAGACCTTAAGACTGTGAGAAAGAACTCTGAAGACATGAGCTCAAAAAGAAATAATTTCTCAACTATGCAAAATATAAGCATGCAACATGAATTATATGAAGAGCTTCACAGAGCTAAAAGAACAGAGGCAGCTAGACTATAAGCCAGCTTGTCAGAAAGAGATAAAGAAATTTGTGGAGTAGTGATCACAGTGCATGATCCCACCCAGCTAAGTTTATTGTTTGTGTTTACAAAGGCAGGCAGATCTCTGAATTCATTTGCTATGTTTTAAAAAAAT
This sequence comes from Mastomys coucha, assembly GCF_008632895.1. Classification (NCBI taxonomy): domain Eukaryota; kingdom Metazoa; phylum Chordata; class Mammalia; order Rodentia; family Muridae; genus Mastomys; species Mastomys coucha. The sequence goes on from NW_022196915.1 coordinate 64,606,222, forward strand.
ATGGCTTGCTGTATTTTTTCTAAGAATCAAGGGGCTAAGATCATGGGATAACCAAAAGTGAACCTGGAGTAAATGTCTGAATTGATATGTAAATAAAATAGTGCACTTTGGTCTGTGAGAGCTGAGTTATCTGGACGAGCTGTCTGGAGAGCAGCAGAAGCAGAATACAGGCTATCAGCTTGTGCCCATAAAAAAGAAGCAACTTCAAGTTGTTTCTTTTGCTGCTCTCAAATACCACTTCCTCAGAACCCCTCTCCAAGCTGAAAGTTGGTTCTTGGCATGTTTAAATTTTTTTTTAACCAGAAATTAATTGGCAGACAGGCTGGGGGTGATAAAATCATATAGATCATGTCCAGTTTACCATTCTGCACTCAATACCCAAGACTGTGTACAGAGGTCTTAGTGAATATTTGCAATGTTTATTAGTGTTTAGGCTCTGCCCGTCCATTGAGCATTAAACAATAAAGTCTTATCAACTAGCTCAAAGAAAGTCTCTTTTCTATGACATAGTCAAAAGGAGGAACAGTTTATGTTCACTTAGCCATATTAGAATGTTGAGGGTCTTGAAGAGCGAAAAGGATTGCTCAAGTTTCTTCTCAATATCAATATAAGTAACAGTTAAAGGTCACAGAGCTGATTACCAGAATGTCTAGATTCTAATCCCAGCTCTACTATCTGGTTCCTGTATGACCTTATCTCGGATGATCCTTCTCACAGTCTGTCCATTTAAAGACTTGGCTTAGTAATGTGCCTGCCCCAAGTGGCCTGTGGGGAGGCTAAGTGAGTACACACAAATGAAGTAGTCAAAATGATGCACTCAGTAAATAAATACACAAAAGTGTAAGCTGTCATGGCTAGTGGACAATCTGACACCTAAAGAACACTCGTTGTGTGCCACTATATGTTAAAACAAAAACAAAAACTGCGTGGGGTGGATCTGGTTTATATGCTGGGTAAACAGGATATGAAGGCCAGAAGATCATGAGTTCCAGGCTGGGTTGTAACGTCCTGAAAAATGAACGAAATCAAAAGTGAAAAATGCACACAGAACACTCTCCTCACCATGCACGAGAGCATGGAAGAAAGCTAATTACCTAAGTGTCCTCACATGGTTTGTGAGGCTTCCAGCAGGAGGTGATTTTAAGCTAAATCTTAATAAATGAGTAAGAACTCAAAAGTTGGAGCAGTGTGGAGCACATTTCTAACAGAGAGGAGACATTTGAAGAGCCTCAGTGAAACAGTAGGAGATGACAGATTCTAGGTTGAGCCTGTGAGGGGTCTAAGAAGAAATACTGTGTGGGAAAACACCTAGAGAGGCTGGAGGTCAGCTGCAGCAGGGCTGGAGGGATATATACCTAAGCTACATCTTCAGTCATAACTGCAACAAAGGCCACTGTGAGCTCAGCAAAGAGTACCTGGTGTGAGGGAATGTGTTAGTCACCAAGGCCCACGGTGTTCAGGGAGAGGTGGGTGGTATAACAGAACTCACCAGAAAGGCCTGTGAAAGAAAAGCCAAGGCCAGGAACAAGAGTATCTCAAGAATGAGGGACTGCGAGCCCACTCTCTGTGTATGTGGCTTTCCATTTTGTAGCTACGGGAATATAAAATATTCAGCCTTTTGTATCTAGCTTCTTTCAGTTAGTAGCATTTCCCAGATCCATCCACATCATAGTATATTACTATGTATATTAGTATATCCCTCACTTCTTATCACCAAGTAGATTGCTTCAGATACACTGACTTCCCTGATCTTCAGCTGCTAGTCATTAGTACTGCTTGCCTTTGGGGCTGTTATGAATAATAGTGCTGTGGATATTCATGGACAAGTTTTTGATTGAACGTGTGTTTTTAATTGTCTTGTAATTGAAGATTAGCTAAATAATGCAATAAAATACCATGAGGTCATTAGAAAGAACAATGTAGAGTTGTGCCTGTTTGTACGGTAAGAGTGTTAAATGAAAATTCAAGATGCATTATACTGTATGTTGAAAACTCCTTGTAATTACAAACATGGGCATTGGGGAGGGGCAGAATGAAAGGTCATTTAGGAGGTCGATGATGGTTTTGGATTTTTGCCATCTCCCCAAATACAAGGTTTAGTACGCAGTCTGCTGCACAGCCCTGTAAGGGGACCCAGCAATGTGCCTGGGCTAGAAGGAGGTCATAGCCAGGCAGCCTGTGAGCCGACTGCTTAGCTTCGAGGCAATCTCATTTCACCTCTTTTCATGAATAGGCAATTGAGGTAATTGTCAGTAACTCAGTGGATTTGGTCAAGTTAGAAAGTACACACAATTATAACTTGTGTGGGCACAATTAAGAAACAAAATAGAAACACATCTGTTAATACTCCATAAGTGCTTCTGGTACTTTACGCTCTTAGAAGACACCTTGAAAAGATCAGCAATTTTAGTTTTACCCCTGTTTTCTCTTCTCCAGGGGAATACCCTCTTTCTCCTTTTGGGGGGAAATGTTTTTCTAGACAAATGCAGTTTTGATCTGTTTCCCTGGTGGCTGCTAAGGGGCTTTCTTAGTCTACAGTGTGGGGTTCCTCAGCTCTGTTGGTTGGCTTGCTAAGTGCAGTCTCCCTGGGATTGTATGTGGGGGACTAGACCACTGCAACCCATCCTTGAAAATACACACAGCTTCTTTTCCTGGACTCCTGGGAGCCCTAAGCCAGTATGGGGCAAGAAATATGGAAGGACCAAAGAGAAGGACCACACAGGCAAAGACAGACCCAGTTACACCAGGGTCCCTCTTGACCCATTGGCTAAAGGTAGCCACACAGACCACCACTAAGGAGACCAGTGATTAAGCTTCTAGTTAACCTATCTCAGCTACCAAATCCTCAGGAAAAAAAAAAAGCCAGTTACTGAATCCACAGCTACCAAATCCTGGCATGCTTAAGCCAGATGTATGGCCAAGACCAAGAACCAGTTCCCGTGTCTGAGACAGAGTGTGATGTTTAAAAGTTGAGTTATGAACTTGAAGGGAATTTGCCTTTTGTCAATACGGTGTCAATCTACAAACAGGACTCTTTCTATAATGCTCCTGGATCTGCAATTTCCCTCTTAAGTGACTGTCTTCCCTCTGGCTTTGACCTTCTTCAGGAATCCATTCTCCTCAGACCCCCACCCCCACCCCCAACATTTCCCTGTCTATTCAATGCCCGCCCCAACCCAATTCCTGTTTCTCTTGGCCCTGGTTCTCCCTGTGGGGACCCTGGCCTGGCATCATCAGCATCACTTGGGAATTCATTAGAAAGGCAAGTTTCAGGGCTTTTTCAGACCAGCTGATGTTGCAGCTGAGGACAGAGCTGTGATCCAGTTTCACAGTCCCTCCAGGTGTTTTGGAATGCTCAGAAGTCTGGAAATCACTGAGCTAGAACAAGGGTCACCCACGATTTTCTGTAAAGAAGCACAGAGACTCTGCAACAACTCTCCAACTCTGGTGGTAACATGAGATCAGCTACACAGCCCGCATCAACATTAATATTTGAGTTTCATATAATTTTTATGTTAGCAGAAACTATGTTCTTTTGGGTTTGTCCTCATGATCATTAGAAAAATGTGAAACCTATTCCTAGCTTACAAGATGCATGGAAGCAGACAGTAGGCTGGTCTTGGTCACAGGGCTCAATATACCAACTCCACCCCGAACATCTATGATTTGCCCTTCTTGGGGACACAACGTCAAGGTGAACTGACCTTCAATTCAGCGGTCTTTCCTTTCTGAGCCCTCTCCTGGCACAGATAGTCTCCTGGCCTCCTCAGTACACTGATTCTCCTTTAAGAAATATTGTATAAGTGAGATCTATGGAAGGCCCTTAGCCGGAACCACCTTTCTCAGCAAGACAGCACTAACTCATGCTCAGGCCAGGCTTGTGGCATGGGTACAGACCACGGCACATCCAGATCTGGTCATCTGACCCTCGCTGAGCTAGGCTCCTTGCACCGACCCCAACAAACCTATAGCATGAGCTGGGTGGCCCTTCCAGAATCATCCCAAGCACAGAGGATCTTGGACCAGATCACATCCCCAAAGCTCCATCATCAGTGGCTAGAGCTTGACAAGGTGCCATCCCAAGTTATACCTTCAGGGTGGCCCGGGAACAAAAAATATGTATCTTGGCACTGCCAGTATGTGGGACACAGGGAGCAGCACGGGAGAGAGGGCACTAGAGGCTTCTGATTTTAAAGGCAAAAGTTCTCCAGTCAGGCTTGATGGTCTTTGCCTGTGTTCTCTCCCAAGGAAACACGCAGACACCTTAATGGCTAAAGCAGTTTATTTTCCCAGGCTGCGCAGCCACAAACCCTTGCAGCCACTAAACTGCTTCTTCCCTCGCTGCCACAGCTGCTCTGTGAATTACAGCCATTCCAAGCTCCCGAGGTAAATGGCAGACAGTTGGATGTTGTTGTTGGAGGGTTGTTGGTTTTTTTTTTAAAACACTATTAAGAGAAACAAACATTTGGGGAGCTCTTGTACTGGCAGAACTACAGAATCTGCTGCTGTAAAGAGGGAAAAGGTGTTAAACTCAAGAGCTGCTTCTCTCACACTAGAATCCCCATGGACACCCCCCATTCCCCACTCCCTTGATGACCACGAAAAGAGTCACGTGTCTCCTCCTCTGAAGCCGGCTCTCCACAAGAGCCCTTTGCTCCTGTGGCCCCAAGGACACAGCTCATCCTGAGCAAAAGGCCCCTTCCTAACCAGCAACTGAGTCACGCTGTGTGTGGGGGCGGGGGTGGAGGCAGGCGACTGATAAGCGTGATTAGAGCAATTGTCATCTTAAAAAACAACTGTGCAGTGCACACTTGACCCAAAAGATAATGAAACCGGTTCAGGGACTCGTCCAAGGTCACTCAGTTAAGTGGCCAAAGCTGACCACAGTTCTGGATGGATTCGGCTCCATTCTACCTCCCGGCACCAACCAGGCCAGCCTTTTTTTATTGACACTGGCCCTTTGAATGCAGCATGCCTCACGCTGTTCAAGCACCTTACATAATTACTTCATTTAATCCTCATCATTACATGGCAGACACCATTATTATCCAAATTTACATAAGAGGCAATTGAGCTACCAGAAGGAAGAAGTATGCACATGGCTAGCCAATACCTCAGCCGCTGGCTTTGAAGTCCTAGCTCTCGTCCACTGAACCTCAGGCTGTAAAATCAGCTGGAGAGGCTAGGAGCTCTGGGGTATCCATCACTTATTAGCTGCAGCATCTGTGACAAGCCCTGCAGAACCTTAGTTTTCCACTTGGGCCTCACAGAGCCCGAGAATGGCTCTCTAACTACCAACTAGTGGGCAGAAGGCAGGTGCTTTAAAAAATGGAGCTCTAGTGGAGTTCCCATTGACTTTCAACTCATTCCCTAAACTATCGACAATACAGATTCATTACAGAAAAGGAGAAGGTACAGATAAGGGTGGAGGCAGTGGGGACTAGTACCTGTGGCATTTGAGTCACAGTTTTCTGGTCTCTTCTATGCATATGTTCGCGATTCATAATGCTGAGATCACATTGCACCTTCTGTGGTATGAGCTCGTTTTTGCAAACCTAAGTTAACTCTGCATCACTAAACATCCTTCTACAATGGCCGCATGTGCTCGCACTTGTGTGCCAGGGTGTGCAAGCACACGTGTGTGGAGGTCAGAGGTCAACTTCAGGTGTCTTTATTGCTCTTCAGTTTATTTATTTTTGTTGTTGTTGTTATTTGTTTATTTGTTTTTCCATTTACTTATTTATTTATTCAATCACTTTACATCCCAAAGCAGCTACCCCCGCCCCTGTCAGGACTCCCTGCACATAGCCCCTACCATGACCCCTCCCATTCACCTCTGAGAAGGGGGAGGTCCCCCCTGGGTACTAACCCACCCTCGCCCCTCAAGTCACTGCAGTTCACTTTAGTTTGCAATACAGGATTTCTCACTAAAGTTAAAGTTCACCAGTTCAGCTAAACTAGCTGGCAGCAGACCTTAGGGATCTGACTGTCTCTGCTTTCTCCCACACCCCCAGCCCAGATGTGCACTCCCTCAGCTTTTGCCTTGGGTAGGAGGGATCCTAATGTTCACGTGGCAAGCACTTTAGCAGCAGAACCATCTCTCAAGCACCACAATGCTATTTTAAGTGTGTATCTTTAACGGTGGGGTTATACTATACATTTAAAACTCAACTCTCCAGCTATGGACATCCAGGTTGCTTCCTGTTTTGGTCTTTGAAGAGTTTTTGTCGCTGTTTGTTTTGTTTTTATGAGGCCTCCTGATGCAGTTCAGTAAACATGCTATCTCTGTAGTTCAAACATGGGCTGCTTTAGAACTTGGAATCCTCCTGCCTCAGTCTCCCAAGTGCCTGGATTTGCAGATGTGTGCTATATGCCCAGCTCTGAGAATAACTTTGTTGAAGTAGTTTCCATTAGGCATCACAATATAGTTCTAACATCCTTTGAGACTGAAGTAATGCATTTGAGATTTGAATTAGTGCTCATTTCTCATTGGTACTTACTGTGCAACCTTCTACAAGTTTCCCACCCTTGCTGAGTTCAATCTTCTCACTGGTAAGCAAGCATATACTAATTAAAACTCATGAGATAATCTCAGAAACTAAGCCAAGAACTGAACACAGGCTCCCAAGGTAAAGCTGTCAAGTCAAATGACATAGGCATCTTCAAGATGGGAGATAAAAGTTGCTCCATTGCCTTCTAGAAAGTTTGAGCAATTTATATCCTTGCCAGTAGTGTATTACCCAACTTCATAGAAACATGACAGCAATGGGTATTAATATTTAAAAAAAAAAAAACTCTGCCAGCTTGATTGACAAAAAAATTATTTCAGTGTTGTTTTGATTTGCATTTCTGATGGAGTGGTTCTTGGATAAATGTTCACCTCTGTGGGTGATGCGCTGCTGACAACTGGGGAAAGAAAAGATTGATTGGGTATACAAAAATAGCCAGGATTAAAGATGGCAAGGTTATAAAATATGCTGCTGATCGGGAGAGATGCAGCTTGGGAAAAAAAAAAGACACTTCCTGAGTCTATAGTCTGCTCTTCCAGAGGCCTGCTCTGCTCACATTGCATGTGAGGTTGCCTAGGAATTCCAGGAGGCAAAGAATGAGTAGGAGGGTAGATAAGACGTAGGAGCCTGCTGCTCACAGGCTCACTAGCCTCACTCCTCCTGCTCTCTGCACTGTGGAGATCAGCTCCCACAGGCCTGTACGCAACCACTCTGTCTTCCCTGTCATGGTATGGAAAAAGGAGCACAGAGAGGCAAGCCCTCAGCTTGAGGACAGCATGTCTCTTCAACCACAAATGAGACAAAAGAGTAAAGCGAGTACCACCAGAGAACCCACCATGGTTCTGGGAGCTCGCCTTGGCCCTTCCTTTATTCCAAGCCGCAGAAAAATAAGCCAAATACAGGGTCAAGGTTGAAGTCAGCTGGCACGATGGTATCGGATCAGAATATTACCCCCTCTTTCACATACAAACAGTAGCAAAGGGTATTTTTTCTCCAAGTTTACCAAGTTCATCTGCGAATTGACTTCCAGTCTGAGGTCTTCCACAATGTGCTAGAACTGCTCACTTAGGACCAGGACAGCACTCACTCCCTCAGCCTTGCTTGGCCCTGGGAATTCATTATAGTTTTCTTGTCTGAGGATGCTCTTTAGTGGTGGAGAAATAATCACCCACTTGCTGGCATTTCCAACTCAGTGCCTTATAAAATCTGTCAACACAACTGTCTAAAACTGTGAAACTGTTACCAGGTACCAAGGAGGTCACCTTTCTTGAACCAAAGCAAGGAAGTATAAGAATTACTAATGAGTCTCTGGTCAAAACCAGGGGGCTTCCCTGTACTGAGACCCACAAACCAGCCTGAATCTTTCCTCTGCTGTGTTTTGTTTACACTGGTCCTTGCAGCGACAGCTCTCACTACCCAGAAGGTCCTAGGTATCCATGAGTTCCGTCACTTCCATTAACTTCCATTGCAGGTCTTTCTGCCCCTACTGAAGGGAAAGCCCTGGTATTCTTACAGCTGAGATCCTTCACAGGCATCCAGACTACTCTATCACTTCTTAAGTACCCATCTATTGGGAAGAGAATAGGTGCCCTGCCCCTCACTTTCCTCTGCTATGCCCAACGAAAACAAGGACAGGAGGTCTCCTGTATGCCTAAAGTTTCCCTGAGCATTCAGTCTCTAAGATCATTGCCCTTCCTTGCCAGAGTATTCTATCTAGACACCATCCTGATCACCCTCTAACAGGCAGTCTTTCCCTGTGCTTTCAGATATCACTTCTTAGCTTCGAGGACATTTGTGTCGGATCAACACCAGCATCATTGTCCCATCTCTAGCTTCTGCTATGATTTTCCAGGACTCGGGGAAGCTTGGGTCTTTACATTTTCAGCTCTTTTCTGTTTCAGGTCATTCTCCCCTCCAGATCTGAGAAATCTAAAAATACTTCAATGACCTCTCTTGGCTTTGATGGATATTCCATTTCTTTAACTTGACCTTTAAGGGCCTGGACCCTTGGATGTGTACTCAGATTGATCCTGTCCTCTGGCAGCCTGGCTTCTTACACAATGGCGCCAAGGTCTCTGCTGTTGTGTTTTCTTCTGTCTGGACCCCTTTTCTCTCTCCCACAGTGAATTCATGTGAACCCTTTAGATCACCACTCCAAAGCTTCTCCCTAACATCCCCAAGCTGGTCCCACTCGACACATGTTCTTAGCTCTCCTGCTAATATGCCCTGCGGACTCTATCACAACTCATGCGTTTATACCAACATAACCGTTTAATTTACCTCTGTAGACTCTTCAATGCTGTGGTGAATAGGAATGGCCCTCATAGACTCATTGTATTTGGATGCTTGGCCACCAGGGGATGGTATTATTAGGAGGTCTGAAGTAGATGTGGCCTTGTTGGGGGAAATGTGTCACTGAGGATGGGCCTTGAGGTTTCAGATGCTCAAGCTGGATCCAGTGTCTCTCTCCTTTATGATGCCTTCTGATCCAGATGTAGAACTCTCAGCTCCTTCACTAGCACCATGTCTGCCTGTGTGCCACCATGCTTCCCACCATGACAATAATGTACTAAACCTGCAAGCCAGCCCTAATTAAATGTCATGCCATTTCTTCATAGCAAATGAAACCCTAACTAAGACAAATACACAAGGGGGAAAGCCACAGTTTTCTTACTATATATTCATAGCACAATTTTAATAGATTGTAGGTAATTGATAAATTGCTTATTAAAAGAATACAGAAGAAAAAATAATAACCAGTTAACTCTTGAAGAAACCTTGAGCTATCTCCTCAGAAATAAAACCCATTTGCTAGTGTCTGCTTCTTGCAATTTTTCCATTTTTTGGTACTTTGGGTAATAGGATCGAGACAGCCATTTATCTTTGGGGTTCTATAAGCAGGAAGAACAATGGCAGATTTTTGTTTTGAGTCAGTCTCCTAGTTCAGTGTGACAATTTAGTGTATACCTGAAGTGAAGTGTTGAATATCTCAAGGTTTGAACTTGGGCCTGGCAGACTCTGAGCTACATGCTTATTCTCTGGGCCTTGCTGTCTTACTCCTGGAAGCATTTCTTGTTCGTTCTTTGTTACTGAACCCCTCCTTCTGAATGATCATAGCTCCTCTAGGCTACAACATTCAATGTTGGATTTCACAGTGCTCTATGCTCACTTGTTGGGGAGCCATATAGACTCCTCCATTTCTCCAACTGACCTTATAGCAGGGCAATAACAGTTGCCATCTTCACTCACACGGGGACTTAGGTGGGTTGCAAAGCATCACTTCTGCATCAGACAAATCTCTTATTTAGCTCTATACCATGGCATGGAATGATAGAGAAAAACAGTAAGATCCAGCCAGAGGTTTCCGTGTGATCTGTAAGGGAGAATGGTTGAGGAATATCCTGGAAAAGCAGGGCACCCAGGGAATTATCTAATCTTTCCAAAGGGTTTGGTATTTTAATTACACTCACACACGTTTTTAGCAGCCAACTGATCACAAAGGGAAACATTGCTTTATGAGAAAAACAGCTGCAGATCCTTCTGAAAGAAAACTATGCAGGTCTAACCAAAGGACAACATTATTTTCCAAAACAGAAGACACGTGCTAATATGATGGTGAAGGTTAAAAGAACAAAGCCTGGCCTAGTGCCACCTCCTGAGCATCCTGTTTTCTTTCTTTTTTTTTTTTATTAGATATTTTCTTTATT
>NW_022196915.1:64617449-64653792 GCF_008632895.1 Mastomys coucha
GATGACTAAGGATGTCGAACATTTCTTTAGGTGCTTCTCAGCCATTCGATGTTCCTCAATTGAGAATTGCTACCACTCCTTTTTCTTGCTCAACGGCGAGCCTGCAGCCTAACAGGTCATAGTGAGGAGGCCATTCCCTGTGTTCACATCATTAACCACATGTTGTCCTCCTAACTGGTTGTTCTTACACAAACTTGTTGGGTTTGCTGGATTTAGCAATTATTTTAATAGTATGTTTCACGGCTTAACTACTTTTTTCCTTGTATTCAATCCAAACTTCTACCTCTGCGCTGCTCTTGGCGAATTCCTCTCCTAAGTCCTAAGGGTTGCCATAACCATAGAACCGACTTTCTCATCCAGTCATTTCAAATGAGACTCCTCTGAGTCCATTTTCAAAGAAGTAGGCCAGAGTTGTAAAGAACAGACTTCCTGAGTGGTGATTTTCCAGTTCATCATTAATCACTTCCTTGTGAACAACTGGGAAAATGAATTTCATGTGACTGTAGGCAGATAGCAAGCAAAAATCCTCTGCTGGGTCCTGGGAGGATGTAAGTAATTTCACGGAATGAAGAAAAAATAAGTTTTCCATTTTTCTAACCTGAGGTTTCTCCTTCCATTTTAAAGTCTCAATAGCTTTCAATTTTATCATTTCAATCAATCATGGGAAATGATTCCATGGAGTTTATTTGTATAGCTGGCAGAAAGCAAGAGTGTTCCAGTGAGTAGGGTGTGTAAAAAGGTGTCACCAGTCCAGTGGGGTCACCATCTTTTCTGAGAAATAATTCCTATCCTACAAGTTGGATTTATTAAAGCAGAGGTCTATGGCAGAGGGAAAAGTAATGAGCCATGTGGACCCCTGCGTTTTAAATTGCTCTCACTTACATGTGACCCAGCTCTACATGATGAATTTATTATAGGCTACTGCCCATAACAAAGAGCTATTCGCACAACAAAAGCAAAGTCTTAGGAGGGTAACCCCACACTTGACATGCAATTACTACCCCAAGGTGCTTGGATGCTCTATAATTGGTCTACAGTCTTTCCCTGGTAAACCAGTCAATTGTCCTACATCTTTTAGTAGCAGTGAGCTCAGAAACAAGACAAAATGTACAGCTCTTCCTCTGGCAGGTGTGGCTTCAAACTGAGCTGAGATAGACATAGGGGAACCCGGATTCATCAGGAACGTAGAGCTGTGAACCAATAGAGACCAAGTTTAACCTTACAGCTCTCCATCAACAAAAATGGAAACAGTCCCTAAGGAAGCCAGCACAACAAATGAACAGAAGCAGCAATCTGGATTAATTTTGTAGAGATACTCTGGAACACAACATGGTCTTTCCACCCTCAGACAGAAAACAGAGCTGCAGAATCCTGGGTGGGAAGTACTAGACAAAGGATCTTACTATGCTGTACTTGAGAGGCCACTCAGGGAGACAATTTTCCCCCTTTCCCCTCCCTCTCCCTTCTCCTCCTCTTTCTTTCCTTCTTCCTCTCCCTCTCCTCCTCCTCCTCCTCCTCCTCCTCCTCTTCTTCCTCCTTCTCTACTATTATTGTTAGCTAGCATATAAAATAATGGATTTCATCATGGCATTTTCATACATATAAATACTTTTTTTAGTCATCTCCCTCAGCCACTCTCCTCCTCCTTCCTTCCCCCTTCTACCTCTTTCCTCATGCCCAGTTGTCACCCTCTTCTGCCCTCACACCATGTATATTCCATTACTTTTCTTCTCCTTTTAAAATCTTTTCTACCCATCACCACAGTTCCCTTCCTAATTTCATGATCATAACACACACACACACAAATATAGGAACCACATATGAGAGAAACCATGTGATGTTTGTCTTTCTGGATCTGACTTATTTCACTTAGTGGCCTGATCTCCAGTTACACTCATTTACTTACAAATGTTTTGGGTTCATTTTCTCATGACCAGTACAGCAATAAACACAGATGTGTAGGTATCTCCATGGTAAAACTTAGGATTCTTTGGATAGGTGATCAGGAGCAGTCCAGCTTGGGCCATGTGGCAATTCCAATTTGGAGTGTTTGAGGACTCTGTGTGCTAGTTACTATAGTGACTGCACAAGTCTACATTCCAACCAGCAGTCTCTGTTTGCCCAGTACTCACCAACACTTATTTCAGTTCTTGGGGTTAGTCAGTCTGATTGAGATGAGGTGAAATTGGAAATACATTCTGTCTGCATTTCCTGGGTGGGTAAGGATGTTGAAAACCTTTTCGAGTATTCATTGAGTACTTGTGTTTATTTAATTTCATGTAACCCCACTGGTCAATTCTCAGTTTGTTTTCTGTTTTCTAAGAGTCCTTTTCAGAAACTCCTTGCCCATCCATTATGTTTAAGTGTTTCCTCTGCATTTCCTCTAGCAGTTTTAGTACTTCAGGTCTTCATTAAAGTCTTTGATCCATTTTCATTGAATTTTATATAGGTAGAGAGAGATGAATCTGGTTTTATTCTTCTACAGGTAGATATCTATTTTCCATAGTACTAGTCATTGAAGATACTCTCTTTGGAAAACTTTGTCAAAAAGTAGGTGATAGTATCTATGTGAGTTTGTTTCTGGGTTCTCTACTCCATTCTGTTCCATTGGCCTGGTGTCTGATTTTGTATCAGTACCAACAGTTTTTGTTACGATGGCTCTTGAGGGTGACTTGAAATTGGGTATTTATGTTCTTTCTGGCATTGTTCTACTTATGATTGCTTTTCTATTAGGAATCTTTTGCATTTTCATACAAATTTTAGGGTCCCCTTCTCTAGTTCTGTGAAGCACTGAAAATTCATCAGGATTCTATTTAATCTATAGATCATTTTTAATAATACAGCTGTTTTCACTCTTTTCAATCAATCCATGAACATGGGAAATCTTTCTACCTTCTCGTGTCTTCAATGTATTGATTAGAAAGTTTTCACTTGGGTCATATTTAACTGTATTTTAAATGACTCAAGCAAAAAATTCAAGGATGGGTAGAAACAGAAAAGAATCCTTTTCAATTCTTTGTGGGTTTGTTTTGCTTTGAGACAGGATCTCATGCATCCTGCCCATGCTGTAAACTTTCTGTGTAGCCATGGGATAACTTTACATTTATCCTAATCTTCCTGTCTCTACTTTCCAAGTGCTGGGATTATAGGCATGTAGAGTCTCACTTGCTCAAGAGCAGCTAAAAAAGAGCAGCCTCATTACAGATTCTACCTGCTTTGGAGGGTTTCCTGAGAAACAGTACCTTTGCAATGCTATGGTTTCCTGAAAGGAACTGGCTTACAGTTATGAAGAAAAGTTACTGTTTCCCTAAAGTCTCAAATTTAATGGAGACATGCCATGGAAAGGTGTCATGTGGAGCACTTGACCAGAGTTGGGGGGAAATACTCAATGGAGAGCAACTGCCCTCTGCTGAGAGTCCTCATAGAAGTCACCATAAGAATGGCTCCTGCTATCAATGATGGAGGTCTATCTGGCCAACTTTTGTTTCCAAAGCAAATCTTAAGGAAGTTCACTATAGGTCTCTGAGCCTGCTGTTTGTCTTAGTTACTGTTCCATTGCTATGAAGAGATGGACATCATGATCCAGGCAAGTTATAAAAGAAAGCATCTAATTAAGGACCTGTTTACAGTTTCAGAGGGCAAGTCTCGATCACCATGGCCAGAAGCAAGGCAGTGGGGAAACAGTTGTGGCACTGGAGCAGTAGCTGAGAACATATATCTGATCCACAAGCTTCATACTAGGCCTAGCATGGGGTTTTGATCCTCAACACTCTCAGTGACATGCTTCCTCCAATAATGTAGGACTTCCTAATTCTTCCCAAACAGTCCTTGTTATACCTGAAAACCGTGAGGAAAAAGACCAGTTCCACAATTCCTGAATTAAAGTGAACTTCACTTAGTACTGGCCAGGAAGATGGATGGATGCTGGCCATGTCCATACCCAGGATTCCCAAAGATTGTCCGTGAACTATGTTGGTCAGGTGCCTATGAAGGCCAAACCCACAGGGTTACCTACTTCCCGAATTCATCCAATTGGGGGCAAGCATACATCCTGACATACTTCCTGTCTATATACCTCCTGCCTATGTGTGAACCAGCACATCCAGAGCATCTCGGTTAGCCAAGCTTGCTTAAGGAAGTGGGAACTTGTGGCTTATTATATGAGCAATAGGCTCCAGCATCTCAGGAAGTCACTGTCCTGAGGCAAATGAGACTAATAGGTTAATTTTGGCCTTTACATAGCTAAAAACCATGTACTCAACTTTAACTTTAGTTTACTCCAGCTAGAAACCAGACACTCAAATATATGAGCCTAAGGGGGCCATTTTCATTCAATTCACCACATGGCTAAATGAAAAGTAGAAAGAAGTTGGTAGGACTGGAGATATCCTTTTAAGCCAAGCAAAAGGGAACTTTATTTATATAATTTACTTGCTCCAAGTAATGTTTACATTGTTGTGGGGGGGGGGGAAGAAAGCTAATGGGAAGGGCGCTCATTTGCTGTGTGGCAGTGATCATGGAGGAAAGAGCCCAGCGAGCTAGAGAGAATAAGCAGCTCCTGCCTTTAATATCATAAATTGGGTATTTCCATAATTAGGTTACTTGGTGAAAGTGATTTAGAAAATTAGATCTTCAAGAAAAGACAATCAGGTAGGTAATAAAGCCAAGAGAAATGGTAGCAAATGGCACTCTTGTGGTAAGTCCACTTCAAAGTGCCATACTTGTACCAACATATAGTAAAAGACAAAACCTTTCTTTGCCAACAATCTTGGCTCCAGGTGAGCTTGAGAGTTGGGAGAAAATAGATACAGTAATATGGTTTCCATGGTTATCGTTGGTTAAAATATTGACTTAGAGTTTACTGCTTGCTTTACAGTGGTTGAGAGAGACCGGAAAATTACACCCATGCTGCCACTCAAGTTTCTGGAAGGTTACTGGAGATCATGTACCTTAGAGTCCAGGAAAGAGTAATCAAAGGACTGTGTGAGCCTCCCCCTGTCTGAGGGAGCAATGGACCCCTTTGGTACACACCCTGGCCTGCAAGACTGTGTGACAATCTCCTCCCTTTTCTCCCAGAGCCCCAGAAAGAGATGGTAGCACTTATTATGGGATTTGTTGTACACCATGTGGCTTGTATAATTCTGAGATAGAAAATGCTGGAAACCCCGTGTTCTGGTGACATCACATTTTCAGCCCTCAGGAGTGATTCTTCTGTTATAGAAGGCAACCTCCTCAGTTCATATCTCAGAAGTCACACCTGGACACTGGTCCCTCAAACTTTCACCATGGTCACTGGTAGTCCCTGTTTTTCAATTTTCCCCTAACTGTAGGTACACACACATTTTAGCATCTCCTCAGTCTGCATCATCAGTCACCAAAGACCATATTGACAAAATCTCTGCCCTTGGAGCCCCCTGGAGTCCGGAGTAGCCTAGACAGAGTTCTGACCATCTGTACTTTGGAAATCCTTGAGCCTTCCTTCTGTTCTGTGAAGAAATGTAGATTTATCAGCCTGAGAAAGTTAAATTCACTCAATTTTTTCTCTGGGTTATGATATTTATCTTCTCCAAAGTCTGAAAATATGGGGCCAACAGAAACTTCAAAATCTATCAGGAGCCCCTGGAACAAGTTGGTTGGACAGAGCTCAGAACATCTCTACTCCAGTTGCAATCAGAGTATGCTAGACCTCTTTTCAGTAATGTACTTCAAGGAGAGCTTCCCTCAAGCAAAGGCTTCCATAGCTACAGTGCATTTGAAAACCTCCAGGTTAAATTATCTCTGAGGTTCTAAGGCTCAGGATGCTAATTTCACTCCAAACCTCACTGTTTCACATAGCAGGGACCAAACACCATCTCTTTGGTTTTAGAGAAGAGAAATCAGCCCAGTCTATTTTCCCACACATTTTACCTGACATTTGGAAAGATGCTGATGGAGCTAAGACATCATCTGACCTGAAGAGCATCCTTTGATGGGATAAAGTCACCAATGATGTCTACTTAGACACCAACTGCACAAAGAGCTACTGGAACCAAATGTTAGCTCACCACCACATGGGACTATTTAAATCTAAACTAATTAAAAATAAATAAAACATAAATTACAGGTTTATAGCCACATTTGTGCAAGTTGTGCTGTGTGAGTCTACACCAAGGTGTGACCCGGGAGAAGCAAACCATGTGTTTTCTGCCTGTGACATAAATGCTGTGGCTCCTGAGCCTTTCTATCATGGCAGAAAATTCTCCTGGTGAAAAGTTCTACAGAATACCACTCTTACAAAATATAGGAGATACTAAGAGGCCTGATCCTTTGGGAGCACCAGGAAGCACAGGAACACAGGAATCTCATTTAATACTTCAGTAAAAAGAAAAATCTAAAAAGGCAGTGTGATCTGCCAGTCACCAGACTGAACCTCAGGTCGACCAGATGGCATCTGTGTTCACACTCCCTGACATCTCTACTGTCTAAAAAGAGAGAGAGAGAGCCCAGTACTAGGCGGCTCTGAAGTTTGAAAGGAGGCATTAACTTTTATACACATTCAATCAGCTTCGAGCATTTAAATAGAGACATTTAAACTCACATCAGGCACAAGCAGATGTGGTGGGAAATACTGTCAATTAGTGAGCGGCTAATTAATCTTCCTTTGCCACATACACTCTGGCAGGAGCTAGAAAGTGCTGTTTTGCTCCGAGCTGTGGGAGAGCTTGCTATGGAAACAATGCATGATTATAATGTTGATTTCTTGACTCTGTGCAGAAGCTGGCTGGTGGAGGGTGGAGGGCAGCTCTTGCCAGCAGCCACCCTGCAGTTAGAATGGAGAAGGATTAGAAAGTGGAAAGATACTTTAATTAGTGAACCGGGGCATTTTTTTTTTGATTCTTCACTTTTTATATAATAAGCATATTTTATCTTCCTAGCATCTCCCAATTCAGATATTCCTCACTGTATCTTGTTATTTTGGAATCCATGTGTTGTGTTTTGTAATATACTGAGAGCTGGATTCATGAGAGGACTATGGCTCTCCAGAACCTGATTTAGGCTATGCCTAGTCCAAGAGCTCATTGCTTACCTCTCAGATCATTTCTTCTTTCTAGTCACTATCACCCTTGGCTGCCTCTGAGATGTCTATTTATAGGGAGGTGCCTTGAAAATGGCCAAAGAAAAATTAGCATCTTCATGTGTCACTCCAGCCATATGTGTAAGCCATGCAAACATCTCAAACCTGGGAGCATAAACCCTGTGCAGACATGATGTAGGCACGGGGCAGTTATGGCAAAGAAAGCATCATTTCATCCCCAAAACTGATCCCCAAGCTCAGTCATAGTATGGCGGACAAAGCCTGTGTGAGAAACGTTTCAAGTAATGGGATCAGTTAAATCAGTGTTGCTCCTATCACCCCTTAGGAGTTGTTCTCTCTAGTTCTATGCTCTGGAACTTCTGTATGTATGAGCACTTGTCTAGCTTTTTCACTGGTCTAGATGATTCCCCTTGATTTGTCATTGAAGTCCCTTTTCCAGGAATCCTTTCTGACCATACTACTCTCCCAAGGAGTAGGGAGAACTGAACACTTTCATCCTACTGTTCGGATCTCCCATACATTTTTGTAACTAACATATCACATTAGATGGTGGTCTATGTTTATTATTGATGTGTTTGCCACTCCACTTAGAATAGCAACTTAACCTTTCTGAGATGTAGTTTTTTCTTCCATATAATGGAATAATGTGGGGGGAGGAGATATGCAATTTCAAATGATAACTGCCAAAGAGGCAGTGTGGTTTGCCAGTCACCAAATCTCAGGTGTAGCACAGACTCATAATCCAGCAGACTCCATCTACACACATGCCTTGACTTGGTTGCTATCATGAATAAATGATGGAAGAGGCAGAATGTGTGGTACTACCTATGGCATAGTGTATGAAAACCATTGGGACATGAGAAATGAACAGGTATTTGCCAGGCACATAGTATATATTCTGTTTAGTAATATCCTTCTCAAAGTTTAGAATCAATCTAAAACTGAGAACAAGTATGTTGAAAGTCCAATGTTCAGATTGCTAGGGCAACATTTTAATTTCTTTCATTTATTCATTAGTTCAATAAGCATTTTTCATAAATACACATATAAGACATTTATGTAACCTTGACAAAAGGAAGCCATAGCCTGCCTTTGAAACAATTTAAGACAGTACTACAGGGAATGCTTAAGCTATGGAGAAATAATTAGAAACTGCAAAATTAATAACAGACATAAATGCAAATCTATTTGTATGTGTGTATATGTGGTATACGATCCCCAGAGTCTGTAGTTACGCTTTGGTTATAGTTGAGGAAAGCTCAAGAAATAAGTGGAACTTGAATGTACCTGGAGAGTGCTATTTTGGAGAGCGGAGAAATCTAATACTGGACACAAGGACAACTTTTAACTTCAGGGAGCTTCTCACATTCTACCGGGGAAGGCAGGCAATAAAAAGAGAAACAAATGAATACATAGTGTCAGGAAGAAAAATAAAGTATGAAAGAGGAAAGAGCATGAGAGGTAACAGTAACAGAGCCACGGTCTTGGGTACAGAGGCCAAGGAAGCCTCCATTCTAAACTGTTGTGTCATTTGAGCAGAGACCTGGAGACAGAAAAGGAAAGAGCTAGAAACATAGGCCACAGAAGCTAATTCATGTGGAGATAGCATCAGGGGCTAAGTCTAGGCCAGCCAGGCATTGTGAACTAAGGGAAGAGTAAGAGAATGTGCTCTCCGAGGGGTGAGCAGAAGTTAGCTCTAGCCAAGCCATGATAATGACTTTGAATTTCTTTATAGCTATACTGCAGGGCATTTGGGACTTTGGGAAATGGGGGACATGATTTTGTTTTAAAGGTTCCTCTGACTAGTGGATGAAGAACTGATCTTCTTAAATGTGGGCAAGGAAGTAAAAGCTGGGATAATAAATTCTCGATGATGATTGATGATGATGATGATGATGATGATGATGACCACAATGATGTTAAAGCGCCAAGAACTATTTTAAATATTTCTCATATATTGGTATATTTAATACTACCAAAACTCTAAGAGGGATTACTGTGCTAATCCCTGCCTTACAGGTGAGGGAAGTGAGGCATGTAGAGTCAGAGAGTAAGTGGTTAGGATGGGATGTGAGCTCATGGTTTTCCTATGTCCCTATAGAACACCAAGCGATGTTGGTGATTTAAAGTTAAGACTACGGATACATGCTGAAGGCAAAGCCAATAGGGTGTACTGATGGTCCAGATGGAGTGTTAGAAAGTGAGTAGCTTGGGAGAGGGAATAAAACAAAAAATGTATGTATATATTCTATGGTTTGAATATTTATGTCTGCTCAAAATTCAGGTTGAAGTTTAACTCACATTTCAATTGTATTAAGAGGTGAAACATTAAACAGTTGTAAGTCCATGAGGGTTTGGTGCCCTTATAAAATGTCCTTTGTCATGACCACATCAAGAAGGTGCCATCTTGTTGGGGGGGGGGGTGAAAATGTTCATATTAGGCACCAAGTCTTGATTTTGGAACTCCCATCCTTGAAATAATAATATGTAAACTTCTGCAGTTCATATGTTTCACAGTCTTGGGCATTTTGTTATAGCATCTGGAGTAAACTAAGAAAGCCTGCATCCTTTGCAATGAAGAACCCAGGAGGAAGCAGTAGGAGGGAACCTTTCCCCCTTTGTTAATTTGTTTTTATGTGCGAGCATTATATAGCCCATATGAATATTTTAAGCCAAAGCTCAAGTATTAAATATTACCAATTTATCACCAATAAAGCTACAGTGTTATTTCAGCAA
Source organism: Mastomys coucha (assembly GCF_008632895.1). NCBI lineage: Eukaryota > Metazoa > Chordata > Mammalia > Rodentia > Muridae > Mastomys > Mastomys coucha. The sequence goes on from NW_022196915.1 coordinate 64,627,261, forward strand.
CAAATAAATGTTAAGAAATGAGTACCCCCACAGTGCCTGTTAAGCAAAGATAGCAGGACATTAGGGAGACCATAAAACACTCTCCATTGCCTCTTGATGTTTCCTGAGTGAGACTGCAAGTCTCCAGAGTATAGTAGTGAAACAGCCTGAAGATTGAAAGACAAAGGGGAGAAAATTCTTATGGGTGACATTTTTCTAGTAATATATGCTTGCTAGTGATCCAGTCACTTAGCAGTATTCTGAAGGCCTACCACGTTTGAGCACTATGATAGCAAATGGAGGAGGGGTACCTCTAAAGGTTAAAACATAGCCCCTGCCTTCAACAAACCTCTGATCATGTGAGAAATAGAAATCTAAACGACAAAAATCCAATTTTTTTCTAACTGTAAAAGGATTCAATTTACTCTTGTGATCTATAGTTCTTCTCAATGATGTTTTCTAGCTGTGATCAGCGAACAGTGCATGAACTTATATGACTTTACAATTCTAAGAAGGTTGGAGTATGGGTCTTGGTGTTTGAACACAAAATCATGGATCATAGGAGAGGTTCTGCTTGAACAGGAAAAACTGATGTGCACAGAGTAGGACTGGTGAACTGGCTTCTGTGGTTCTCTCTGTCTCTCTCTGTCTCTCTGTCTCTCTCTGTCTCTCTGTCTTTCTCTGTATCTCTGTATCTCTGTCTCTCTGTCTCTCTCTGTCTCTCTGTCTCTCTGTCTCTCTGTCTCTGTCTCTCTCTGTCTCTCTGTCTCTGTCTCTCTCTGTCTCTCTGTCTCCCTCTGTCTCTCTGTCTCTCTCTCTCTGTCTCTCTGTCTCTCTGTCTCTCTCTCCCTTCCACTCATTCCCTCCTTTCTGCTTTCCTCCTTCCCTTCCCCCCCTCTTTTTCAATGTGGCAGTTTTTAAATTTTATTAGTTTTAGTGTTTCGCTCACATATACTGATTGCCAATAGAACAGGTTTTACTGTAACACTTTCATGAATGCCCTCTCCACCCCTAGCCCAGTCATTGCAGTGGTCCTCCATCTTTGCACACTAGAGGAGGCATCTTTTCCTCTTCATTAGAATTGATAGATACTACATTCTCCTATCCTTCAGCTCAAAATGTTAGTATGTTAACCGTGGTGGGTGCTGTCAACAATAGAAAGTACCAGCAAGTATAAATAAACATGGGGGTGAGAGGCTGGTGGCATTTAATGTTCATTTAGACTTCTCAGGGAAAGGTCTACATAGGCATTTTTCTGCTCAATACATTGAAGGTGGGGGATTGTGCCTACAGAATAGGTAAGCCTGCATTAACTGTGATTGTTTCTTCACTTAACTGTAGAGTCCTGAAACTCACCTACTAACTAAAAATGGGGTAGCAAGTATTTTGCAGGGCTATTTTGAAGATTAAATAAGATGGATATAATGGTCATATATCAGAGATCTATCACATTGGAACCACCTGTTGTCATTGGAGTCTGATTCTCAACTCCAACCCTAATAATACTCAAGACTTGGGACATACACTTTTACAAGTCATCATTGCGTGTCCCTAAGGGACCAGCAGTTTCACGATGGTCCTCACTTCCCTTCAACCCCATCTTTCCACCTCACCAGTGACCACAACCTCTGGACCACATTTATCTCCTCTAGGATATAGGTATAGAACTTCCATTCCCCGTGAAGATCTTTTCATCTCTACATCTGTACGTGGCACAGGACCTCACTATAAATCCTTAAGGCTGATCCCAGCATCTTAAATTTACACTGATAATAATAATGATACATAACCCATATTTATGGACCACCCATTATCTGTCAGGGGCTGTATGATAATCCATCTACATAAATTAACATTGTGGAATGTTCTATGACGTGGAAGTTTCGTTCAAACATTTTATTCATAATTACTTATGCTTTTTGTCATAAACAGTAAAATACAAATGTTCAATAACTTCCTTTAAGCCATTAAATCAAAGTGATTTAAATCAAAACATATATCCAAAATTACTGTATTTGTCTAGGCATGTGCTCGGCATCGTACAAAAGAAATTGACAGAAGATAATTCTTGTCAGTAAGAATTTACTACCCAGAGAAGGCAAATCAATATCCTGTATCACTGAGGATAGGTCCATAATTATATTCTGCAGCAGCAGGAGTCAATCTTGCAGAGATGTCAAAAAAGTAAGAAAAAGAAGAAGTGCATAAAACCTCCATTAGCAGGAATCAAGCTAATTGTAACAGTCAAAAACCCTTTCTCCCTCATCTTCCCCTGCCAGCAAGTTCTGTTTCCTATTTTTAGGACAAAGCAACAAACGACAACAACACTTCTCATCAGGGAGGTAAGGGATGTGGCTGATGTTTGTAATTCCGTGGATGTACTGGTAGGTGGTTGTCTCGGAGGGAGAATGAGTGACGGGGAGCTGCCAGCAGACACAGGAAAAGAATACAAATGATTTTCCTTGAAGGGATGCAAGCGCTTTCCTGCAAGAAGATGGGGGTGCAGGGGAAGGGTCCATGCAGAAAGACTCTGGTTAGAGATACAGCTTTTTTCACCCCATGTGCTTTTTTGTTTGTTTGTTTTGTTTTGTTTTGATTTGGTTTGGTTTTTGGTTTTTCAAGACAGGGTTTCTCTGTGTAGCTCTGGCTGTCCTGGAACTCACTCTGTAGATCAGGCTGGCCTCAAACTCAGAAAACCACCTGCCTCTGCCTCCCAAGTGCTGGGATTAAAGGCCTGCGCCACCACTGCCCAACCACCGAGTTTTAACCCAGAGCACAAACCGCTGATGCTGAGGCACAGTTCCAATAGTCCACTGAGTCCTCCTGGACTGGAGTGGGGAGTTGGCATGTGTGTGGGAAGCCTTCTTTTCTCTCCTGTGATATTTCTTTACAGTTTTGGGAGTGAAACACAGACTTTTCCTGGTCTTGTACCTACCGCTCCTGGTGCTGCCCAGAGCAAATTATTTTTTAGCTGCATCAAGGCTATGCATTTTGCCCCAGGGATGTTTACCTGTGTCTTTTATCTCCTCAGGAGCTAGTGTGAGTCAGTCTTGCACATTGCTGGGTAAAAGATGTAGGCTATAGTGAAGAACTCCGTGCAGGAGTCTCTGAGATCCAGGCATCCCAAGGAGACCCAGATTCCATTCTGTTTGAAGTCTGATTCGCACCACTAAGCAACACCCAGACACATGAAAGCCACATTTGTACAAGTTTGTGCTGCACAGCTCCAGGGAATGAGCTGCTTCATGATGGGCTGGGATTCACTGTAGATTCCCATTCTGTCTTCCCAGGCACCACTTCTGATCACAGGTGCTTCCAATAATCAAAAATCCCTGAGTTCTCAGTAATCTAGCAAGAGGAAGACCAACTCTCTTTTCTACTTTATCCAGGTAGAAAGTAAAACAGCACAACAGCTGTCATATTCTAAGACACGATGTGAAAGACAACTATCTGTGCATTAAATTTGATTTCACAGATCCACTTACTTGGAGTTTGTACTATAAAAGTTGCATAGTCTATCATAATCCATAATAAATCATAGTTTGGCTACCCACTCGTTATCCCCTTTCCATGATATCTTATCTTACGAGGTTTCCATTTTGGTAAGAGTCTAAATACTCATCCAACGAATCAAAAATTTATTAGCTGAAAGAGAACAATGGTTTAGATAGGTTAACTTGTAATTCATGACGAACCCAGATAATATAGGCAAATAGAAGTAAGAGTCAGATGGGATACACAGAGTATTAACATATTTTAAGGTGAGTGAAGACTGGAAAAAGTAAGCCAGACTCATAGCCAGGAATGGCAATACATACCTGTAATGTTAGTGTTCTCATTCTGGGGGTGAGAACAGGAACTCTGGGAATTTAAACGCCAGTGTGAGATATTTAGTAAAGCCATATCTCTAGAAGAAAGACAAAAAAAGAAGAAGAAGAAAAGAACATTCAAGATGCCATTCTCAGTTTAGGATTGCTATGTCTTTGATTCCAAATTAGAAGTGGTAATTGTCCCATCTCCATTTCCTTAAGTTTACAGGAGAAACAGAGGTTAAAACTATATGCAATTCAGGAAAGATTAGTGTCCAATTGGAATTACATTATTTGATATGAGCAGCAAGATTTGCACACTGGAACTATAGTTCTTTCTGACCACTTGAGTACACATAACACCAGCCATTTTCTATCAGTCTCTCTCAGCACACACACCCCCACTGAGAGGACGCCACCAGCAGACTGCTCATCCAGGCAAGGGAAAGGTTCATGGACCGGACACCTTGAGTGGGAGGCAGCGACAATTAAGCCAATTAGCCACTTCATAACCTCCGTCTAGTTTGAAGACAGGTTTTGTTCCTGCTTCTTTATGTTCGGGATGCTCAGTGTGTTTTTTACATGCGGTAATCATTATTCTAAAATTACATTAAATGCTAGCTTCTCTGATTCCTCTTGAACCCTGTGATGCAGTAAAGCAACCCACCTAGGCTAGGATGAACTTTCTAAATTAGACACAACATACTGATTTAATGTGGATACAGCTAAAGCCCAGTGGGGAGAGCTGATTATTTGCGGTGGAGTGTTAACCAATGAGCAAAGAAGTATATAGTTATTGTGCTTTTGTTCTTTCTTACACACACACACACACACACACACACACACACACCTTTCATTAAATTTCTGCCCAGGGAGTATTTGTAAAAATGATTTTTTTTTTAAAAAAAATCACAAGTCTAATATAAATTGAACACCAGTCAAATGCTTTCTTTCTTTCTCTAAAGGGGAAACCAGTAAGTTGTTATTAGTGGATTTGAGAAATTTGAAGACCAGAAAATGAAAAATGTTAAAATGTGTTAATGACTGCAGACTATCTTACCAGATAATAAAATAAAATCTTTGGGGCGATCTTCTCCACAGGTGATAAATACTGCATGTACTTACCACATAAAATTCATATTCGAGACCCTTGGTTTTCTACAACTCCCCTCTGCTTCTACAGATTACTAGACTATTACTATTACTATTACATTCAGTGGCGATGAAGCCTCTGCAGAAGGCAGCAGTCCCCAGGCATCTACTGAGCACTGGCTAGCAGTGGGGATTGGCCAAGATGGGGATTTTTGGCCCCAGGTGCACCTTGCTGTCTTTTTTGACAGTGTCTAAGCATTTGACCATTTTTACTGCTGGAGAATACTATCAAATCACATACTGTTTTGAAAGAAGAAGAAAGGCAAGCTGGAGAGAAATCAAGCAGTTCATTCAACCCCACATTAGCAGTGAATAAAGCAAAGGCAGATGTGGGGAATGCTTAGACTCCTGAAACTGACAGCTAAGAGGGGCTCCAGAAATTACCCAGGAACTTCGCTTTAAGGAAAGTAAATCTGAGGTGGCCTTCTTTGTAGTGGAAAGATGTTACATGTAGCTCAGGGGTCTGAAACTCTCTGGGGTCAGCTTCTACTCTTGGTGCAAAGATCCTCCCCTGAACCCCCACAACACATACACTTTGTTCACATACAATGCTAAGAATGAGATGTTTGTGCTTGTATCCAGAAATAATCTAATTTAAACCTATAGGAGGAAAATATGTATCATGAATGCATGTTTTAATTGTTCCCTAATGGAGATATGGGAATGCTGAAAGTAAGCTCTGTGTATTTATTTTATTTATTTTTTAATTTTTTTGGTGTGTATATGCGTGCTTGTATGTTTGAAGGTGCACAATTATGTACTTGCATGTGGAGGACAGAGATGCCAAACTTCAGGCATCTTCCTCAATTTCTGCTTACACTGTATATCTAAGCAGGGTCTGCCATTTGAACTTAGCACTCCCTTGCTAGTCTATCTAGTCAGCATACCCCCAGGACCTCCTGTCTCTACCTCCTGTGACCTGAGATAACAACTGGTAATGAAGATAATTAATGGTAATAATGATGATAATTAATGGTAATAATGAATAGCCATCACAACTCCTAGGAAGTCATATGAGAGCTGGGGATCCAAACTCAGGTCTTCATGATCTTACAGCAAGTGCCTTGCCCACTAAACCATCCTTCCACCTCCACAATGAGCTACAAAATAGGCATTTTATATTTCAAATAAGTTGTGGTGGTTTGAATAAGAGTGGCCACCATAGGCTCATAGATTTGCATGCTTGGTCACCAGAAAGGGGCACAATTTGAAAGTACTAAGGAGTGTGACCTTGTTGGAGGAATTGTGTCACTTTGACTCTTGAAAAGCTCATGCCAAGTCCAGAGTCTCCCTCTCCCTCTCTTCCAGCTGTCTGTGGATCTGGGTGTAGAACTCTCAGCTCCTTCTCCAGCACCATGTCAGTCTGCCTGTGGTCATGCTTCCCACCATGATGGCAAAGAACTAAACCTGAAAGTGTAAGTAAGCCCCAAATAAATGCTTTCCTTTATAGGAGTTTCCATGATTATGGTGTCTCTTTGCAGCAACAGAAGGATGACTAAGATTTAAGTATTATGAAGTAGCATGGGAAGCAACTCTATAGGTGGAAACAGGATCCACATGTGAAGCTCCTTTGTTTGTGTTGGGGGAGTGGTAAATCTCATATGTCCCACAAGGAGGTGGAGGATAATATAGCCTTGCCGCTTTGAACTCTAGGTCCTTCTGTGAAAGCTTTGGTTGAGTTGACAATCCAGCCTTTCTCTACATCTTATAGCCCCCAAGCTCCCAAGATGTTAAAGGACTGTAAAGAAGAAAGTTCTCAGGGAAAACCAAATATCCAGTTTCATTCATCCTTCACCCAAAGATAATCTTTTCAACCCATCCTTCCTGTGGCTTTATGTATAACCCATTCAGATCTGAGTAGTCTACATTATCAATTCCCGAACATTAAAATTGATTAAGCACAGGAGAGCATGGCTCTGGATCGTTAGGTATATGGTATCTAATGGGCGGATTGAAGGTACTCATTAGATGAAATTATATTGATGCCTAAACAACTTCTCTAATTTATAGCTTATAAAAGTCAAATTCTGATTGCTGTAATTATTCCTTTCAATATGTAAAAATATGTGAATGTAATCCACAAATGAACAAAAATCAGAAAAATGATTCTCATTAGTTACCTTGTCTCTGTCTTTAAGAGAAATTAAATTGCTATTATTTCATTTTCTTAAGTTTGACTCATTTCTGTTAATGCTTTAGAACGAAGCTTAACAGTCTCCCCAGATTCAATTTGAAAACTTCACAAAGACATGCTGATGTAAATGTGAAGTGCTGAAGGAGCTGAGAGGAGCCATTTTGTTTCGAGTTTAGATCTGAGCACAAAGCTACCCTCCTCTATCATCAGAAACAAAGAACAAAGAAAACCTTTCTTGTCACAGAGTTCACCATGCTAATCCTTTGTAGAGAAGACATTCCATTTACAGAGCATCTCCCATTGTCTCTGCTTTGAGATTCACAAAGAGCCTGCCTGGGAAAGAGGGCAGAATCAAGAGCTTTCTACAAGAGGAGGGAATGGAGCCACCGTACAAGGCCTCATTTCTAGGAAACAGAGGAGCTGGGAGCTCAGGGTCTGTCTTCTCATTTCAAATCCAGTGTTCTCTTTGCTCTACAGTTACTAAAAATTGTCATTAAAACTGATTAAATTATCAATAAGTGTTTTGAGTTATTAATAGAAAGCTCTATCCTTGGCTTTTATAATCATTTCCAGAAACTAGTTCTTCCTAGCTTTGTGCTCACCTTGAAAAACTAGATGTCACACTCCCAAAATGTAATGAGGCACATGAACAATGGAATTATCCCTAATAGAGAAGAGATTTTGTCCCAGTAGGAATAGATGAACCATTTATTGTCACTGAACTATGAAATTTGTTTCTAATGTAGTTAATAAATGCAAATAATTTCCTTCAACTGCTAAGAGGAACTCAACTAAGCAAGACAATGAGGCAATGTTTTTTTTTTTTTTTTTTAAACTGAGTGTGATTCAAAGACTACAGGGCATAAAGGGGAAGGCAGACTGCCTCACAGCGCTGTTTAAATCACAGAACCATGGCAACCAGATCGCGTGACCAGAAAGGAAGCCACACCCAGCATACCATTCCCTCCCTTCCATCAAGTCGAGATAGTCAAGAACCCAAGAAGTCAAGATCCTAAGAAACCAGTTATCACATACAAACTGTGCCTGACTGATCCATAGGGAAAAGTAATGTAAAGTTTATCACCTAGGGGGGAACAATCTTCTTGGGGCACAAAGTAAGGGGGAATCTTTGTTTGTTTGTACTTTGTTACTGATGTAACATCCCCAAACAGTAATGTTTATCTAAAAGTTCCCCAGACCACAATCTGTTTACATTCTGGGTAGTAATAGCCCCATGCCCAGGACAAAAGCAGGTTTTCTGACTTCCAGTACTTTGCCTTTATAAGAAACATAAAAACACATGGCCTGACATACGACCCTTGAAGAAAACTCAGGCTTTGGATTCCAAGGGAAGTATGAAATTTGAATTCTGTCTCAAAAAACAAAACAACAACAAAATAAAACATAAAAGAAACAAACAAAAAATCTACAGTGCTGGAACTAATGAAGAACTAGATGCCATTCACTGCATGTAGCCAGCAACATCATCTCTGATGGTTTGACAATACTTTCACTGCACCAGCCTTTCCCTCAGCCACTCCCTTTTGCTACTTAGATGCCTACTTTCTTTACCCCTTCCCTTTTCTCTCTCATTCTCCTGACTTCCCATACTTCCTGTTTGCTCATGGCCATAGCCTGTATGCATCACTGCCTCTCAACCTGTCTCCTCACCTGCATCACTCTGAGACCTTTGGTCCCAAATTTCCTAAAGAAAAACTAGCACAAACCCAGCAGTTATGCATATGGTGGGCCCTGGTGCAGAGCTCTTGCACTAGGTACCTGGAAAGTCTGGTACGGCTCTATTCCTGGTCTGGTCAGCTGAAGCCAGGTGGCCGGTTCCTAAAGAAAAAGCAGGGAGGCCTTTATAGAAGCAAACAGCAGAGGCTGGAGTCAGTCTAGCAATCAGACACCAGGGAAAAGGCAGTGAGACCCAAGGGTTAGACTACTTTCTGGAAAGTCCTCTTTCTATCTCTCTCCCTATGACAAACATTTCGAAAAATGCCATTTTGGGATGCTAAAGCCACTAGTGGGATACTTCTCAATCTTGCACACATATGTTGTATGATGTTTTACCTAAATATAAACTAGTGCCCAAGGAAGAAAAGAAACTGAGGGCAGCGACTCTCTATAGTAAGAGAGCAAGCATCCTATCAAACGGGAACCAAGCTGATTATGTTCCTGATATACTGAAATGACCATTACAGCAATTACTCAGACTGCCACTAATGTGCTAGGGTGACACAGTGGCCCTGCAGACTAGGACCACAGTGTTCATAAAAGCACTGTCAAGCCCAAGGCCTAAATTCATTTCCAACACAGATTTGTTGGCTTTCACCTCGACTCACCTCCACTAAGATTACCAGTTAAAATATAAACGGGTTTATAAACTAATATAAATTAATATATTGATATAACTTATATTTTTATTTATGTAAATACTAATATAAATTAATATGTTGGTATGATATTAATATAAATTAACAGATTGTTAAAATTAATAAAAACCAGCAGATTAAAAATATATGAAATATATTCAAACTCTACTGCATATACTATATTGGGCTGTATACTGTTTTATTATTTCAAATTTTTTCCCAGATGCATCTTTCAATTAAATAAAAAAGACAAGTGACATTTCTTTAAAATTTGTCACACGGCACCGAAGCCTTTCTCTTTCTGTTGCATTTGTTGACCACTGATTACCCACAACACTACTTCCCCACCAAGGCCTTGAATGTTGAAATTGAAACAAAATATTTACCTGCCTCACAAAAGTTTGTAGTAGCAGTTTCTTTGTTGAATTAAAAATAGATACAAAATTTAAAATGTCTCTCACATTCCTCTCATGGGAAATAAAGCATCATGTCCAAGATACTGGCTTTCTTATAAAAAATAAAATGAAGAAAATTCTGTATTTCCAGTGACAACATCCAGAGTGGTATTATTTCATCAAAATAGGGTAATTTCTCTAGCACTCAGAGTTAATATACTGACTTAGCACAGGGAAATCTTGTCTCTGTGCCTCTATAGACTTCAGTCAATAACATTAGAAGTAATTACACTGAGCATGGTACGATGGCCCAGGCCTATAACTTGGGAGGCAGAGGCCAGGGAATCCTAAGTTCTTGATCCAGACTGGGCTATAATAGTTAAGTTCAAGAACAATCCTTATCTAAATAGTGAGATTCTGTCTCTGAAAATCAATAATAGTAATAATAACTAGTAACATTATTATTTCCATTTTTATTATCCAGTTATCACTGTGGTTGAGCACTTCAGCACTATGTAACTTTTTAGAAAATACTGGAGCTACTCAGGAGATAGAAGTCAGATAAAATTGTATTCAAATCACAAGCTTAGGAAAGATGTTCCAACATTTGGTGCTATTATTACACTTCTGCATTGCTGAGGTGACAAACAGTGCAGCTTGATATCAGACCCACAGAATGAATGAATGAATGAATGAGTGAATGAATGAATGAGTGAATGTGGGAGACTGGGAGACTAGGAGACTGGGAGACTGGATTTGGTTTGGCTGTTTGAAGCTTCAAAGCCCACTCCCAGTGACATAACCTTCACCAATGAGGCCACACCTCCTCCACTAAGGCCACACCTCCTAATTCTTCCCAAACAGTCCCACTCCTCGGTGGCCATGCATTCAAATACATAAGCCTATGCAAGCCATTCTCATTCAAACAAGTTAGTCTGTGGCCATCTGTTACAGAAGCCACAGGAAGCTCATGCACTCATCTTTTGTCTTCAGACTTGTGATGGGCCTTTTGAGATGCCAGGAACTCTAGGAAATAGCCAGGGGCAAAGTTTTGAACATTACACTGCACAGGATTAGAGTATCAGAAAGTACCTTGCACTACTCACATCACAACAGCAAAGCAAAATCTGCATAACGAGGTGCAGTCCTCAATCGGGTCAGGAGCTTAAATGGCAGACTCGGTAGTGGTACAAATAACACAGTTAGAGACAAAGAACGACAGGGGTTGAACCCTGTGACTCTATGCTCTACCACCAAGCTACTTAACTATCTATCAAGAGGCAATTTTAAATAAAGGCTTCTGTAAGCATACTACCATGAAGAATAACTCCGGGCCTTCTCAGCACAGCACATTCCCCATTTCAGTAACTCAAGGAGACTTTTGTGAATGGCTAATTTGACCCGGGTCCAGTGATGGGTGCTATAAATACAACTTTACCGCTGATAGCGCAGAGCCTAAGAGTATACAGTCTCATGGCATAGACTCGGAGGTACATTGTTGGACCGTGAAACGTAGTCTGTGTTCCAGTTGAACGAGGCTTATTCTGGAGACCCAGTAGAAAATTCTGTAAGGGAGAGAATAGTAAGCACCCAGACATTAGGCTGCTGACACCCCAAGCCCTCACTCCATTATCCTGTGGCTAGACAATGCCCCAAGCTCCACCCCCACAGTATTCTGGCTGGACTCCACCCCCACAGTCACCTGACCACAGCCTGGTATGCCCCGCCCCACAGTTACCTGGCAACAGAAAGGTAGCACAGCCCACTATAAAAGGGATTGATTGGCCCCTCCTCTCTCTCTCTTCTTGCTCCTTTCTTGTCTTTACTTTCACCTCTTGCTCCCTCTCTCCCCTTCCCTCTCTCTCCACATGGCCATGGCGTCTACTTTACCTCTCTCTCTCTCTCTCTCTCTCTCTCTCTCTCTCTCTCTCTCTCTCTCTCTCTCTCTCTCTCTCTCTGTTTTCTGCAATAAACGCCTTAAGACCATGGGCTGCCTCCTTTCATCTAGACTCACCATACTAGAGCAATAGCTTAGCCCTTCCCCTAAAGAGCCGCTCCTAATCTCCGGCAAGTCTTCCAGCTCCAGCCGGGAGACCCTACCAAAAACTCTCACCCCACGCCCACGCGCTGGGGAACTGGGCACCCCCTTTTCTCCCCACCCCTTTCTCCCTTCTGCCCATGGGCTGACTGAGCTGCCTCTGGGGCCCCCACTTCATTGTCAGCTCTTCTGCGATATCCATCAGCGGTGTCTGGGATGTCTAAGAGTACACAAGCTCTGGTGGGACTCTGGTTAGCCTCCCACCCCTTTATTTCCCCACCGCCCAGCGGCAGCGCCCAACACGTTGTACTTTAATTACAGCAAAATGTAGTAAGGAGTTGTGAGATTGTTCCAGAAGCATATAGCAGAACATCTAAGTAAGATTTAGGGGAAGAAGTTTTCCGAGAAGAGATATTTGAGAGGAGTTCTTAAGGAAATTCAGATTCGTGACTTAAACATGGATGACACTGTCAGCTGCAAGCAGACAATCCCATGATAGGATGCGCTGACCAACCTCAAAATGGGCTCTGTGGAGAACTAACAGATAACAACCCAGGAAGACTTAAATCTTTCTGAGGTTTTGTGGAAACTTTCCCCAGGTGGCTATAAGCTTTCCCATACAGAAAAGAAAAGAATGGAGACAGTATAATAAAACAGGGAGCCTAAATTGATTCCAAACATTCCGGGTAGGATTTCCCACACCAAGGATATGAGGGAAGTTACGGTAAGTGGCACAGGGCTCCTAACCACTCCTCAGAACTTCCAGGCCAACCATAAACCAAAGGGCACCTTGAGCAAACTAGCAAAAATTCGCAGCAGCTGCTTTAAGGTTCTGCCTGTGACTCTGACCCACATCAGAGCTGCCTCCTGAGGGAAAGTGAAACTCAGCCACTTAAAATGCTACCCAGAAGGCCCATCCCAGCAGGAGCTAGCTCTCAAGTAGATCACAAGGCAGAGACTAAACTAGAAATCAACCATAATCAATACATAGGGCAGATGACATTGACACTAGGTCAGAAAACCTACACCTTCATGGAGCTGGGTGCCTTTAAAAACCTGGTGAGCAGCATCCCCTTAGAACTAGCCTAACTTCGTTTGCACAGGGCTTTAGTTAATCTGATATAACTTAGATTTACTGGATCCAGCCTATTAGAACAAAGAGCATACCCCAAAAGACTTGCAAAAACCTACGAACGCCTGTTCCTGTGAAATAAGACCCAAACTCACTCCCAAAGACCCAAAACAAAATGAAAAATCTAAGAACTCAAATAGCGAGAAGCAAGCAGTAACTGCCTGTCTTTGTGGTTCACTCCTGGCTGGTCTGTTTATATATGTATCTTTAATCATCTGAATGTTTCCTCTGTTCTGTGTTGAGCCAGAAGCCCAGAATCACATCTAACACAATTGTCTTAGAAGATACAACAGTAAACGTCCATTCTGCCTCATGCTTTAAATTGTCTTGTCAGCCCATTCCTGCTTGGGTCTGAATTCCCTGGGATATTATCTCTGTATGTTCTGAGTTACTTGAATTAGGACTGCCGTTATTCGTGGTTTACATGACAATTAGACGTTCTTTACAGTCTTGCAGGAAGGCATCCAGGACTGGTGCCACACATCTATAATCTCAGCACTGACAGGCAGGAGGATCAGAAGTCCAAGGGCTAGCCTGGGCTACACAGTGACTTCCTAGCTAGTCTAGGTTAATGTGTCAAGACTCTGCCTCAAGGAGAAAATAAATTACAATAAAACGATTAAGAAAGGTCCTCAGGCTATGGTGTTAAAATTTGCCTGATGATCCTAAAATCTGTAATTTGGACGATGCTGTGGGTTTCCTCCGCTCCTGCCCCTCCATCTGTAAGCGCTCCCAGGAGAATGACATTAAATCCATGATGAATAAATAAAGAGTGAAACGTCTCTGGAGGAATTTGTTAGCCAATCATGGACACAGACATCTTTGGTAAACTCCTCTGTTAGTGAATGTCCACATGCTTTTTTCCTTATTGCAGGTAAGTTTTTATGGTACAAGCTGAAGATATCCAAAGGTATTCTCTTCTGTCATTTTAACTACTCAGCCATGTGCTCCTTACCTGAAGTCTGACCCAAGATATGTCTTCTTGACTTGTGGCTGTAATCTGAGCATGCTCAGAAGTATGCTCTTTAACTGAGCATGCTCATCATGTGCTCCCTACACAAAGTGCTTTCGTATATGGATAAGTACAGGCTCCCCGGATAAAACTCCAATGTTTCCTGTGTTTGGGGAGGGTGTGGCTTTGGAATTCATTCTCCTGCTTTCCTTGAGATGGGAGGTATGTAATAAACCTTCCTTCCCTGTTTACAGAAAGGGCAGCTCTCTAAGCTGGTATGTGTTCACTATTGTGTTATAAAAGACTTGAGGCCAGAGAGTGTTTGATAGGATTCTCTGTTTTCTTTGTATAGAGTATAGTACACTGTATTTTAGAGTCTGCTTTTCTTCCATTCCTATATTACTGAAATTCTTGGAAAAGATGTAGTTCTGATTAATTTTAGAGAGCTGGTTTCTTTGATTATATTGACAACCTATCAAGTGCCATTTGGTCTGCTATCAATCATTAACAGACTGCATTCTATTAGCAAAATTACTTAGCTGAATGAGACTCAGCTCATTTTTATAATAAGGCTTGTCATAAGCATGAAGGCGAACATACAACTCATGACTCATAAAATGCATAAACCCTGTGTGTTTAACCCTGCAGGAGGAAAAGACTGTAGCCAGTAGATAGGAAACAGCTTGGAAGCCTTGGAGCAGGCTTGGAGAACAGCTTGGGGTTTTTTCCTTATTATTATTTTTTATTCATTATTATTGTGAGTACATATGTGGGAGAGTACAGGTACATATGTGTGGGACTCTATTCCCCCTTTCTTTCCACCATGGGATCAGGACAACCAAACCAGGTTGTCAGGATTGAGCAGCAAGCTGCACCATTTTGATGGTTGGCATAGGTTTTTTTAAAGACACCGCAATAAGGTCTTATTATGGGCTGATGGTTCACAGTTAATTCATTCTCATCCATGAACTTTTCTGGAGAATTGATGCTACACACTTCTCAACTTTAGCCATTTTCATATAATTATATTTTAATATAATGATATTGGCTGGGAACTGAGACATGACATAAGAACTCCTAGCCAGAAAAAAACAATCTTCCCATGATCTAAATAGCTCCAGCTATTGCTCTCATTTATATCAGCTGTGTCTCCTTTGCCAGTCTTCTTATTTTGTTTTGTTTTGTCACCAGCTTACAAGGTGGCTGGCCTCCTCGTGGCATTTTCTCGATAGCTGTATTTGTGACATCTTTGATTCTTTTCATCATTTAACAAGACATTCTGCATCATTTCAGTCCTCCAGACACTGCTTCCCTCTTCCACATCTTTACCCACCTGTTCTCATAGGATAATTTCTGCTTTAAATTAAAATTTTAATTTCTATTTTTTCAATATTTGGTTTTGTTCTTTCTCAAATGTACCCTCTTGCTCTGAGTACTTACTTCATTTATTATCTGCTTTTTCTTTTTTGATATGAAAAGTGTCCATGCATACCCACACACACACACCCACACACACACACACACACACACACACACATATACATACACACTAACATTCTCTCACACACACATATACACACTCACACATATACCACACAGATATACAAACAGATACATACATACATACCACATTTATGCACATACTAACACACATACACACACACATGCACATACCACACCACCCCCACACACACTTTTAAATAATATCTTTTGATTTGTCTCCCCCAAAATATTGTTACAGTGTAACTGTGTTCTGATTCCATTATCCAATAGGTATTTTTACTTTAAAAGCATGTGTCAGAAAGAGTGAAGGCTGAGATCCTATACTATAATTTAGCTTCTCCAGAACTCTACATGCTGGTAAAAGCTGTGAGACATCTGGGCCTGGCTCAGAGGACAACCTGCAGCAGGTGGCAACTGCTAGTTCCAGAATGTATGCTCTTTGCTAGTTTCCTCAACTCCAGTCCTCCTTGGATGTTACAGAAGGAGCCAGGCAATGCTTTCTAAGTGTCAACACTTTCCTCTGGAGTAAAGAAAGCCTTTCCTGCCTGCCTTCCCTCCCAGCTCCTCATTGGGACACAGGGAAAAGCAGTGAGCCCCTTTGACCAGCCTGATCATCCAAACATAACCAGGTTGGAATCTGCTCCTGACATTGAGCAGAGAGAAAATCCTACTTGGCTAGCCACGATTACTTAAAAATCATGGTTGGGCAGGGAATAGGGCTCAGATGGTATAACTCCAGCACACCTAAAACTTCAGACTAGCACAGTGAGAGACAGACACAGGAGAATTGCCAGCTAGGCTGCAGTACTCAGTGTGAGGGAAAGAAGAGAGTCTACCTCAACATCTTGGAAGCTGAAAACCTACTGACCTCCACGCATGCGCTGTGACACAGGTGTTTGCGATAATCCCTCCTCCACCCCCAACAACATGAATATATAATAACACCCCCAATAACACGAGTCACTGAAGTAACAATTATGTAATAACACAGAAGGTTTAATACACAGAAGGCAAGAGGACACAAGGAATGTATCCCTGGTGATAGTGAACATGGGTAGGTGTGTGGGTGAGTTGGGTGAGGTGTCCAGAAAGAAGATTCTAGAATGTGTTCACAAAGTTCTCATGAGCTATGTTAGTCTCCGTCATAAGCTAGAACTGTTGTTCGCAGCGTGTGTGTGTGTGTGTGTGTGTGTGTGTGTGTGTGTACGTGCGTGCTTGTGAGTGTGTGAGTGTACATGTGTAACACAAGGCACTAATATGACATTTGTGTTCCTTTATATTCTTATCTTGGCAAGCTATTTTGTCTTTGTAAATATTCACACTTAATTAGCTGCCCCAGGGGAAATCATGTAGTCCAATTACTGCCAAGCAGTGTAGGTGACAGAGGCTTGACATTAAAAGGTTTTCTCCAGAAGGTAAACTTTTTCCTCAAAAATAATCATTTTACAAATGACACATACATCTTACAAAGTACCAGTATGCCTTTATAGAGTAAAAATCAAAGATTATAAGAATGAAATGCAAGTAAGTACACACATGCCTGTTCTAAGGAGAATCTTGGTCTGCTATAATTATGCACTGATTAATCTAGCATGTGTATATACATATACATATATGTATACTTATACATATGCATATACATATATGTGTTATATATTGGATAAATATGCATATGCATACACATGTGTGCATGTATACATCCAATATATAACCATATATATGTATCAGATAGATAGATAGATAGATAGATAGATAGATAGATAGATAGATAGATAGATAGATGGAGGACTGAGGAAATGGAGATGAGCTACAATAACATCATAACAAATGCCATTCATTTATCTTTAAATTCGAGTTTTTATTCACCTTACAACACTCTACCTATACGTTATAGAGAAATAACAAAATCTTTTAAGATATAATCTCCATTGAAACATTTATAGCCCAGTGTAATAACTAAAGCATACTTTGGAATAAACAAACATAACACAGACGAGAAGTGACAAGTGTAGGTCAGGGGCGTGAGTGAGAGCCCAGGGCGGCTGCTACAAGAGTTGCCTGGCTCCCTGATTCTCACAGCCTTTGGCTCCTGTTGTTCTTCTTACCCAGAATGGAGTCTTCGGTCCTAAGTATGTGGTACTTGTTCAGCTTCCTGCACTGGGAAAGCCTTTGTTTTATTTCAGAAGCAATCATTGGAATGGTAGAAGCCATCATTTACAGTGGCCTTTGGAATGAATAAGCCACAATGACGTCTCTTGAGCTACCATAACCATTAGGAACTATACACAAACAAAAACCCAAATCAATAGTTAAAGTCACAGTGAAATAATGTCTTGTTTCTTCTTTCTAGAAGAGGAGGCATGAAACACTCCATTCTCTTTAATCTCTTCTTTCCCATCATATACTGTTGTTTATGATGCTAACAATTATGGCAATGCAGCTGCACACGCAGTGACTCATCAGCGGCCGCCTTCCAGAGGCATTCGGTTGTCACATACATGGTGAATAATGGCTCACTGAGACATTGCTTAATATCTGTAATCAGTTTTAGTCTGATGCAATTCTCAAAATGCATTCTTCTTCCTCAATAAATGATAAATTATAATGCTACTGCCTGGCAAAGAGAGAGTCATTTTTCCCCAGCCAAAGATTTATTTCCCAACCAAGTTGTTTTTGAATCCATGAATGTCACTTTTAGTTGTTTCCAATTCTCTAAACAAGTTATCTGCCAATCACCCAGATGAGAGAGGGGCAACCGTAGAGAGTGCAACTATTAAAGAAGAAAGGCTCTTCGTAATGGAGGAGATTGTGAGAGTAAGGAAGGATATACGAGTGGTAAGGAAGGATGGATGGCCAAGGAAGAAGTCATACCAACATAAAGAAGCAGAAATAATATCATACTAAATATCTAACTAGATATCTGATCTATCTAATATCAAAACTGCATGAACTCAGGCTCTACAATAAGACGTTATTGTTCTTCAAATAAATTTTTGAATTATTCTTTTAAAGAGCATTTTTCTAGGTAAAGAAATAGTGTAAGCAATATTTCCAAGAGACTAATTTAGCCTACATTTCGAGATCCCTTGCTGAAGCAGAAAGGCCTGGTGTGGCTTCACTACACTGCATTGGCCAACAGTTTTTTCTCACCAAGCTGCATAAAAGATCAGAGTACAAAACATCCCATTATTCCGACTTCTCACGACAAAATTGCTTCAGATCTGTGCTTGTCTGTTAACCTGATCGGGATGGACAGACCGCTAGCCGTTATTCTGTTTCTTGCATTACACTCCCGCCAGGATCCTCTAAGCGGGTGTCCCACAGGCACAGAAAAGTAGATATAGTCAAACTGTACACATCAGTTCCTTCCGGCTTCTACTGCTTTTAAGTGGGTGACATCATCAGAGTCTTCTCCTTTCTTCCCATTTAATCCCTAAGTGGCTTTACATCCCAAAGCATCCAACCTCCCCCACTAAATGCACTAAAATAGCATTTCTCAACCTATGGGTCACGACCCCCTTATATCAAAAGACTCTTTCACACCTGTTGCTTAAGAACATCAGAAAAAAAAAATCAGATATTTACATTACAAATCATAATAGCAAAATTACAGCTATGAGGTAGCAGCAAAAAATAATTTCATGGTTGGGGGTCACCACCACATGAGGAACTGTATTAAAGGGAGGTTGAGAGCCTAGACACTCTTGGCCATATCATCCGATACTTGCAATCATTTTCCAGCCAAATCCTGTGCAGTCATTTCAGCTGCACAGCCTGCCCATTGTAACACACCACCCATCCTGCAGACTCTCCAGAACTTCTCGTTTTGTTTCCGAGTCGCTGCATTTTGCTTATTCCTTTCCTGCTCCTGAGAAGGTTCTTCTAACTTGTTTATTGTAAAGTCCATATGCAATTTTTTTTTTTGGCATATGTTTGTATGCTTTTTTCCACCAGGTTATCCTGGAACTCTCTAGGTAGCCCATGTTAGCCCCAACCTGACAGCTCCCTCTTCACTTGGTCTCCCTAATGCAGAGATTATAGGTAGTAGGTGCCACCTATATGTGTATATAGGTATGTGCCACCTATATGTGTATATAGGTATGTGTCCTATATGGAGACTAAGGACATAGGCTTCAGAACCACAGATGGCTGGTCATTTCTTTTTTTTAATTGGCTGTATGATATTTCATAAGTTGCTCTAGACTGTGCCTCTGTGCTAGCTATAAAAGGAATAGAGTGTATATGATGCCTAAACAATGTAATATAAATAGTCTACATCATAGTGCCTGGTAGGTTTAATAAATAGCAGCTAAATACTTTTGGAAAAAAATATTATGTCCTTTTTTTTACAGCTCTGTACAAATGTGACTTCTTAAGATCCGTTAATCGGATTTTAAGAAATTCTAATCGCCACAGGTAAGATGAACCTCTCTCTTTGCTTCATTCTTTATAAACGTTGCTTTATCTTTCTACAAAATCTTTCTGGGGGATTTTGCTTGCTCTTAGTTGTGTGATCCCTGTGATCCCTGAAGTCTAGCATCCCTCAGGTCTATTCATTTTTATGAATTCCAGCAGTCAGTCGCATGCAGTGCATACTGAGTTTTAAGGAGATTCTGCTTTGGAAAATGATAAGTCATCATTTTAATGCATTCAACAGGTGAGTTGGAGACATTAAGTCTGGCACAAAGGAAAAAGTGACAAACACATAATCATTGGAAAATGCTATGTAACCAGAGGTAGAATCTTGCAATTTGCACCGTATTTGATTGATGAGAAGATCCATGTAGATTGGAGAAGCTGAGAATGATTCTTAAATTGATGGATGCTGGGTGGCCCTTATGTCAATGAAAATATAATTTTCCTTGGGCCCAGTCTGGTTTGTTGTTGTTGAGCTTAACAGTTAGATGTTTATTTAAAAAACAAAAAACCAATAGATTGAATGATTTTTGCTCTCTGTGAAGTTTATATGTCCATTTTTGCTTGCTTCTTTATATTTGAAACAGGCTCTCATTCTATAACCTAGGCTGTTCTGGGGTTCCCTTTCCAGGTTGGCCTCAAACTCATAGGAAATCTAGTCCCTTAGACTATGCACTGATTAATTTTATCAACTTGACAAAAACTAGAGTCCCGTAGGAAAAGGGAAGCGAGAAACTCCCTCTTTTTCTGAATCTTCTCCCTCATATTGGCCTAGAAACATGTCGGTAAGCCATTTCCTTAATTTAAGACTGCTGTGGAAGAGGAGGACCCCGCACACTGTGGGTGGTCCCACCCTGGGCAGGTGACCCTGGATGGTATAAGAAAGTAAATTGGGTAAGCCATAACCATTGAAGGACAGTAAACTGTCCCTTCATGGTCTCTGCCATCTTTCAACTGGATGCCAATGCTTTGGCATATGTAGATTAAAAGTAAACATTATCGCTTGTGAAGAAGTTCACTATTTACTATTGTCTCTGTGATCCATATTCCTAGTTTTCCGCTCACATACACTAACTGTACTGCAGAATTCACAATCATGGTCATTTTTGGAGAAGTAATGAGTATCAGATCAGTAGTTGGGTAGTCGATCCACTGCTTTCCCTTCCTGGCTTATCTCCAACACCCAAGGAGTCGCTATATAGATTAGCAGAGTCACCACTTAGTCATACAGGACTACAAAAGGTGGAAGGGTCACAATACTGCTCTCAGAGAACTTTCGGTGCCATTACAAACATAAATGAAAGGTCCCTCCTTTTGCCCATGTTCTTCGCAATATGAATTCTGATAGAGCGATAGAGGTGGCAATGGAGGCAAAGTTAGAGGAAAAGGCATAGAACCCAAAAGCAGGCCCTTGTGAACTAAGAGGTGGTGTTGCATTCTCTTCTAAGGCATGTGCATAGTTGGATCTTGTTAGAGACATCTCTTGTTTTTCTCAATAGAGAAATGCAAGTTTGTGACCAGAGCGGAACCATTTAAGGCTAATCGTTCTCAAACACTATGAGGCAGAATCCCCTAGTCAGTATGGTAAAATTCATTTTCTGGCCTCACTTTCTAGAGTTTCCTATTCAGTAGGTCAGGGATGAATTTTAGTAACTGCACTTTCATGGGTTTTTGTGTGAGGCTGATACTGGAACCACAGCTTGAAACATGCCACTGTGACCAGAGTTAAAGGGTCTATCTGTCTATCTCAGTCACCAGCCACCCTACTTCTTCTCTGTACCACATAATCCAGCAAACCCATGCTTATGTTGGGGGAATGAAAACACATGCATACAGAAAATAACAAACCCACCTAGTTCTAGTAGCTTAATTTATCATCTTGAAAACAAAGCCTGAAAATGAACCCACTGCCCATAAACTGAGAGATGAACAGTCTTTGGTATGACCTAACAAAATGCTTCTAGCAATGAAGATGGATCAGTTACTATCACATGCAACCACATGAGTGGAAGTTAACTACATTTTGATAAATAGAAGATGCCAAACTTAAGTGGTTACCTATAGGAGGAGTTCATCAGCGGGACATTTTGAAGACACAAAATTACTAGCCATTTTCTGGAGTCTGGAAGTGAGAAGAGTTGAATCTGAAAAAGACTGCAGTGATAGAAATGTCAATGTCTTTGAGGTAGTACAAGTGGTTATGTCATTTTCTTCTGTTGAAATTCATCCAACTATCCAAAATAAAGGGTAATTTGTATACTATTCAAATTACACCTCATCAAATTTGCTTAATATAACTTGTTATTCTAATTAGTCAATGTCTAGTGCTCCTAATTAATAATGTCTTCAATACCCTTTTAGCCAACTGAATGAAACATAGTAGCATGCTACATGACAACATTTCAGTCAAGGACCTACCAGTTAGATACGTGGTTCTCAACCTGTGGGTCTCAACCCCTTTGGGGGTCATATATCAAACATCTTGCCTATCGGATATTTTCATGACTATTCATGACAGCAGAAAATTGCATTTATGAGGTACTAAGAAAATAATCTTATGGTGGAGGTCTCCACAAAATGAGAAACTGTATTAAAGGGCCGCAGTGTTAAGAAGGTTGAGAGCCCTAACTTAGATGATATTGACTCCATAAGGCTATCCCTTATCGATGTTGAATATAGATGATGCTGGACCCATGAGACTCTGACAATCACTTACTGGTGTATCAGTCCTCATTTGGTAAGTCACTGTACCAGGTTGACATAATGACAATTTACCATAATCACCTAGTAATGCACATCTTAGAACTTAGCCCCATTGCTAAAAGAACAAGACTACATAGAGCACCATTATATCTAAATGCACTAGGATTTTGCTTTTCTCAAAACAGTCCAGGAGCCAGAGAGACAGCTTAGTAGTTAAGAGCAGTTGTTGCTCTTGCAGAGGACCAGAGTTCATTCCCACATGACAACTCAGAAAAGTCTGCCACTCTAGTCCCAAGGAATCTACCTCCCTCTTCTGACTTCCAAAGGTATTATGTGCACACATGTTGCATGTACAAACATGTGGACAAAACTCTAATACACATAATAGAACAATAAAAAGTTTAAAACTAAATATGCAAAGTTGTATAGTTTGTGCTGCAAAATCTCTAAAGGCTAACAAGATATTTCCTCTTTTCTTGCAACTTCTAGTGCAATTTGTTTCCCTTGTCATGCCAAGCTAGTCATAGTGAAGATTAGACCCTATCTTTCAGACTGCTCACTGGAGATTAAGTAAATTCAAGGGCTGGCATGAAAACATTCTAAATGGTTTGAGTTCATTTAACATTCTGCATAATAGTATTTTTGCTCATACATCTTATCAATTAAGGGGTAATTTCAGATAAGTGAGCATCATTAGAGAAAGAAGTATTAAGTGGAGGATATTTAAGTACTTATATTGGCCAGAGCAAGAATAATTTGATTAGATAATTTGGACAGATTCCCTCTCTTTGTAATTCTATGAGAAACAAAGGGGGCGAATATCAGTTCCCTGGGGGACTGAATGGAACAGATAATCCTGTGGTCAAACAAGCAAAGAGAAGCAAGCTGCTGAAGATGGGGCTCTCTGTCTTCATCGAGAATGCTCTACAGAACTCTATTAAGATAATGGTGTCTCTTCAAAGTACTGTGTGCTTCATGGTGTAGGTACTTGATTAAATGGTAATTCACCCTCTGCTTATCTAATTGATCTTGTTTTTCCCTCCTTCATCCTGCCCTTGAGATATCCAGAAGTAAATGATATGTAACCAATAACAATTTATTTGCTCTCCTCATCAAGGAGTGTCAAAATCCATCCACTGGTACTTTGGATCCTCCCTGAACCCAAAAGATGTTGAGATGAATCTCGGGAGGGAGAACTTAATTTGGGGGGTAGGGCAGCACCTAGGTACCCTGAGGATGGGGAGCCATTTTAAACTTTTTTTTTTTCAGAGAAAAGGACATTTACCATAATAGTTACTTGTCCCCTAACCCACTAATCTGTATTCACTATGTAACTCAGTGAGACTCTCATCGTAGGAGGAAGATGGCAGGGCAGCTGACAGGCAGTTCCAAAGGCCCAGAGAACAAATTTATGTCTATGCTGCTTCTGACAAAATGTGGGGTACCCAATCCTCTGCCACCACGACGTGAGATTTATACTTCTGATATAGTGATTCATTCTGGACAAATCCACTGAGCACCCATCATGGGCTAGGTGCTCTTTTAGACCCTAGCCACTTAAAGCTGACCAGATGGAAATTATTAGTTCCTCTGGCAGTTTGCATGCCAGTAGAACAAAGGAGATGTAGAAGATAAATACAGAGGATAGAAGATAAATCATGAAAAGAATGAATGAATTCTTCAAGCACACTCATGGTTTTGGATACAAAGATGAAGAGAGATGAAGAGAACACCATGTGAAGACAGGGGCATAGACGATGTACTCACAAGCTAAGGAATCCACACATGGCCAACAATCAACGTTGGCAATGAGGAAATAAAGATGATTTCCTTGATCCAGCAAAAAAAGTACAAGCTTGGCTGGGCCTTTAATCCCAGCACTTGGGAGGCAGAGACAGGCGGATTTCTGAGTTCGAGGCCAGCCTGGTCTACAGAGTGAGTTCCAGGACAGCCACGGTTACACAGAGAAACTCTGTCTCGAAAAACCAAAAAATAAAAAGTACAAGCCTGCCCAGAGATTTGATCCAAGCTTCTAGATTCTAGATCTGCAGAGGAATTCCTTTCCGTTATTTTCTGCAATGACCTCTGTAATCACGTGCTATAGCTGCCCTGGAACACAGATGCACTCATGGCCACAAAAGCAACAGAAAATTTTTGATGGACTAGTATAGATCCCAAAAGAAAGTAAGCTAAAAACATAACCAACCAACTAACTAACCAACCAACCAACAAACAAAAACACTCACTCAAAAATTGAGGAAGAGAAAGAATGGCATTTAGAGCCAAACAATATCCATTGTTCATGCTTCTAACATTTCATTAAAATATGCAAATATTACCCAAGCCATGATAGTCACTCTGTGCTAAGAGTAAAGGGAAGAGAAACTATACTGTCATTTGGCCTCCAAAGAGGGGTAAGAGCGATCACTTTAAGAAAAGCCATGCTTGATAGATATTTAAATAAGTATTTAATTACAAATAAGCAGTGGGAGAAAGAAGGAAGAGAGCACCAACTGAGCCCGTGCTTGCTTAAGGAACTCGGCCCTTCCCTTCTGCTCCAGTGCAAGCCATAGGAGTAGTGGACAGCAGGGACTGGAAGCCAGCTGTAAGCAAACCTCCTGTTGCGCTATGGCCAGAAACCGAAGGACTTTCATTTTCAAAACAGTCATTCATCATAGGTTAAAG
Organism: Mastomys coucha; assembly: GCF_008632895.1. Classification (NCBI taxonomy): domain Eukaryota; kingdom Metazoa; phylum Chordata; class Mammalia; order Rodentia; family Muridae; genus Mastomys; species Mastomys coucha. The sequence continues at coordinate 64,652,534 of NW_022196915.1, forward strand.
CAACAGTAGGGTTTGCTCCACTGAGTGGTGCTGGTTTGGAAGGCATGAAGGGGTCACAGCGAAAGGCTGAGGCTTGTCACTGTGAGAGGCCAGGAGAGATCATTAGGGCAGGTGCAGCCTCAGTAGCAGTTGCAAGCCCAGGATTGAAGGTGGTGTCTTAGTTAGGGTTTCCATTGCTGTGAATAGGCACTATGACCAAAGCAGTTCTTATAAAGGACAGCAGTTAATTGGGACTAGCTTACAGGTTCAGAGGTTCAGTGCAGTGTCATCAAGACAGGAAACAAGGCAGCGTCCAGGCAGGCATGGCACTGGAAGAGCTGAGAGTTCTATATCTTGTTCTGAAGGGAACCAGGAGAAGACTGTCAAAGCCCACCCCCATGGTGACACATTTCCTCCAACAAGGCACCTATTCCAACAAGGCCACACCTCCTAATGGTATCCCTCCCTGTGGGCTAAGCATTTAAATGCCTAAGTCCATGGAGGGCAAACCTATTCAGACCACTAGAGGCATTGTGAAAAGAAGCTGAGGCTTGGCACCATGAAGAAAGTTCAGAGAGGGTATTGGTAAAAAAGCAGCAGCACAGTGGCATGAAGAGACCCCAGAATTTTGGAGATGCCAGTACCACAGGATGATCACCAAGAACACCAGCAGCAGTCCAGTGGAGTATGACAGAGCTTAGAAGACAAGCTGTTTGTGCTGCAGAGGGTGGAGCCAGAGAAATGAAGCAAGTCCTTTAAAGCAACCCAGAAGATTGTGAGTTGATCCCAACTACTGGACATTGAGTTACAGCTGAAGTTTGGTTTTGATTTAATTTGATTGTGACTGTACCCTGTTTCTTTCCTCTTGGAGTAAGAGAGATTTTATGTGAGTCCACAGCTGAGAGGCTTTCAATTTTAAAAGAGACTTTGGATTTTATAGGAGACTTTGAATTTTTTTTAAGAGACTCAACTTTTACAGAGTTTGAATTTGTAAATACCACCTTTTAAGTGTGTAAAATGTTTTATAGTGTGATGTTTATATTAATGTGTGATCTTGGGGGTAAATAAAAAAGGAAAGGTTATAGTTTTACAGTAATATGTTTGTGTATCAAGTTGACAAGGCTTCAGTTGTGAGGTGGAATGGGTTTTGTCAACTTAACCCAAGCTAAAGTCATCTGAGAGGAGAGAACTGAATTAAGAAAATGCTTCTCAAAGAGTGAGCTGCAGGCAAGCCTGTAGGGCATTTTTATAATTAGTGATTAATAGGGAAAAGCTCAACC